>NC_070608.1:29594285-29911428 GCF_027172205.1 Podarcis raffonei | reverse complement strand
GTAATACATTCTGGTTCAGCTATTTTTAGACTACAGTGGTACCTTGGGTTAAGTACTTAATTCGTTCCGGCGGTCCGTTCTTAACCTGAAACTGTTCTTAACCTGAAGCACCACTTTAGCTAATGGGGTCTCCTGCAGCCACCGTGCCGCCGGAGCACAAAATCTGTTCTCATCCTGAAGCAAAGTTCTTAACCTGAAGCATTATTTCTGGGTTAGTGGAGTCTGTAACCTGAAGCGTATGTAACCCGAGGTACCACTGTATTTCCCAATCAGTGTTAGGAATTGTTGCCACAGGGTTTTAAAAAATATATTCCAAGCAACAATGTGTACTTAATCCCTGGCAATAATACTTTATTAGACCACTTTTCTGTACCCCACTTTTAGTCCTGCTAGATTACACCTGCTTTTCTGCCTTGCTGTGCATACATAACTCAATGAGAAGTGAAAGCAATTCTCAGAATTGTGATGTGTTGCCACAGTATGTTTGTGGGTGCTATTTCTCCCTATGAGCCTTACTCCAGCTTGCTATATAGTAACTGAGGGTAGATGAAAACAAGGAAATTTTGTTCCTGTGATCTGGCTACTTTTTGCTTCCTTTAGTCTCTTGTTTTAACTAGTTGTCACTCACTGAATGAAAGGCTCCTAAACTGGAAGCTACAATTTCTAAACAAGCTATGAGCTATGGCAATTGCTTGTTTATTATTCATTTCATAAAATTTATATACCATTTGATTCTTTCTTGGTCTTGTTGTGGACACAATGGGAAATATTTTTATTCCACTAGGTATTTGGGAAGGGAATTTTTTTATAATTGTTTTATAATTGTATATGCATTTAAAATACATGTTTTATGTAATCCGCTTGGGAACATTTGTGTTGAAAGGCAATACTGAAAAAAATAAACAGTCATGCAGTTTGTGAGCAGCGCATTCGATACTTGAAGTAAACTCTGAGCTGGTTTGGACACCATGATAATCATGGTTCATCATGACATGACATAAACCATGGTTGCTGTGGTGGGAAGTAGCCACAGCCAATGTCAAGCTTGTGTACTCCCTTAGCCTTTTCTTGCGGCATGGCTGCAAAGAGAACAGATGCATTGTAGCTATTTTTAGACTGTACCAGACAATATGTGGTTAATTTTAACCCTGGCTTATTGGAAACAAGCCATCTTCAAAACATAGTTCATGAAGCCAGCTTATTTCAACAAACCATAGTTAAGATTAACGGTTTGGGGTTTGAATGACACACTAAACTGCAGCTGATATGAAGCAGAAACTTTGGATATCAGCCACAAATAGGGAGAAAGGAAGTGTGCAAGTCTGAGCCTTGTTCCTGTCACAATACACTATTGTTCCTTCCTATCACAATAAACTGACTACAGGCCACAGTCAGCAGCTTTGTAGGTCGCAATGGGCCACTATTGGTTCCTTATATAATTTAATCCCACATGTCACTTAATCACTTAATTAAATACAGCCCCATCCTCTAACCTTTTAAAATGGCAATGCAGCAGAACTTTAGCCAGCAGTTTGCAAGTTGCCTTTATGGCATAAGAAACAAAATGTTCCGTCTTTAGAGTACCTGGTTCGAATCGAGCCTCCTGCAGCCTTCCAGAAACTTAGAATGGTATTCTGCTTTAAAATCATCAAACTTTTCCAACAAATAAGGCATTTCATTTCTTATAAATGTCACCTGATGGGTCACTCTTACTTTAATATTAATTCTGCTGGCAAACCTATGACAGAATCCATCTCTCTTGCACATACTTCTGTGTATGCATAGGGGCAGGGTTGTTAAACATCCCTGTTTGAATTTCTGTGAGATTTGCCAGGGAATGGCTTGTCTGTCCACCTTAAGGCCCACTTTGTGGGAGAGGATGGGTTCCTAATTTATTCTTTAAATTTAAATGGGAGAGGGAGAGCATCATAAGTTCTAATTTAGGTCAGTTAGCACAAAACCCATCACTTTGATTGGTTTAAGAGATGCGCTTTCTACAGGGATTTTGCCATTTTATTCTGCGGTGAAGACACTAGGTTTTCCAGTTGGCATCTGTTCACTCTGGAACACTGGTAGCTCACTGGCATTCATCCACATAGCTGTAACTTTTTGAATACAGCAAATTCTTTATTGTGATTCACAGACAGCAGCTCTCTGGTTGCCTTTTAATCTCAGCCTGGTCATGGAGATTAGTTGATTTGAGCAGTGCCAACTCATTAAGTATAGCTGCTCCACTCAACTCGGAAGTTATTTGTGAAATCAATGCATGCAGCATTCTTTATTTGGCTCCCCCTACCTTAAAAAAAAAGTAGTAGTACTGTTTTGGTCAGTGTTAGGATTTTAGTGGCTGTGCCACTCTTAGTATTGTTGCAGATCTGGGGTAACAGAATTTGGGGGTGCAAGGGCAGCCAGTAGCTGCTAGAGCTAGTGAATTTTAAGGGGTTGAATTTAGCTGATTTTTGGAGTATTGCTAGGCCACTGGAGAAATACAGGCTAAGCTCCCTTTCCAGGAGAGGGTCTCATCTGGGATAGCATGACAAAAAGTGTTGATGGCCCATCACACGAGAATCCTGGGGTCTGTGCCAATGGAGGTTGCCAAGTTTACACTGACCGATGACGGTAGGTTACAGGAAAAAAAAAATATTATTATTTCGGTCACAGACCACTTCCAGCCCACATACAATATCAAGGAAGCCATAAAACACGATAGGGATACATTTGAATTTTCAATTAGGTATAACAGGGACAATACAGATATAGCAACTGTTAAAAATGTATATAAACTAAAACTTAGTCACTAAAATATAACCTAAAATTATCATTTAAGGCCTTAATCATTATGATAGCACAGCTTGTTCCCTAAGTTTTATGGCAATCAAACAGAATTTGGCTACCCTTAAGGATCTCAGGATCCTTGTCCTCTACCAGGGATTTTAGACATTGAAGTTCGGATTCATTTGGATATTTTTGCATAGCAGGGGTAATAAATACCAAGCGTATATCCCTGTAGAAACAGCAGCGTAACAAGGCATGAGAGACAGTTTCTACCTCCATCAAGCCGCAGGGGCAGAGTAGTTTCATGTATGGTTTACCCTCGAATCTGCCCTGCAATAAGGCAGATGGCAGCACGTTGAATCTAGTGAGAGTAAATGACCGTTACAGGAAAATTGTCCCCTTTTAAAAACTAGGCTTGGAATAGTGGGGAAAAGGAGGGGCAAGGACAGGAGAGGAGGAGTTGCTTGGCAAGGGGGTTTCTGGGAGCCAGGAAGTGGGGAAAACTCCATGCAGGGGGTGGAAGGGCAGACACCATGAGGGTTGGCTGGAGACAAACTAGGCCAGAGGCACTTAGAAAACCTCTGGATGCAATGCTGGGCTGCTGTGAAGGAGATGCGAATGCTGTGAACTTTGCACTCCCTCCATCTTCTCCCAGGTTGTAAATATGTTTTCATAAACCATATTTCTTAAGGATATGACTGTCTCTGCCATGTCTTGATTCCCAATGGAAACACAACCTTGGGTAAATGCCTGGAACCCCCTGGAATCTTGCTACCGCTTGGCAGAGATTGTGGGTGGCATGCAACCTTAGTAACAATATTATCCTGCATGTCAGTAGGTGGCATTTATATCTATTTTGAATTTAGGCACCTATCCCTTTCTATTGGCTATAATCAGACATTTCTCTGCATCATATGGGGAAATGATTTTATATGGTACAAATCATTGTATCGTTTTTCCTCACTGTAGCAATTTTGCTGTGTAGTTTCCATGCTTCCTCCCCCGCCCCATAGTGAAACTGTTATAATTGGGGGGAAATTCAAACATAGCTCAAACTCATACATAACTCAGTTTGCCCTCAGCTGATTACAGTGAAGTTGATGATTGGCAGCTCAGTATATCAGCTGTTTCACTGAAAAGCACTGTTTTTTGAGGTGCTTGGAAACTTCTGTGAATGGGATTATTACTGTGGGTTGTTTTGAGGCAATTCCTGACCAGAGTCAAGGTCTTGACACAGGAGCATTAATATCCTGGAATATTCTGGTCTGTCAGGTAGAATAATGTTGTGCAGACATCAAGCTTGTCGGACCTGCTTGGTTTTTTTAGTAGAACCCCAAGACTTGCCAACCACAGTCTGGTAGATACAGTGTGCCTCTGAGCACATGCTGAATCTAGGAATTTGTTTTTAGGACCAGAACTCAACTGAGCTCATGGCCCTTTCACACACACACACACACACACACACACACACACACACTTCGTGATGGCAAAAGTCTTTTTGTTGCTGCACTAAAACAACCAGGAGGCAGAAACCCTAGCTAATCTATTGCAAGCCACCCAAATAATCTACTTGTAGTGCCAAAAACTTATCTGAACTTTGTGATGCACTTCTCCAACCAACCAGTGTTTACATAAGTGCATATATTAGGGGAAAGTGTGCATAAAAATGAATGTATTAAAACCCCAGTTTATTAGGAGAAATCTGCACTAAAATGCTGATAAATGTTCATGAGGTGATTGCAAATTGCTGCAGAAATTTGGAGAGATAGATTTTAGATTGGGGGGAAAAGAAATGGAGAGAACAGAGATTGACAGATCCTTCTATCTCTAGTTAGGAACAATATTCTCTATACCTTGATCTGGCTCTGAATTAAAATACCAGATTTGGTCTAGGTACTTTGCTTATAAATGTGAAAGTTCATAAAAGTTGTTGAAAGTTGCACAGAGGAAACCTTACTGCTTTGGTAATTTAGAGGCAGATGCACAGACATTACTGTTTTAGTAGGTTTCCATAATGGACCTGCTTGAAGTGTGACATGTGGAGAGGTTGTGAGATGACTCTGGTGGGGAAGCTTGTCTGATCAGATTTAAAACAACTGCTTAAACAGAAAGGAGTCACAAAATGCTTTCTATTTTGGGAGAAAACATGCAACTAACTTCTTAAGATGTAGCATTAATATTAAAAAAAATACAAACACAGGTTAGCTCACTTGTTATTTCCAGAAATGAAATACAATAATTAAAATCTTCTGTTTTAAAAGCCCCAGGGGAAACTAGGATATCTGCTTAATAATGCAGAAACATTTCTCAAGTGTTTGAAGCTAAAGTTGGGCACACAGACATGCAAATTATCTGTTGTTGTCTCCTCTGTCTAATGTACAGAAGAATTCAGAGTTCCATGGCCGCCAATGCAAATCAGACTTGACCATTTCCATTTTTGTTTTCCTTTCCAAGTAGATATGACGTAATATATTGATTTATTTGTCCTGGTGTCGTGACTTTGCTGAACTGTTGTACTTGATGTTCTAAATGTAGATGTCTTCCACGGATGCCATGCTTACCTATACATATAATAAAGATACAAGATTGTCATCACAGTGTAGTTTGTATGGCCACCAACAGATGGTACTAGTTATGCAAACTACAGCATGATGACCGTTAGGAGGAGGAGGTAATGACAATGAAGCACCACTGTAGAAGAGGCTAGGAGGAGGAAGGGAGGGTGCACAGGCCAAATGGCATGGCAGAAACTGCACCAGTGGATCCCTAAACTGGCCACAGCAGCTTCTGGCTTCCCTCCTACTCCCCACACTGCTTCTGCTTGGCTGTGGCAGCAGCAGCAACACATGCAATATGACGAGTCAGTCTGAGTTAGGTGGCAGTGGCAGAAAGCAAGAGAGGTTATATGCAAGGATGGTACAGGGTGTGTGGATAAGGGAGTTAAGGGAAGTTGTGGGTGGGGGAGAGGCATGTACCTGTATGTGTGAATGATAGTTTTAGTCATCTGGTGAAGGGAAGCAAAAGGAGAGAAAGAGAAGGTCCTGTGTGTTTGGGCTGGAAGCGCAGAAGGGTTGTGGGGGCAAAGGAAGGGTTGGGGTTGCTGAGTGGAACTTTATCCTGGATCAGTATAGAACCACTTCTTGCACTCACCAAATAAGAAAAAGCCGTTCGACTCCCCAACCCTTGTTCTAGCAACAACAACATAGACGTCTGTACCATAAATGAATAGGGGGGATCCAAATAATCCATGCCCGTTTTGTACAGTGTATTCCTGAGGATCAAAAGTGACATATGAAGCAACCCTTAGGTGTCAAGGTTTTATTCAGAAGGAGATGTTCTCTTCAAAAATCTCCAGAACCTTCAAACACAAACACTGCTTAATGCAGAGGAAGAGGCTGGGCCCCTTGCCCAGCTCCTTTCACCGAGCAAGCTCAAAGAATTTGCTGCTGTTCCCTTTTTCACAAGTGCCAAGTGAATTCGTAAAAAAGGGAATAAAAGTTTAAAGCTCTGCCTGTACAATAAAACTTTTATTTGGAAGAGCCAAACAGATGGCAGGCACTTTGGCACAATATGAATGGGCATGATACAGGGCTCTTGATGGCAGGGTTGTTGCTGGCTCAGACTCTGGAGAAAGCTCTTTGGAGGAGGATGGCCTAGGGCCCATGCAGAACCCTGCTTTCACTGGAGACATGGTGAAAAATGCATGAAATTGGAGGCAGCTTGAAGAGCCCCATCTTGGGGATTTTTGCCTAAGCACTGCAATGACCCCACCCCAAGTCCTTTCTTGGTCCCCAATTCTCCCCATCCTCCCCCTTGGGCTTCAGGAAGCCAAAGCCGAAAGACCCAGACGGAACACCTCTTTGGTTCCCAGACAGCTCCATTGGTTGCGATCTACATGGGAGTGGAGTAAGTCTCAGCTTTAGAACAGTTACCCAGCAGAAGACCAGGTATGGGCAGTGACTGTGTAAGCCCCCGGTCTCTTCTGTGGAATTGGACTTTATATAGAAAGGGAAACTGCTGGAATAAAGGAGATCATGGAGATGTATAACCAACTTCCCACAGCCCCAACAAGCATGGCCAATGGTCAGATATGATGGGAGTATGTATATATATAAAGACACAATACTGTGGAATGTTGTGTCCATGTTTAACGATGAATATTTCAATCATGATTGTACAAGAATGCATCTGAGAAACAGTGCCTATAATCACAATATACTTGCTGTTTATGGGCGCAGTTGTGATTATATGTAAGCAAGTCAGGCATGTATTATAGACATAATTGATAGACAACACTTGATTTTAGGATTGGGTAGACTTTGGTAAAATAGACATTGAAACTTCCATAATGTGCATTGACTTTTGAGAGCAAATATTGTTGATTGGTGTTGGAAATCATTTAAAATCTACGTTATAGGGAAAGGGCTACGCTGACTTCAGTTTGTACCAATGTAATAAGAAACGGAGTCATGTCTAAAATCCCACACAAAATTAACAAAATGGGAAGTCACTCCCAACACATTTTAAAATGTATCTGTTTATGTGCCATGACATCTGAAGGCTGTTTAGGGAAGCTTTTAACATTTGATGAATCATTGTATTTTAATATTCTGCTGGAAGCCACCCAGAGTGGCTGGGGAAACCCAGCCAGATGGGTGGGGTACAAATAATAATAATAATAATAATAATAATAATAATAATAAGAAGAAGTTGTTGTTGTTGTTATTACTGATGCCCACCATCAGACATATTTGGATTTTAGCCAGCAGAAGACCAAGAAGCTGGTTTTACAGCCTGTGAAGTTTGATTTTGCTAGGCAGATTACTAGGCTGATTTTTAATGATCAAGCACCATCTTTGTTTTAGTTCACTTTTTGTTACTTTCCGTTCTGAAATAATTTTCCTCTGGGTGTCTTGGGTGCCATTTAAGAGGGGGGAAATAGCTTTGTCCCATTAAGTCTGTAATCCTACGCTAGGGTTGCCCTATTTCAAAAAGTGACACAAAAGTTGTGGAGCTTTTTAATTTTTTGGTTTTTTTGCCAAAGTTGAAAAGTGCATAGGATTGCAGTGCATGTAATATAGTATGTGCTTCCTGGTAACTAGCACCCCACGCCTATGAAATGATAAACTTGAGCAACCATCCCAGGTAGCTCCTATCTTTCCCCTTATTATAAGAAGTAGGCTGAAAGTTCTTCCCTACAAAAGAAGATCACACAATCTTCTCTCTGCCATGTAGGTATTGGAGTGGGGGTGGGTGGGGAAAAGTCCCAATGGGATGCATTGTCCAAGCTTTATGTCCTCCTAAAATACTTATGCCCAAGGCATTACAGTGCAGTGCAGCCCAGATATACTTGCATCCATCAACTGAGCTTAGGAACATAAGAGCCCTGCTGAATTAGGCCAAAAGCCAATCTAGTCCAGCATCCTGTTGTCACAAGATGCCTGTAGGAAGCAAGCAGGACCTGAGTGCAATAATGAATCCCAGAAACTAGTGTTCAGAGGCACAATGGAGGGACAACATAAACATTGTGATTAGCAGTCACTGATAGTTATTCTCCATGAATTTGGGGCTGTCACTATGGCTTACGGGAGTGAATTCCAAAGTTTAACTATGCACTATGCGAAGAGGTACTTTCTTTTTTTGGCTATCCTGAATTTTTCAACATTCAGTTTCATTGGATGACCCAGAGTTCTAATACTACACTGAATTGCATCTTCCATTTTACTCCCCATTCACCCAGTTCGGAGAGATCTTTTTGGAGCTCCTTACATCCCTTTTTTTGCTATAACTACCCTGAACAATTCAGCAGCATCAGCAAACTTTGTTACTTCGCTGCTTACCTTTCGTTCTCGATTAAGAGCATAACACTTCTTGCTTTTATTAGTGTAGATGAAATATTAAACTTTTAAATAAACACACTCATGAAAATGTATTTATGAATCCTCATATTCATGTTATATAAAAAGGAGTCAAAAGAATTGTGAAAACTCCTAGCACACCAAGAAAAAGATCCATGCATTCCCTTAAGCAATTTTTATTGTACTTTATTCCACACTATTAAGTGGGTTTTAAATATAGTTTCCATAGTGGGGTTTTGGATATGTGTTTCATCTCTGTACAAAACCTTTATCCCTTTAAACACTATTTACATAGATCTCTAACAATCCACAAGTCATATGCCTAGGGCTTTTTTTCCAGCTGGAACTCACTGGAACTCAGTTCTGGCACCTCTCAGGTAGGCGCTATTGCAGTTATAAGAGAACAAGACATTCATGGTGAGTTCCGGCGCCTCTTTTTCTGGAAAAATAGCACTCCATATGCCTTATGATCTGCCTTTTGAAATCGGAACACACAAAGACCTTTTACAAAGTAAGAAAATGAAGGGATTTATCCATTGATACGACAGGGTGAGGGTACTGCAATACATAAATAAAGTTTTTTATATATATATCTAGCACTGAACTGTATTTCTTAAGCCACACTTTCTTGTATGTTCCAATGCAGTTATACAGAAGTTTGTCCATATTTACAGTCAATAAACATAATTGCCTACTGTGCTTTCAGCAGCCAAATGTTAAATTGGCTAGGAATACTAAATGAACAATATTAGGAAAACAGAATCGCTAAATTACATCAGACTGTACATACAATTACAAGAAATATTTAAGGGAACTTCATTGCATTTATCCACTGATATAACCATACCTTAGTCATGATGATGAATTATTTTAAAAGTAGAACAAGACCTAGAATTATTCCAAGCTGCAATTTGTGGTGTATAATTTCTGAAAATGAAACTACTTTACTGCCTGCTTGCTCAGTGTATAAAACTCTATAGATTATAAAACCATAACCAGACAGGCTGTGAAAAAAGCCTTACCTATTGTATAAGAAATTGCTACAGTAGTAAAAATGATTAGTGATTTCTATTCACAGCAGCTGCGATTTAGCACTTAGACCCCATTACAGTCAGTGATGCAAGTGGGCAATTGTTTGCAATCCCGAAAGCTCAGCTGTAAAACCACTTCTTGGGTTGTAAACCATTGTCCACCATTCATTTGAATGGAGGAAGCTGATAGTGCATGCATTCCTTTGGACATGCATTTCTAGCCCATCCATCATAACGAAGGGTAGACTGCTCATTCAGCAGCTCCTTGTGTGTATCAACATGCACAAAGAATTGTAGAGAAGACAGTTCACTGACCAGTTCAGGAGATTGCTGGAAAATTACCATATTTTTTGCTCTATAAGACTCACTTTTTCCCTCCTAAAAAGTAAGGGGAAATGTGTGTGTGTCTTATGGAGTGAATGCAGGCTGTGCAGCTATCCCAGAAGCCAGAACGCAGCGATCCCTCTTGGTGTTCTAGCTTCTGAGATTCAGAATATTCTTTTTCTTGTTTTCCTCCTCCAAAAACTAGGTGCGTCTTGTGGTCTGGTGCGTCTTATAGAGCAAAAAATATGGTATTCTCAATAAAACTGGTTACCGAACTCTAAAGCATCACCTGTGGCTGTAGATGCATTACACAATTTAAAATACATACATACACAATTTTTTAAAACTGTACCTTATGTGGCATAGCACCTTTCAAAAGCAAAGAACAGACAATTATTTCCATTCTATCTCTCTGTAAGATATTATTAAAAACTCATAGAATACTGGGGAGGAAATGTGTACACACACAGACGACTTCTTGATGACTGCTAACATGATGAGGTCATTGAGTGATTAACTTAACATTAACTTTGTATGTAGCAACAAGTTAACCCTTCTATATTTTTGCTAAGATAAATGTGGTACTTCTTATGAGACTATATATGTTAATTATACATATATATGTTAATTATACCCTCCAAGTGTCCCTGTTTTCCAGGGATAGTCTCAAGTTTACAGAAGCTGTCCCAGCTTCTGATTTGACCCTGGAAAATCTCAATTTTCCATAGGACACCCCTATTTTTATCAGATAAATATTAGAGGGTATGGTAGGATGTCCCTAATTTCAGCAAAGAAATGTTGGATAGTATCGAGTTATGCAACCCTCAAGTCAAGGAGTAAGTAACTATACAACCTTTAGAAGACATCTGAAAGCAACCCTGTATAGTTTTATTATGTTTTCATCTATGTTGGAAGTTTCCCAGAGCAGCTGGGACAACCCAGTCAAATGGGTGGGGTATACATAATAAAATTATTATTATGGAATAGGATGTCTCTATTTTCATCAAAGAAATGTTGGCGGGTATGAGAGTCAAACTGTTCATTCATCTAGCCTGGCACTTGCAGTGGTTCTCCCAGGTGTCAAGTCTTGCCCATTCATGCTAGAAGATACAACTTTAACATTGTGAGTAAAAAGAGCTCTTTCAGAAATGTTTCTGTAGAGGAGCAAATTCCTGATATATTATGGAAAATGCAGCAAGTACTACATATACTGCTAAAGCTGGCTTTTGGCATGCAGCTGGCAAAACTAACATGGTCTCAATTCAGAGCTTCAAATGGAATTGAGTAGATCTAAGTCCTTGAAAAAACTTTCGCACAGATATAGCTAGTGTAAGTAAGTGTGTGTGTGCCTGCCTATTCAAAGGTTAGTTAGCTGGCTTGTTCTATCTTTCTCTTACAGCAAAACATTACTCCACACAATTAATACAAACACAGAATGACACATTGGCAATATACAACTCAACATCAGGTGGAGAGAGATACAGTAGTCAGTTTTCAACACAAAAAAATCTGCCTCAATTGGTTCAAGTCAATCATTCCAGCCTGTTGAGTCCATCTTGAGCATATGGGATTCCAAGCTTAAGCAAAGTAGAAATTTCTAGAAGAAACAAAGTGTTCCTTCTAGAAACATTAGCTTCCAGCAACATATACAAGGAAGTAGCTTTTCAGGATATTTAATTAAGCACCTTAGAAAAATGAAAGAGAAAGCACCTTGTATACTTTTGATGAAGAGAAACTGTCCAGGAAACCAGAAGACTTCATAGGAGGTGGATTTCTAAAGGCACAGTGTTTTATGTCCTGAGCAACACGGTGGCTGAAACACACCTACTTGCCACCAGAGAAGAGCTAGCCTTAACAAAAGAGAAGTTTGAATCCTGGAACCTGGTATTACAATCCCCACAGCAGGGATCTTCTTCACTGTCAGCTTTTTTGCACATACCTTACTAGGGCTTCCAGGAAAATATTGTTCTAATCATTCACAAAGATTCCTAAATTCCAAATAGATAAACAGGCATATCTATCTGGAATGCCACAGTAATTGGTTGAGTGATGCTAATACCAGGCATTGGTATTCAAATAAATTTTACTCAGGGTAAACCCATAGAAATTAGGGGACCTAATTTAGGACTTACCTTTCCTCTGCAATTTCCAGGCACAGTCCATGCTTTAAAGCTCCACATGAGTGCTCTGTTTCCTCCCACCCCCAGGGCTTTCCCTATGAAAACCTGCTCTCTAATGCTGAATCAGAGCAAACAGGAATCCACAGAAAACCCAAATTGCTGTTTGTGGCACTACAGCTTAAAAGAGCAGGTTTCCACAGGGAAAGCTCTGGAACGAGTGCTCAGTCTGGATAGCTCAATTGGTTAACAAGCCTGGATAGTGCAGTTGGTTAGAGCACAGTGCTGATAACGCCAAGGTTGCAGGTTTGATCCCCGTATGGGACAGCTGCATATTCCTGCATTGCAGGGGGTTGGACTAGATGATCCTCAGGGTCCCTTCCAACTCTACAGGTCTATTCTTATATGAAAAGCAGAGCTTTAAAGTGTGCCTGGAAAGGATAGGGCAAAAGTAAGTGTGGATAAGTCATGTTCCTTAATTTCAGTGGGCCTCCTCTGAGTAAAACTTCACTGAATACCATCCTAAGGGCTTGTGTGCTTGTACTTCAAGTTTTGTTTAAAGGCTGGTATAAATATTATGACTGCCACATGAAACAGCCTCCACATAAGAGGTAATCTAGTCAATAGTGATGACATGTAGTGTTGGCTTAGCACATAGATCACTACCAAAGCAGAGAAAGTCCACTTAATGGCATGCCACTGTAGCTGATACCAGAAATATGATAGCAGTATGAAAACTCTTTACTCCATGGGGACAATTACTGCTGCTGCATAAAGCATTGAAATGGCCTCTATTTGAATGGGTACCCAATTCATATGGCAACAACTTGTGATAGCAGGTTAATGCAGCTAAGCTGTCACATGGCAATTGATGTTATCATTAGTGCTTACAGAAAAACTTGAATGGGTGCTAAGGCTAAGGCTGCAAGTCAGCTACAAGGCATCTTCTGGAAATTTGAACCAGATGTCCAAAACAATCTAAATAATGGATATGCATTTAAAAAAAAGCAAATCTTTCCAAGTGCCTGGAAACACTAATTACTTAGGGCTATTTCACCCAGTTGCAGCTGTCTAAACCAAGTCCACCACACGTGTCTGAATGTTTGGAGATGTGTGACTCTCCTTCACGTTTTACAGCATAGCACCACAAATATTATTATAAATGCAACAATACATTTGCAGCTACTCCTTTTGCAAACTGAATGAATCAAGTGAACAAAGCATTAGGGAGGATGCTGTATGTTAAGCGTAGTGGTAAGGTAATAGAGAGGGGGTGGTAGAAAGAGGATCAGCAAGCAAGACATGCAACATTTTGGAAGTTGACCTCTGTTTGTTTATACAAAGCATGTTTTCTCATGGACAGACACTTCACACATGGTATTTTTCCTACATGGGTCTAGGGGAAAAAAAACATAAGCAGCAACACATGTGAAAAACAAATGACTCTCAGCAGCCTGTTTAAAAAAAATAATACTTCTTGCCGTGTGCTCTGGTTGCTACTTCAAAACTTTCCAGTCTTGCCTGAATATAAAGAAGTTGGCTTCCGCTTTAAATTGGTTTAGCGAGTGTGAATGTTGTCCAGAGTAATTCTGAGAATAATTAGTGAGAGTAATCTTGAATCTGTAAGGATTATTTTTCCTTGTGTGCATTAACATTCATCTTAATTAAACAACTTAGTGTTTACAGTTTGCTTTAAACTTTAGTATACTGAATACTCTGAAGTCATCTCTGAACCTGCTCACTAATTAACTCCATGTCTAATGTTTTACTTACCCCCTTTCATTTGTTAAAAAATGATATTTCTTAAGATTGCATCTAGTACCTTTCTATGTGGGATGCACACTTGATGCAAATGTTGCCACCTATTTGGGGAAACAATGAAATGCAGTACGTTTCAAAAGCAAAGTGATTGTGAGTGAAAGGTAGGATGTGTACGTGTATTAAATCCTAAACTTTAAAGCATTATAGTTGTATCTCTATTAAGAAAATGGAGGTTCTAAATGCAAATAAATCATAGTGCACTTTTACGGGGATAAGAAATGGATTCTACAAGTTTTATTCAATCATTGTGGGAATAGATCACTTGTGAATGACAGTACCATACTATAGTCCAGGGACACTCCCCACTTCCCAATGTTGTTGGACTCCAGCCAGCATGGAAAATGATTAGGGATGATGGGATTTTCCAGTCCATCACCAACTAAAGGGCCACATGCTATCTGCAGTACAGCAAACAAAAGTGCAAACCACCTTCAACAATATTTAACTATAGTTCCTCAAAACGTGATGTGCAGATTTCCCAAAATACCATCTCCCTGCCCTCTCCTAGCATTTTCCCACCTCTGCAGAGCAAGACAAAAGCTGAAGCATAAGATTAAGGTCAGGCTTCCTTGTTGACTTACAATGACAAAAGTCTCCATGGTTGCATTAAGCATGTTGCTGCAAATTAGCTGTTTGGAAGCTGGCATGTAAACACAGTGAAACAATACGATGCATGCCAAGCACTACAAATGGTGCATGTGTGAAAATATCCTAAGAGAATTTACAACTTGTCCACTTCCCCCCATAGATGACAAAATACCCTTTTAAAGAAAATTAAAACCTTGTGTGTGTTTGTGTGCTCGCGCGTGTGCATATAACACAGGCATGGACACACACACACATATGGCAAGTGGCAAACATTAAACTCTTTTTACCAAATGCTAGCTTTCTCCATGGAAGCCTTTCCAGTACCGTCAGCTTTGATTATATCTATACTTTATGGTGGTAACCAGTACCTACAAGAGCAGTCAAGTGGCATCACATATCTTGGCAAAACATTCTAAGGGTTGTGTTTTTAGTTGTTGTTGTTTTTTAAAAAAAACTCTTTTCTTCCCCTTTGCCTTTCTCTGTTCTTCAGAAGGAGCAATATCCCTTGCTTTTCCCCCATAGTGAGGTTACATCTAGAAGGTGATTTCCATGTGTAAAGCAGACAATAGCTTATCAAACATTTCAGGCAGAGCTTTCATTTCACTTGACATGAAATACTTTTTTGTTTTCAGTGGAGATAATTTTGTATGCTAAGCTGTCAGTCAAGCTTGTTAGTGATAAAATGTTGACTGTGAATCCACCTTGGGTCTTCTGAAATACAGCCAATCACCAGTTCCCAGAGTCTTGCATCTTACACAGTTAAAGCCTAGTGATGTCCTTGGTCTGTTGCAAATCCCCAATACTCTCATAGTCATTCTCTTGTGGGAGGATTGATTGGCTGTTGTTCAGTACCAAAACATTTCTGTCTTCCTCACGGTTTATAGTCTGAATGGCTTCATAGTCTGGCTCTAATTCCCCATTTAGTCTGTCTGTTGACTGAGGCATGGCGGTAAGGTTTGGGGTATTTTCCAAGTCCTTCACACTGGCATAAAGACCACTGCAAATAGATGGTGACTTCTGAGGTACAATTTCAGGAATGCAGGTGTATGTAGACTCCAGCGCTCTGGTGGCCTGGCCTGGTTTATTTACAGAAGAGTACATTGCTGAAATCTAGAGGAGGGTGGGAAAGCGGAAGAATTAAATACATGAAAATAGCAAATTGATTGTTCATACTATGGCTTCATTATTCACTGAGAAATATGCTGTGACATATAGGCTGAATCAGTCATAAACGTTTATGGCCCAATAAACCATGGTTTGTTGGATTAAGGATGAGTACCATGTTTGTGGGCTTCCTCCAAGTTTTGATATCATGGTTTGAAGTCAAGAGATTAAACCACAGTTTCCTGGTAAAGTGGTAGACTCTTTCATTGGAGGTTTGTAAACAGGGGGTGCATGGCCATCTGTCAGGGATGCTGTAGTTGTGATTCCTGCATTGCAGGGGTGGGGGATGGATTAGATGTCCCTTGGGGTCCTTTCCAACTTTCCAATTCTATGATTCTGTACCAGGCTGATGCTTCTTAAATTGCCAGAGGCGAATCCCTCTTACAGACAATGCCTTGCTTCACTATAAAACATGGAAAATGCTACAGCTTTCAGATTTCCATATGTGCCCAACAAAAATAATCCTTTGCATTGGAGGGGGGCATCTTTTACTGCATAGATTTGCCCACCATTCTCAGACCTTCTTAATTATGCAGCACTTATGCAGAATTATTAAATTTCATGCAAAAAGAAACTCACCTCGTCTTCTGTAAGAGATGGGTCTTCTTCTCGAGATTTGTAGGACAGTGAACTAAGCCTCTGAAAGAGACAGGAAAATAAGCTTTATTAACAGATAGCAGTGATAGGCACCCTGCCTCTAGGAATTAGTACATAATAAATGGTCATTTTCATACTCATGCATTTCAACATTAGCTAAAACCCACACTGCAGTTTCAGAGATAAACAGCCTTAAGGTAAGTAGAGGTTTTAGATGCGGGAAAACATTTGTTATGAGCTTGTGTGGCATAAGGAGGGGTGAAAGATCAGCAACATTATCAGTCCAGTTCTACTAGATTTTTAAAAAACTTTTACTGAAATATGACTATGTCAGCAGAAGTCCATGTATGTACACAATTAGAATGAAGCTGATTGGCCAATCAGAAGATTTTCCTTTGGATTTTTCAATGCATCATACCAATACAACACCTACATTCCATAACTGGATAATTAATAGTCTTTGTTTGTTTTAGAAAGATCAGTTGGTTCGGTTCAGTTACTGAGGCCTACAAGGCAACACATAAAATACTCTGAAGAAACAATTAGTTGTTTACTGCAACAACTAATTTATCTCACCATAATTTGCCACAATTTTCTTTAGGATTTCTACCTTGTGCAGCATAAAAATAAAACCAGCCGTTCAAAATAGGCCTAAAAAATATGTTGCCACTTAAAAGCTATTATAAATGTTCAGTTAAAACTTTGAGGATGGGTCAACATAATTTAAATTTCAGTACTGTATGTCAGGCAACATACAATACTCAAAACTGGCAAATTTGGAAAAACAACAACAACCAAGGGCATTTTTACATAAAGAGAGTGATTACCTACCACATCTTAGCCTCATGGGATATATATTCCAGGGATGGGGAAGAGCTGGTAGGTCAGAGCCCAAATTAATTCCCCCAACCCTGTGGGCAAACTTTGACTGATGGGTGTGAGCACTCATCTGGGAATCACCTGACAGCAGATGGTTGATAGCTGTCAAAGTTCAAAGAAAGTAACCTCATTTGAATGCACCCCTTCACTGCCAGTCAGCTGACAGGCACCCAGAGAGTGCAGCTTCAAAAGTGCTGTGTAACTGCCATTCAGAGGTTACAGGAAGCCCCACTGAAGTCAGTTTCAAGGAAGTGGTTTTATGAACAACATCTGAAAGGAACACAGGCTGATAGGCATGAGAGAAGATTTGGAAGATGGGAAAATAAAAAAATCTATTTAATTTGAAATGATGTCATAAAATGCAGCTGGGCTTTTCTGGGTGGAAGTGGGGAAAAACCTTTGGTTTGTCTCAAAATCAGAATGAAGCCAGGGCTTTCTTGGATCAGGGATTTGGAGGCCAGGATTGTTGTTGTTTTTATTCTACTTTTTGTGTAGAATAATGCATTGGATATAGCAGACGCTGATGAAAAATAACCATTTACATTTCTGCAAACACATTTACAAATGGTTGTTTTCATACTAGCAAAATAACCGCAAAATGCATACAGTCACCCACATTACAGCACTATTTCACTCTTGTGTACATGCATGAACATCCATGCATGTGCACAAACACAATATTGAATCAAAAGTTACAGTAAATGCCAGAAGTTTATTGAATGTTCCTGTTTGCTGGGAACTGATTAGAAGGTCAGCAGGAAACACCTGAAAACTCATATGACTCCTATGACTAATGAACATATTTCACCCTTATTTCCATTATTTATTAATATAGGGCAGCATGTCCTATGACAAACACATAGACATCAGGAGCAAGTCTCAATACAGTGGCATGCTCTTCTGCAAATGATTAAGCAACGTAAGTTATACCTTGTCAGGTTCACTAGGCCCTTCTGCCACCTCTTCCTCTTCCTTGGCTCCTTTCTCCTGCTCATTCTCATTCTCATCAAGGAGTTTCGCAGGCACTGGAGGCGGAGCTTCATCTTCCAGGTCTGGAGTGTTGCTAAGAGGACTCTCCGAATTAACACTCTGGCGGCTTTTTTTATTCCTGTCCACGGAGGCATACTCAGCTGATTCAACTTTACGCTCGGCAACATGATCGAGGTTCCCGTTAACCATCACAGCAGCTTTGGGCTTGCTGTCGCAGCTTTTCTCTGTGCTAGCTGTTGCTGCCAGCTCCTTTATCTCCTTCACAGTCTCATACAAACAGTCCTCAACTATATTTTCTTGGGAGGAGCTGTCTTTCAGCACTTCGTAGGGGCCCTCCATACCTAGACCCTGATCATTTTCTGTATTTCTTGTAGACAGAATAGTTTCTATGGCATTGTTGGGAGGAATTCTGGGTAGCTCCCTGCTTTGATGACATTTTAAGGATCTTCCCTGACTGTCCTGTTGATCCAGGAGGTCAGTAGCAGAGGTTTGCACTTCTTCATAAGGCTGGATGCAAGCAGTTGTGCTATCTTCTGAGAGAACTAAGAAGGGGGGAATATACATAATATGAGCAACATGAGCCTTTAATGTAAGTGCAGAATATAACATCCATTGTAGAAACCAGAAGGGTCACACCTGAAAAAAGAATATCCTGTTCCAGGAAAAAAAATATCCACCAAGGTCCTCAGATACACTGGATTATGTCTGCTAACCAGCAGTGACTGGTGCTCACTGGGGCTGCTAGGGTGGAAGGGAAGGAGACTAAAAGGACCTGGAATCAACTGATTCTAGCTGTTGTTGTTTGTTAGATTTATATACTGCCTTTCATGTAAAGATCTCAGGGCAGTTCACAAGATAAAAATACAAGATAAAAGCACAAATAAATAGTTACAACAGAAAGAACAAAACAATACCCCCCACAAACACATTTAAAAGGCTGTAGAATATTAATTAGCCCAAGGACTGGTTGAAGAGGAACATTTTCGCCTGGCTCCAAAAAGTGTATAATGAAGGCACTAGATGAACCTCCCCGGGGAGAGCATTCCACAAATAGGGAGCCACTGCAGAAAAGGCCTGTTATGATGTTGCCACCCTCTAAACCTCTCATAGAGGAGGCACACGAAGAAGGGCCTCAGATGGTGATAGTAGGGTCTGGGTTGGTTCATTTGGGGAGAGGTGGTCCTTGAGGTACTGCGGTCCTGAGCCATTTAAGGCTTTATAGGACAAAACCAGCACTTTGAATTGGGCCCGGAAACTAATTGGCAGCCAGTGCAAGTCAAGCCAGGATTGGTATAATATACTCAAACTGTCTTGTGCAAGCTGGCTGCCAAATTCTGCACCAGCTGCCCTCCATCTTCCTCCCTGCTGAGTTCCAAAAGTGCAAAGCTAAGATCTGGCTATATATTAGAAGGGAGGCAGATGGGGACTGGCTGAGAGCAGGCTAAAGTTGGTGGGCTGGTGCCCCATTTGCCCTAATGGGCCTGCCTCCACGGGTGCTTAACCTGTGATATCATTAAGTCTAGTATTTAAGTCAAGCAAAGATGAAAGCAACAACCATATAGGATCCTCTCTTACTCCTACCTACAACAAAGTAAGCCCCTTTAATAGGGATTATGCACAGAAAGTTTGATCTCTTTGAAGCATGTATTAGATAATGTCTTGATTAACTAAAGGTGGTGATTTTCTCGTCAAAAAGAACCCTCAGGAAAGAGAGGAGGCGAGGCTGAAGAAACACCCATTCCTAGACATCTTAATCGTCTTTAGACTTTGCAATTTAGATACAGCATCACTTGGCAAGAAATGTGCATAAAATTGTCAGAAGACAATGGTTTATTACCTAAATAAGGGAACCTTTTGTGTTCAGATATTACAGAATTCGAAGTTATTGTGACTTCTATGCAACTACCATCACCTAGTTGGCCATGCTACTGCAATTAACAAGTGTACCACTTGTACGTTTGGGAACTGTAGCTCTGTGAGGGGAATAGGGGTCTCCTAACAACTCTCAGCACGCTTAACAAACTACAGTTCCCGAGATTATTTGAGGGAAGCCATGATTGTTTAAAGTGGTATGATACTACTTTAAATGTATAGTGCAAATGTAACCTCAAATCAGGGGTGATTTTGTTTTCTCAAGGTAATTTTATTCTCTTAGGCATATATTTAATGTTTTAATTGCTACTTCTGTTTTTATTTGCTGTTTGGCCTGAACTTTGTTGTTAATGTATTATTATTTTTTTAGTTGCCTTGTATTATTTTGTGAACTGCCTTGGTGGGAAGCACGTGTGTTTGAGAGCTGAGGAACCAGCCCTTGAAATGAATACAAATCAATGTGAAGAAATAATCACATCACTTGTTGAGTCACATGTTGAAAGTAGCAGTGAGGCTCTCTGGCTCCCTACCCCAATATCCTGAGAATATGCACCAAGAATAGTTATCTAAGCTGGGGATACCCACAAATGTAGGCTTCCAAACTCTTGATTGTACAGCTCCCATGGAAGCCTACGTAGACATCCATTTCAGCTTGTAGACATAAGGGGTCGAGTGCTGTGTGAGCTCAGTGGTGGGGCAAGTTGCTCAGCTCCACTGCCCCTTTCAATTTGTGGAGCTCATTCATGTGATTAATTACTGGTGCAGAGGGAGAATATCCTTCTACAAGAGATCTTCAATGGCATGGAAGTGTTGAGTTTCCAGCAATGGTTGTGGAACCTGAGAAGACACCAAGTAACTAAAAAGAGTTACCAGTGTGCAGTTCTCTTTCTCAAAAAGCAAACTCTTGGCAGGCCTTGTGCATGCCACTGATTTCACTGTCTGACACCTGTTCCTCCTTTCTTTCAAGCTATCATGTATCTTTAAAATTTAACAGTTAGAGGGAGGTCGGTCCAATATACCAGACTGTGGAAGACACAGAATATGAATGTATTTATTTTGTGTTTCTAGTTTATAAAAGCTTTCAGCATTTTATTTTTTTTAAGTTAGACTCATTTCAAATGTTTAGCCAAGCAGGAAGACTCACTCACTTTTCAATTACCTTCACAATGATTGAACTGAATCATTAAGGATTTTTATAGCTATCTAGTTTACCAAGAATATAAATGTGTTAATTTTACCTCAGGATAGCACTGCAATTATAATTTAGTAGTATGTTTCAGAGACTGAAATGTAAGAGCACTTGTGTACGCTGGCATTTCTTATCTTAAAACATATGACCTAGAGGTACTAATTTAAAAAGCATATGATAAATTACTACAATTGCCAATGAAATGTATACAGGTTATGCAAAAAAGTAGATGTCTCCCTGAATATTGTTTTCCCATACCCAATCACAACACAATTACCAACAAAATCCCTATCTTTTTAAGCATAGTTGGTTCATTTATTTATTTCAACTATCTGTTAATCTCTCTTGGCTAATTCACATATTCATGTTCCTTGATTGATAATGGAAGCACCAAGTGATAACCTAAATAACAGACTGAACAACACAGATAGAACTTTTATGTTACCTCCACATTATCTCTCACTAAGCATGGTGCCCGTTTGCTGTTTTGAGTGCTGTGAAATCAAATAAATGATAAGTCAGTTCTTACCATCACCATTACTGAGTCCTCCATTTTGTTCACTGCTGGCAAGTGGATCTGTAGCCAGACTTGTGACAGAGTGGCTAAATGCCTCCTTATCTGAAGGCTGCAAAGCAAAATGAATGGATTAGCATATCATTTGAACCAGCTATGGGAAGAGTTATTGTTCAGCAATTACTGTTATGGGTCACTGTTAAAACTGTGTTTATGGAAGACGATCTTACTTGGCTACGAAGGATTGCCGAAGAAGAAGACTGTTATGGAATAAGTTCTAATTTTCATGCCTTCTATATTGTTTTAGACACCTGTGAAAAATGCCTTGCTTTCAGCAAGGCTATCCTGACATCTAATTTAGTTGCCTACATTTCTTTGTAATGGTTGTGGTTTTAGGTATATTTGTTTTTAATTGGTTTGTGGATTTTAGCAGTGTTTTATTTACAATTTTATTTATACACAGCTAGGTTATTTCTTTGATCAAGAGGTTTAGAAATCTTCTGAGGTAAGTACCGTATTGGCCCGAATATAAGCCACACTGCAAATAAGCTGCACCTTTAAAAATCAAGGCTTATTTGTGGATGCGGCCCGCCTTCCCATACTATGGCATTCCCGGCACTACCTCCCCAAGCCGGCGCCGGGAGAGACTTGGGAGCAGAGGGCAGGCTGTGTGCCATTGCCCCACACACCCGGGCTGCTTTCTGAGGGGGGGAGCCACACCACTTTGCCAGTGGCCTCCTCCCCTTTCTCCTTCTTTCTGGTGGCTGGGAGCAGCGGGCGAGCGACGCACTGCTTCCCTGCGCTCCTGGCCTGCTTCCTGGGGTGGGGGTGGGGTGGGGAGGGGAGCCGCACTTTAACTTTTCACGGCCCGAATTTATAAAAAAAATGTGGCTTATATTCAGGCCAATATGGTAAATTAGGTTCACATATGCAGTAACACTAAACTATTGTTTGTTCAAACAATGATCAGCAAATGAATAGATTATTAGTCTTAAGGTTCACTGTTATTATAGCTAATAGTATCCTATGCCAGTCTTCCTCTTATATGTTATGAACTACAGAAAAAGCGCTTTCAATAATAAGTGACGGATTCATTTTTACCACATTCATCAGATTCTCATGGTCCCCATTCTGGTGTTTGGGTCTCTTCTCCCTTTAATGTAAACAAAGATTTAGGTGCATTGTTAAAATAAAATAGCAGTTCAAACAATAGTGTTGGTGATGACTACTTGCTGGTCCCAATCCAACTAACACCTTCCTGAAATCAACCGGACATGTATATAAATACCAAAGGAAGTTGCTGCAAACATACAGGGCACAAAGTTCCCTTCCATGAGAGTTTCAGAAGCAAGATATTTACATTTCACCACCCTTCTGAACTCAGCGGCAAATCCCACCTCAACTGTAGCTGCACTTCTAAAAATTTATTTCGCTGAAAGCAGACTAATTATGCCATTTAAAATCCACGATGCTGCCCGTGCAATACACAATATGATTCATGTACGCAGTAACTAATTTGTTCCCCGAAGCTTTTCTGACAAAGCATCTGCTTTTAATGTCACCCATTATTATATCAATAGCATCAGTGTAACTTTTCTAGGAAGGAAGGGATTTAGTTTAATTGCACTTCTCAGCAAGTACCTGCTCCACAAATATCCTGGCACCAAATCCAGCCTAACAACATGCTAAATTATTAAAGTATGATTGCCAGATAATGTCTGGCATTAGAATTTGCATAGCTTGTTAGAAATACCCAGCAGACCGATTCTTACAAGAATGTCTTTCGTTTTCATCCTCTTGGAAGTCTCTTAGAGACTTCAGGGATAGAGCATGCAAATGAGGGCAGGAGTTATCAGTCACAAACTTTGGTAAGCATTCTTCGGGGTTATTTTAGTCAGTTCCAATTCAACAGCAGCTTCAGAGTCTTCCCACCCCCTTGCTATTTTATGTAAACAACAAGGGAAAGGGCAAAGCTATTTATTTTAATGGATATTTCTAGTTGAACATAGCATGTTGTTTGAATAATCAGCAATGCAAAGTGGGCAGCCATAATTAATATGCATGATGAACTATATGCTGGTCTCATTAACAGGCAAAATTGATTGATATTAATTCTGGTTCCAATTCAAACGTACAGCAAAACTGAACTTTGTCTCTTGGATTTGTTCATGAAAACATAATCATTCCTTGATTTTAAGACACTCATTTTAGACCCCCAGCATCCAATATTAAACACAAACACTTGTGTCTTATGAAATTATAACCACAATCTTTATTTGGTGTGGTTGCTGCCTGATGCCCAAGCTGAGGGTGTCCATCCTTTGGGGGAGTGGCACATTTTGAATTCTGAGTGTGTGCTGAAACAGCCAATCACAAAACAGCTGCTATTGGGGGCAGAAGGAGGATGGCAGAACACAAAATGGCTGCAATGGGGTTTGTGGCATAACACAACATTAGACAGCCACCCCTGACAATCTTATACTTACCATGGGAAGTTAGCTATGTTCTGCTGGTCCTGATTTTGTGGAGGTCACACACTATTGATTTTACACACACACACACACACACACACACACACACACACACACTGATGCTGTCACTGTCTAAGGGGTCCAACAACACAGTTCCTGTTCGTGCCTTTACTGCACCCTAACATTGTATCCTGAGCAAGACCTTACCTATCACAGCTAGAGCATAGGAAGAGCAGAAAACTGAAGACCAGGAGCATTGCCATGGCTGCCAGGCTTCCCCATATGATGATGTGAAGCAGCCCTGTACTTAAGAAGCTATCACCAGGCCCCATGATACAGAAGGGGGGCGCTTTTGGATGGAGGGCAACTAGTCCTCACAAGACGTTGGCATTTGCGCTGATAAGAGTTCTTCTTTCTGTGGAGCAAAAAAGGGGGGAGAGACATTACAAAGAAGTCCGGTTTAAAGGCTGGGTGTGTTCAAACTGCACATTTATAGCACGTTACTTTCCCCAAAGAATCATGTAAACTGTTGTTTATCCCTCACAGAGCTACAGTTCCCAGCATCCTTATCAAGTTACATTTCCTAGGGGGGAAATCATGTATTTTAAATATATGGCGTGACGGAAGTTACAATTTTAATCCTGCTTTTTTACATTTTCAGAACTACTAACATTTCAGCTACGTTAACCGTCATGAGGTAATGGGAGGCACCATTATGAATCTAATGGAAAAATGGGAGAGTTTGTTTGAGGTTGCACAGGTGCGTTGCTGTTGGATTGGACTGGCAGCTATCTTGACCACTATTTCTCCTCACCAATGTGCCTGGAATGATGCTGTATCACAACATAGCATCTGATGAGTTCATGGCAGAGTCAATAAGCAATACTAGTCACTTCCTGATTAGTAGCTACATCTTTTAGCCTACTATACTACCCCTAGCAAGGGAGAATGTCTGCATGTGAACAAGTTTAGAGAGGAAAATGATGGTATTTCATAGCAATGAATCCAGACTACACTTAAGCCCCAGTAGGAACCAAGTCACCACACCTAGTTTTTCATGTGGATTTCAGTGGGACCCTATTGCAGCTAACTTAACAGTGCAATCCTATGCATATCTACTCAAAAGCAAGCCCCCGTAATTTCAGTGGGACTTATTTCTAGGTATGTTGTAGAGGACTGCAACTACAGTCTGGATCCCCCCCCCATAGTCTGACTTTAATCAAAAAGAGGGAAACCAATAGGATTATGGGGCTTGAATCAAACAATAGTTCTACTTATAGGAGGCCCATTGAAATTAACGGGTATGACCAACTTAGACCCATTAATTTCAGTGCATTCAGTTGGCTAAACCCTAGAACTGGAAATAAATATATTTTAACAACTCTGGATAAAAGCAAGAAAGGGAAAAGTTGTAAGTATAACATCAATGAAGATGAATTGACACACCTATTTGTCTACTAATTTGTATTTATTGTCTATGCAACAGCCAATTTTTAAAGGTCCAGATGTCCCAGTTTGATAGTCAAACTCAGAAATACTCATTTTAAAAAGCCAAATTGTGCTGTAGTACTGTATTTATCCAGCAAAGGAGCGTTAAAAGCAAATATTCAGGTTGGGTGCTGAACCACACCATGGAAAAATGAGATATACCCATTTGAAATAGCTGCATGTTAGCCAGGGGCATCTGTGGTGATCCTGAAAAGCTTGGTAGCATTTTCATACAACGGTAGTGAAACAAATGTTCTGTTCTGTTTTTAAAAAATACAATACCTGTTTCAGGTCAGTTAAAGTTCAAGAGTGCTGGCACAATATGATCTCACTCAAAGCTTTTAGGAATATGACAAAAGTAACTGAGACTACTACACAAGTTTACAATACTACACAAGTGATTCGTTTGTCCAAAATCACTATGTATCGCCTGGATTTGCCTTCATTTGCCACATGCGTGAAGGGATTCTATGCAGTTAAAGTAGCAGTAAGAATGTGCTGCTGTTTCGATCCCAAGGTCTTGTGGTTACCTGAGCCCCGACACCCGTGCACTAAGCAATAACATGGATAACTTCCAAAGAGACAAATTAATGGAGGATAAAAGCTACCGGCCACAATGGCTACATTGTACCTTCACTGTCGGAAACAGCATGTCTCTGTATTCCAGGTGCTGGGAATCACAAGTGGAGAAAGTGCTATAGTGCTCATTTCCTGCTTTCAGGCCTCTTATAGAGGCATTTGGTTGGCTACTCTAAGAACACGTTGCTGAACTGGATGGGCCTTTTGCAGGCTCTTACATTCTTCATCTCCTGCCAACCTAGCAGTTCGAAAGCACAAAGTGCAAGTAGATAAATAGGTACTGCTCCAGCGGGAAGGTAAACAGCGTTTCCGTGCACTGCTCTGATTCGCCAGAAGCAGCTTAGTCATGCTGGCCACATGACCCTTACGCCGGCTCCCTCGGCCAATAAAGCGAGATGAGTGCTGCAACCCCAGAGTCGGCCACGACTGGACCTAACGGTCAGGGGTCCCTTTACCTTTACATTCTTCATATGGCAGAGAGTAACCTTATGACCCTACACCTCAACAAGCAGGTCTGCTCCTTTGGAAGCAGGCTCTCGCCTTGCAGATGTCCATTCGGGGGGGGGGGGCAAAGATGGCTCAGAAGTTCTAAATAACCAAGGGAACTGAAAATTCTCCATCTTTGCTATTGAAAAAAAAAGCCTTGTGGCATAAATATTAATTTGCACCAAGCTCTGCCTATTTGAAATTAACTGATCTGAAATTCATGAAGAGACAGGGATGTTTGATTTAGAGTGAGCTTCACTCCTAAGTAATTATTCTGAGCTCAAGCATACAGAATTTTCTACTCTCAAGGTAACAAAAGTTTTTAATAGTTCACAAGCTTGTTAAATTTTAAAACTAGAAGTTTGAGCAATTCTGTTAAAGAACAATTCTGTTGTGACGTTGGAGCAGTTATTGCCTGTAGATGTGCTTGTTCAACTCTTGGGCACAAGGTGGCAGCATTCAACCACTGTTCCCTTTGAGTGCTCAAAAGCAATCACATTTTTGTAGACTCCCAATGCATTGTAACACAAGCCACTTTTTGCACCTCTGATTAACATTTCACAGATATTTTAGTGCAATTTAATTGTGGCCTTTTGCACAGAGTTATGCATGTGATATTAACAAGCACGTATTTATGTCTCGAATGCAACTTGTGCACACGTAAATGCTGTTAACGCGAGAAAATCTATGTGTGAAAATGGCAGAGCTTAGCTTAACCTAGTTGACTTACAGTGGAGTCCCAGTCCAGCACTTCTACACAGGATGGTGTTAGGATATTTCCGTTCCACCTTAAAAGGGAGCAGGATGTTTGTATAACAGCCTGCGTAAGTTCCTGTCTCACAGGATGTTTATGTTGTAAGTTCGTTTCGTTTTCTGCTGTTTTGCCTGAGCAGTCAGAGCAGACGGTCATGTTTTCTCATGTTCTGACCTACGCCAAATAAAACCTGTAAATATGCTGTTCATGCTCTCATGCTTGTGCAACTTCTTGCTGTGTGAATTCTGCTGTTATAGTGTGCACTAAGCCTGAGGCTTAGTGTCGCTGAATTGCTGATATTGCCTGACTACGGGAGGTTGATGGATCGTCCGGCACCGAGCTTGGGGGCTCAGATGGACTTTATCTCCCTGGCAGTATCCCAACAACAGGTTTCGGGCCCAGATTCACGGCACTTGCAGAAGAGTAAGACAGCGACAGACTGCTGAAAGGTATGTTGGAAAAGCGAAAGCAGAGGCTTTTCTGTTTGCCGCGGAAGAGCCTTTGATGTCCGGCAAAGCTAATTGGCCTGGGAGCCGAGCCAGAGGCATCGTGATTTATGAGCTGCCGAGATAAGAAGTCTTAGAAGGCAATAAAGGCTCACGGCTCACGTAAAAAGCTGGAATGGAGTTTTTCCAAGCTTCAGAGGCCAATGAGTGCCCTAAGTTAAATCGGCACAACTATCAGACCTGGGCAAAATGGTGTGAGAGTTTGCTGCGTCAGTTTGGAGTCTGGCATACTGTATCTCAAGCCACTCCAGTTCCTCGGACAGAGAAATGGCAGGGCCAGAATTTGAAGGCCGTGGATATTATAGTCTTATCCGTCTCTCTGGAGGAAATAAAGACGCTTGCTGGAAATCTCACGGCACGTGACATGTGGGATGCTTTGAAAAAGGCCCACCAGCCAATAATCCCAGCCCAGTGTTTGAATGCATCGGAGGTCCTGGCTGTTTCCCAGAATGCTAGTGAATGCAGGGATGCTGAGGGCACCGGTTGCAAGCTGCAGGGGGAGCAGACTATAACGTCATCCCAGGCAGCATTCCAGCCTCCAGGGGGAGCCAAGGAGTCGGCAGCTGAGAGCTCAGTTTCTCGTGAGAACCAAGGTCAGAGCCTTTGCAGAGGCCGGAAGACCAGATGTAAACAGAGCAAGATGCTTGCAGGTGGCCAGGAGCGGGGGGGGGGGCAAGTTGCAAAAGCCCATGCCAGTGGAAAACAAGGCTATGTTTGCTGGCACAGCTCCACCAAAGGCTAAAGGCACGTCTGATGGCCAGGAGCAGGGGGGCAAGTTGCAAAAGCCCACGCCAGTGGAAAACACGGCTATGTTTGCTGGCACAGCTTCACCAAAGGCTAAAGGCAAGCTGCAAAAGCCCACGCTGGTGGAAAACAAGGTTTTGTTTGCCAGCAAATCTGCTTCGAAGGGGAAGGCCAGGTTTGTTATTGACTCTGCGGCCACGAGCCATCTCACCAAAGACCGCCATCTGTTTATCTCCTTCACACCTCAAGATGGAGAGGTCCAGCTGGCTGATGGAAGGACTTTGCAAGCTACAGGAGTTGGAACTGTGAAACTTGCAAGTCTGAATACGACCATCAAAGATGTACTTTTTGTTCCAGGAGCTGCGGGCAATTTGCTTAGTGTACCACAGCTGACTGGGCGTGGTTTTGAGGTTTCCTTCAAGAGGACTGTCTGTGTCATCAGAAAAGGCAAAGAGGACATTTTGCATGCAAAGTTGATGGATGGTTTGTTCTGTCTAACTTATGATGACAATGCTGTTATGTCTAATGCTGATTCTTGTTGTGTTGCACAAACTAACAAGGTTCTTCATGCAGGATGCATTCATGATGCACATCGCAGATTTTGTCACCTCTCTTGGCAAGCGCTAGCCAAGATGCCTGAGTTGGTTGAAGGTTTGGACATCAAACCTTGCAAATTTCACATGAAATGTGTATCTTGTGCAGAGAACAAGGTGAAGGTTGCTCCAAAAGGCAAGGAGTCTAGCAGGCAGGCTTCCAAACCCTACCAGCTAGTTCACGCAGACCTGGTAGGTCCTCTAGCGCCCTCTTTGGGAAGAGCAAGGTACTTCATGGTTCTAATTGATTCTTTTTCCAGGTACATTCATGTGTTTATGCTCGAGCAGAAATCGCAAGCATTTCCTAAGTTCAAGGCATTCTGTGCTTGGTTGGAGAATGCTCACGGTAAACGTATTGGTTGTCTGTTTACTGATCGAGGCGGGGAATTCACTTCTCAGCAGTTTGAAGCTTTCCTGACTGAGAAGGGAATCCAGCATGACTTGTCAACGCCTAGATCGCCATGGATGAATGGGCTTGCGGAGAGAGCAAATCAAACGTTGCTGCAAGGCATAAAAACCTTGTTGCATGATGCCAATCTCCCTGAGAAGTTTTGGGGGGAGGCTTTGGCAAATTTTGTTTATACTTTTAACAGGAGACTGTCATCACCTATTGGCTGCACTCCCTATGAGAAGATGTTTGGTAAGAAACCTAACACCAAGCACTTGAGAATCTTTGGTTCTGACATGTGGGTACACACCCCACAAAGCAACAAGCTTGGGAAGCGTGGGGCACATGGTTTGTTCATGGGGTACGAAAAAGGTGCATACAGGGTATGGATGACTAACTCTAAATCCATAAAATTCACAAGGAGTGTTGAGTACAATCCTAAGTGGGGGGGAAATGTGGGAATTTTCCAGAGTTACCCAGAGGAGGATGAAGGTGATGTGAAGAAAGCAGATCATGCTGAGAAAGCTGAGGAAACTGAGGATGATGATGATGATGATGATGATGATGATGATGATGATGATCAGAGTTCGGATTCCAGTTCAGTGGGCGGCGCTGCTGCTGCTGTCAGTGACAGTGATGACACAGCAGACTACAAGAGCGCAAAGGCCTCAGTCAGACCATCTGATGAGTCTGACAATGAACTGGAAGAACCACTGTTCACCATTGGTCACTTTTCTCCTAAGAAGGAGGAGATGAGTCCAGAAGACTTGCGTCTAGTTCGCAGGTCTGAAAGGGCGACCAAAGGCAAACCTCCAAAGAGATTTGCTGATGAGTTTGCTAAGATGGCAACTGCTGTTCTTAGTAGCTCAGAGAAGGTGTGGGAACCTTCAAGCTTCAAAGAGGTTCAGGAGTTAACCTCTAAAGATGCTGAGCCTTGGCTTAATGCCATGAAGGCTGAAGTTGATTCCTTAAACAGGAACCAGACTTGGGAACTGGTACCGGTAGTCCCAGGAATGAGACTGGTTGGCAGCAAATGGGTCTTCAAGGCCAAGACAGACCAGAATGGCAAGGTTGTCAGACACAAAGCCAGATTGGTTGCCAGAGGTTTTTCACAGGTACCAGGGCAGGATTACCACGAGACCTACTCACCCACGGTCAAATATGAGAGCATTCGGCTGATGCTCAAGATCGCTGCGGAGGAGAAACTGCATGTTTCCCATCATGACATTAATACAGCTTTTTTGTACGGGATTTTGGGGGAGGAGCTGTACATGCTTCCACCTGATGGAATGCAGATACAGAAGGGAATGGTCTGTAAACTGCGGAAATCCTTATATGGTCTCAAGCAGAGTGCCAGGTGTTGGAACACAAAACTCACTGAGACGTTGCTTTCTCTAGGTTTTCACCAGGGCAAAGCTGATCCTTGTGTGTTTGTCAAGGAGGAGGGGCAAAACAAACTGTATTGTTTATGTTTTGTTGATGATCTTCTGATGTTTTGGAAGAATCAGGCTTTTTACCAAAGCACCCTAGCTCAGCTGAAGGAGCACTTTGACATGAAGGATCTTGGTGAGGTATCCAACTATCTTTCTCTGCAGGTGGAGAGGGACCAAGCAGGTAATTTTCTGGTACACCAAACACAGAAAATTACTGATGTATTAACCAGGTTGAATTTGGTTGATGCAAACCCAGCAGACACACCGATGGTGACAGGTTACCAGGTAGATAGTACTGCTGAAGCGTTTTCTGACACAACGCTGTACAGATGCATTCTAGGCAAGTTGAATTTCATTGCTAGATGTTCGAGACCTGACATTGCTGTAAGCACTAACCTGCTTAGCAGACATGCTAACAATCCTACTGTTCAGGATTGGAAAGCACTGAAGCGCATAGCCCGGTATTTGAAAGGGACTATGCACTACAGGCTGAGGTTCACCAGTCTGAAGACTGGAGGTCTTGAAATCTTTGCAGATGCAAGTTTTGGAAGTGACACCACGGATGGTACAAGCACTTCTGGAGTATGCTACATGTACAACCACTGCCTGTTTGACTGGTTGTGCAAAAAGCAGATGACAGTTAGCCTAAGTTCCTGTGAAGCAGAACTCAATGCTCTGTCATTTTCACTCATGGATTGTGAATGGTTGATGCAACTGTTTAAGGACATTGGGGTTTCTGTGAAATGTCCTATACAAGTGTATCAAGACAATAGATCTTGTTTGGCTTTGCTGAACTCGGAGAGTTGCAAGCAAAGGACCAAGTACTTGCAGATTAAACTACATCGTGCAAGAGAGTGTATTCAGAAAGGACTCATTCAGGTGTCCTACATGCCAGGAAATGAAATTCCTGCTGATCTGTTGTCTAAGGTTGTTAACAGAGAACAACTGAAGGTTTACGCACAAAGGTTGCAATTGGGTTGAACCACAGGTACTACAGGTTACACGGAAAGGGGGAGGATGTTAGGATATTTCCGTTCCACCTTAAAAGGGAGCAGGATGTTTGTATAACAGCCTGCGTAAGTTCCTGTCTCACAGGATGTTTATGTTGTAAGTTCGTTTTGTTTTCTGCTGTTTTGCCTGAGCAGTCAGAGCAGACGGTCATGTTTTCTCATGTTCTGACCTACGCCAAATAAAACCTGTAAATATGCTGTTCATGCTCTCATGCTTGTGCAACTTCTTGCTGTGTGAATTCTGCTGTTATAGTGTGCACTAAGCCTGAGGCTTAGTGTCGCTGAATTGCTGATATTGCCTGACTACGGGAGGTTGATGGATCGTCCGGCACCGAGCTTGGGGGCTCAGATGGACTTTATCTCCCTGGCAGTATCCCAACAGATGGGGTGTTTGGTATTGTTTTATAAAACCAATATTACCTACATTTTAGTGGATTATTGTCCATATCTGATGCTTTATTTCCCCCCCCCCGGCATTTGCCATATAAGTGGACGGATTATGATAAGATGGTTAATTTGCAGATTCTGGATCTGCAGTTTTTAACACTGATGCTTACTTCTTCTCTAAAATTTCATTTTACTACCAGTACTTTACTACTTCTCTAAAATTTCATTTTACTACCAGTAACTACCCTACAGGAATGTATTGACAACTTTTAATGCTATCCAGTCTGCTCACAAATGCATATTGTTGCATGCCACCCCAGTCTACGAGCAGTGCAAGATTCCAGGGGTTCCCGGCACTTACCCAGGATTCCTTTTGGAATGAGGCATAGCAGAGATTGTGGTATCTTCATGATATATGGCTTATTTACACATATATATATCCTGAGCCTACAATGGAGGCCCTCGCAGCATTAGCCCATCAAAAGGGTCTTGTTTCTCTCATAGCTGTAGCCTTGGATTCAAATAGAAATCGAACATTGCTCTGTAGTGTTTTACAGTCATACATCGGCTCCCAAATGCCTTAGGAGTCAAAAGTTCCTGCTCCCGAACAATCAAAAACCGGGAGTGAGTGTTCCGGTTTCTGAACGTTCTTTTGGAAGCCGAACGTCTGACAGGGCTTCCACGGCTTCCGATTGGCTGCAGGAGCTTCCTGAATCCAGTCAGAAGCTGCACTTTGGAAGTCGAACATTTTAGAAGTCAAACAGACTTACAAAATGGATTCTGTTCGACTTCCGAGGTACGACTGTACTTCTAAGTTGCATCAGTTCCCCACTCTCTACTCTGGCTTTATCTGTTGAGGAAGAGGGGCTCCGTCTGGCACCGAGTTCTTTAATCCCCATCACCTCACCAAGGCTATTTCTTGGAATTAGAAAGCTTGATTAGCTTTTAACACTTCCTGGATGCAGGGAATGAAGAAGGCCAGCACCCCCTCCTCAAACACATAAAAATATAGAGATTGCTTGCATATTAATTGCCACAGCAAAGTATTAGAGCTATGATAAAAATCCTAAATATAACAAAAAGGCATTTAATACATCGAACACTATTTAGCTTGCACTTTTCACATGCAAGTAAATAAATAAATAAATATACAAGCTTACAGAGAGATCTAGATGGTGGCTGTGTGAGTCTTGGGTATCTGATTTTAGTCCATTCCTGATACCCTACAAGGGAAAGAGAATGTTTTTCCCCCAGAAGGAGTGTTTAGAGCTTGTCAAAAGGTCCACATTAGAATGTGAATTTATCTTAAGGAATGGAATTTTGCTGGCTGTTTTGCTTCTTATTATTTTGGACTAACTTAACAATAATACTTGACTCCAGTGGAAGCTGCGAAGTCATAAGCATTCCACACTTACATCTTTCAAAGCTAGTGTCATTGTGATTATCTGATCTTGAGAGAAGCTTGCTCTCACACTGAAGGAAAGCCTTGCTTCAACCCAACACACCACTGTTTCTGCCCTGTCAAAATATGAAAAAACTGTACTGCAAAAGGATAATGTTTTTTTAATATGTGTCAGGAAAATCCATACAAAGGAAGGACTCCACCATCAAGCCACAGATAAGCATAAGAGATGTGCTAAAAGAGGATCAGTCAGTCCAAAAGATTATTGCAAAAAGCATGCATGAGATAATCAGAGATGCAGATGCGCTCAAGCTGTCAAAGCTCAGTTTTAACACCTTTTCTGTTTATTAGGGTGTTGCCGTTATTTCTAATCCAATTTACAATGTTCAGTGAACATGTGTGAACTGTAGCTACAAAGATGCTATAAATTCCTTCTTTTTCAACACCCCCTTGCTTGATACCAAGGTAAATGAGGCGCGTATGCATAGCCAATTACATTGAATATGGGTATGTGAACACATATGCACACAGACATATACTTTTCAAATGCAAACATGCTGGTAGGTTACCATCCTTTCATTTTTATCTTTTTCAAGGAACACACAATCAGAGATTTGCTTTTTATTTCTTTTTGAATATGTATTTGGGTCTCCAGGAAAAATAAAGCTGATCATTAATAGTCATTTAAATAAGAACAAATGGTGCCCTTTTCTTATTTAGCCTCTTTAGTTATTTTATCATCCAACAATCTGTTTCAGACAAGGAATTTCCTCTTGTTGCCTCAAATTCCTAAATTATCCCTTTGACCTCTGCAACCTGGTACATATTCTTATCATTCCATTGGATTTGCCCTCCCCTCTTGAAGATTTCTGGCAGCTAAGCTCAGAGCTCTTTCCTGTGTCCATTTGTCACGGATGAACTTTGTTCCACCTTTGACAGTGTCAATCAGTCCCTTCTCATGCTCTGAGACATTTTGCTTTTGGAGAATTGTTTGATTTCTTCCCCATTCTCCTCCCTTTCCTCTTGCTTCTCTGGGTGCCATTAGGCAGGACTTCTGGTCCTTGTTGCACCCCAAGATCTCTCTTTTTAGGACTTCCCCTCCATATCCCTCTGCTTCTCCTTCAGGGCAGCCGCTTTCTTGTCTACACTGGAAATCCAGTCTCATGACTGCCAGGCATACACTTCTGCACTGGAAGTACAAAATGTCCTCATCAGATTCCATTAGTCCTGAGAGAGCACTTCAAATGCCACCCATTTTACCACTATCTCCTTATAGCTCAACTGAAAATCCCAACCTTTGCCCCTCAAATATCCTTCGACTGTTGCATTGCCTGACAGACCCACCAGGGATAGTGCAAGATTTATTGTTGCCCGAAACAGAATTGCCACTGCTTTTTCTCCAAACCCTGCCTCTGTGTACTGACCTCCCCCTCATTTGCTTCTGCCCCCCCATACAGAAGTGTCTCAAGTCCTGGGTCTCCAAACCGACAGTCCCCCACTCTGAGGAAAGACCCTAGGAAATGCAGGGTCCCTAAGTAGTTGAGATGTTCTGGGAGAGATTTCAGCCACCCTACCCAGACAGAATACAGTGGTGCCTCAGGTTACATACGCTTCAGGTTACATACACTTCAGGTTACAGACTCCGCTAACCCAGAAATAGTACCTCGGGTTAAGAACTTTGCTTCAGGATGAGAACAGAAATTGCGCTGTGGTGGCAGCGCGGGGCCCCATTAGCTAAAGTGGTGCTTCAGGTTAAGAACAGTTTCAGGTTAAGAACCGACCTCCAGAACGAATTAAGTACTTAACTTGAGGTACCACTGTATATATAAAGTTGTGCAGATTGTAACCTGCATTTTATTACATACATTGCTTAAAGAGAGTTTTCTGATGAAGGTGTCTACGGCTTTTTGCCAAATAAAAAGAAACCTATTTGACCATATTTCAACACAGAAAAGAAAGGCCATGGGTCCACGCAAGGTCTCCTGTGCTCTGAAAACTAGACCTTATGTTTCATCCTGAGCTCATCATGACTTCAAAACTATTGACCTGCAAAGCTGTAGACAGAAAAAATCCAAACTGCTTGCTGCCCCAACTGAGGCTCTCTGAAGCAGCAGAGCTACCACCCCATTTGCAGCCCGCCCACCCACAAAGGTGGTTGCAAAAAGTTGGAGGTAGACAGACTGGGCCCAATCCCTGGGACACCTGCAGTTTAAATAAGGAAATAAACAATTGAGCCCCACTCAGGCCTGATGATGGCTGCGAGAGCACCTCAGGATACAGAAGACCATTGGCCAGCTCAGCCCCACCCTTGGAGCAACCTAATTTGGGAACTTTCATCAGGCTCTGCTGGCAGGTATGTCCCATTTGGTGGGTGGAAGGGTGGGGTCTACATCCCAGCAGAGGGATGCAAGTGTTACTCTGACAGCAGCCAAGAGGAGGCTGCAAAGCGAGTGGAGGGATGTGCCCACACAATTGAAACCCCCCACAGTCTGGCATAAGGCGAACTTGGATTGCAGCCTGAGTTAGCCACGCTTCAGATGGAAATTAAATGGAACAGTAGTTCAAATTGCACAGCACCTATCTTGCATGCCAAGGGAACCTAAAAATTGATAGCAGAGGCATCACGGAAGTGTTCATGAATAGTAATAAGGTGATGCGTTGTTTCCTATGGGCTTCACTAACTACTTAATTAATGTCTATACTGTGGTACTTAGGGAATGCAGCCTTACCTAATAAATGACCACAGCATACATTATTGCCTAATTATGGTATATCATTCTCTCTCTCTCTCTCTCTCTCTCTCTCTCACACACACACACACACACACACACACACACATGAGTTTCAGGAATGTAATTACAGTGCTTATGCATTAAGAGCTTACTGATGCAATCCCTGCCTCCCCTAGTTCCAAATTCTCAATGGTTTCCTGGATATAATATACAGCCATGATCACTTACACTTAAAGAATTCAATTGTTTAGACCTCCACCAGGATTAGAAAAGGGTGATCCGAGCTTGGAATATGTGAGCTTTGGCATCTGCCTGTCAAAGAGAGAGAGAGAGAAAAAAACCCATATAATTTTTAACATATAACAATAATTTTAACATTGCATATGTCATGTACTTTGTGAATTTGCGTGCAATGACTTTTGACATACTATATTTGGTTTTTTAGTTTGTTTTTATTGGAGTGATGTAATTCCAAAATGTATCTGCAAGCGGTATATGGCAAAATTTCAATTAAAATGGTTTCAAACAAGAAAAAGAAAAGAAACAGCTGAGGATTGATTTCCTAGCAAGAAGGTAAACTGTATTCTGGAGTCCGGCAATCAAACCAGTCATAAAAGCAGAATGAATTTGGAAGCATTTTTTTCACCCTCACATTTACTTATTTTTTGACACACGGTGTAAGGCCAGTGCCACTTAGGCAGGGAAAATACACGCTGATAGCTTTTTAGCTTGATGTATGTGTGGAGAAGCAATAAAAAGCCCAGAAATTAAAGCTCTCTTCATGAAATGCGTTTTTCAGTTGTGACACCATAAATTTGTGACAGCTGACAGTTCCAAGAGAGGCAGAGCTAATTCAATTTTAAAAACGTTGTTTGCAGAAGCACTTTGACTGTACATAATTTTACCTTGCTAATTAAAGCAGTTGAAAAGGCTTTTAATGTGTCAGTGCTCCAGCCCTTGCTGTCCTTGACAATATTTTTCACTTCATCTTGACTACAGATGCCATCCATTCTCAAGATTGCATCTGTTTCTCTGACCAATTTCCCCATTTCCCCCTTGGGACATCTCATGCCAGTAGACACAGCATAGTCTTGGGCAGTTTCCTAGAGGAAACTGAGTAATACCTGTAGCTTCCTTAAGCTGTTAGAATACTTTTGGGGAAAGTGTCTGTATATGAGCAGAACAACTGAAACACTCACCACACCAGGCGTCTTAGAATAATAATAGAATTGTAGAGTTGGAAGGGACCCTGAGGATCATTTAGTCCAGCCCCAATGCAGGGATCGCAGCTAAAGCACCTATGACAGATGGCCATGCAACCACTGCTTAAAAACCTCCAAGGAAGGAGAGTCCACAACCTCTAGAAGGAGTCTGATCCACTGTTGAACAGTTCTTACTGTCGGAAAGTTCTTCCTGATGTTTAGTCAGAATCTCCTTTCTTGTAACTTGAAGCCATTGGTTCAAGTCCTCCCCTCCAGCTTGTTCACTCTTTCATGTGACAGCCCTTGAGATATTTGAAGATGGATATCATATCTCCTCTCAGACTCCTCTTTTCTAGGCTAAACATACCCTGCTCCTTCAACTGCTCTTCATAAGGTTTGGCTTCCAGACCCTTTATCACCTTAGTTGCCCTCCTCTGCACACATTCCATCTTGTCAACATGCTTCTTAAGTTATGGTGCCCAGAATTGGACATAGTATTCCAGGTGTGGTCTGGCCAAAGCAGAACAGAGTAGTACTATTACTATTACAGTGGTACCTCGGGTTACAGACGCTTCAGGTTACAGACTCCGCTAACCCAGAAATGGTACCTTGGGTTAAGAACTTTGCTTCAGGATGAGAACAGAAATCGCGCAGCAGGTGCGCGGCGGCAGCAGGAGGCCCCATTAGCTAAAGTGGTGCTATAGGTTAAGAACAATTTCAGGTTAAGAACGGACCTCCGGAACAGATTAAGTTCTTAACCCAAGGTACCACTGTACTGATCTGGAGACTATACTTCTGTTGATGCAGCCTAGAATAGCATTAGCTTTTTTTGCTGCTGCATCACACTGTTGACTCATGTTAAGCTTATGGTCCACTAAGACCCCTAGATCGTTTTCACATGTACTACTAGTATATCAGGTGTCCTCCATCTTATATTTGTGCATCTAGTTCTTCCTGCCTAAGTGTAGAACCTTATATTTGTCCCTATTCAAACTCATTTTGTTAGTTTGGGCAGAATTCTCCAATCTGTTAAGGTCCTCTTGAATCCCGATTCTGTCTTTAGTGGCATTAGCTATCCCTCCCACTTTGGTGTCTTCTGCAAATGTGATGAGCATCCCCTCAATTCCTTCATCAAAGCCGTTTATAAAGATGTTGAACAACAACATCTGAATTACAAACAGATGGAATTTAAAGAAACAAAAGACTAAGAAATTGCATTTAATCCCTCCATATGTTGCTGGACTACAGCTTCATTCATCCCTGATAGTTGGCCAGAATGGCTGGGTTTAAGTATTCCAATACTTAGAAAAACAAACAACTGAAGATTTCAATTCTTATGAACTCAGCACAACTGAAAGCAGCAGTTTACAATCACTTCAGGTATTCTTCCAGATGCATTTTGAAACACATTGCTTTCCGCTAGCATATGCATGTCACAGGTACATTATGACTTGTTTTTCTTCTGGAACACCCATTTATAATAAATAAAACACAAACTGAATTTGTGTTAAACTGTTTAAATTTGCACTATGTTCCTTCCTCCTGCACAAGCAGAAATATAAAATCACATATTCTGCCCAAGGCACTGAAGCAATGAGAGCTATCCCATGGCCCTCGGAGACTCATTTTAAATTAGTAGGTTTCCTTTCCCTTTAATCTGGCAGGATAAATATAATTGTAATCTGCTACTAATAATCTACTACTAATAATCTGCTACTAATATAATATTGGAAATCTTCACAGCTAAAGCATCACTCCTTCCAAACATAACGGGGTAACTTTTCTTAATAATTATGAAGAGGGGACATGGAGAGACTTTTCATAACATTTTGCATGGCAAGTGAGTTTCCAAATCTGATAAACCCAAAATAGCAGCCACACACATATCCTGTCATACTTTCTTAGAAGCTGATCGAATCTTACATGGAACTGCACTTAAGACTTCTGTTTGGATAAGGTCTCCTGATAAGTATGCACATCACCAAGTAATATATCATATGCTAGCTCACAGTCAGACTCACATGGCCCAAGATGAGAAGGGTCTGGAATTTTGCAATCAAACATTTAAGAGATATCCCCACAAAACTTGAGGGAGGAAAAAGGAAGATGCTGGTTTACACAGAATGTATAAAGAACTACTTGAATTACTAGGCATAGTGGCTGTGTTCTACCTCCACTATACCAGTTGTTGAATCATAGGTGAGCAGAGTGCTGCTTAGCTCATGTCCTGCTTGCGGACTTCCCAAGTGTGTCTGATTGGCTACTGTGAAAACAGAATGCTGGATGAGATGAGCCATTGGCCTGATTCAGCAGGCTGTTCTTATTATGGTCTTACCTTCTTATGTTAACCTTTTCTCAGTATGGTTGAGAAGCTCTACCAAGCTTGGTCCTTTTAGACTAGCTCAGGGAGTGCACAGCTTGCATTATACAGATCTTTTTCGACTGCCTAGTACCCAATATTTTGACAAAAGTTAGAGGACACTCTCTCAAGTGTATCACAACTCACATAACCTGCTAGCAGAAGATCCTGCCCAAAGTCTGAGATGCAACAGGAAACTTACAGAAACAACAACAAAACTTTATTAGCAAAGCCAACAGGCCACAGCTGTACAAGAGTTAAAAGTAAAAATAGAGATAAAAGGAGGAAAGGAACAGGCAAAAGATGGTCCGTCGGATGAACAAGTCTGTCACTCAGATGGTGGCCCTCAATTTCGCGGCTCTCTCGATGTACCTCGCGACCTTCTCTGTTATCTGACTTTCCGTATCAGATAATAGAAAATACAGTGTAATGTCTGATGAACGGCCGGGGTTGGAGAGAATGAGTGGAGTAATAATCTCATTCCTTAGGTCTTTGTAGAGGGGGCAAGAAAGAAGGACGTGAGACACTGTTTCCGTGTTACCATCTCCACATGGGCAGAGTCGTTTTTCAAATGGAGTCTTTTGGTAACGACCTTCGAGTACAGCAGAGGGAAGAACATCCCATCTAGCCAATGTAAAGGCACGTCTGTATTTCGGGATGGTTAGTTTAGACAAGTATGAAGCTGGAGAGTCAAAATGAGAAGGGGGAAAGTAGGTATACCATGGGCACAGTTTCTTTAAGATGGTCAGGTTGTTTTGTCGTTCGATGTCTTTCAGGCGCTGGCCTATTAGACTCTTTGCTTTGATGAGGCCCATTGATAATAGGGACTGTGAGTGCAGACCGCATGTAAGGAGTTTTTGATGCACGGTTTTGAACCACTTGCTTTTGTGAGAGTCTTGCATTACTAAAGGCAGTAGACCAGGTGGATTCAGATTAAGACGAAGCCAATAGTTGAATGTTCTCTGCCAAGTCCGAGTTTCCACAGATGGAAGGCAGGCCTCGAGTCTTAATGCTGCGTTGGGAACACAGGGGGGGACACCGAGAATCTGCCTTAGAAATTTAGACTGAACAGACTCAAGACTGGAGCAGTGGTTCCCCGTCCAGATTTGGGCCCCATACAGTAACTGCGCCAGAGGTTTTGCTTGATAAACTTCAAGGGCTGCTGGGATGTATCTGCCCCCCTTCGTGTAGAAGAAGCGGGACAGCATCTTGATACTTTGAGCTGCTTTTTCTTTGGCACATTTTTGATGGACATCCCAGGACCCAGTCGACTGGAAAACGATACCCAGATATTTGAAGGCTTTGACTTGTTCAATTGTCTGGTTATCCATCCTCCAGCTATACTGTCTGTGTTTCCTTGCAAAAACCATAGTTTTGGTTTTCTGATAGTTTATTGCAAGTTGCTCTCTCCTACAGTATGCTGAGAATTCACCTATGAGCCTATTTAAGCCTATTCTTGTTCGGGATAGGAGTATCGCATCGTCAGCGTACAAAAGCACTGATATTGCTTTGTCAGCCAGTTTGGGGGCGTGGAAGTCCGGAGATGACAAACAGTTAACCATATCGTTGATGTAGATGTTGAATAGAGCTGGGGCCAGGATGCAACCTTGCTTGACCCCCTTACTGACAGAAACTGGTCCAAGGGACTTTTGTTTTCTTTTCTTCTGCTTCGTTATACTGCCTAGCTACTTTATTGGTCACGCCGTGAGGCTGTTGAATGAGGGAGAAAGACCTAGTTGAATTTTAAACGAAACAAGGCACAGTGTGAAAGCTTAAGACCAGTAATATTTTCTAACATTTTAAATGACTGATACCTCACAAGCCCCGATGTAAATTGCTGGAGAAACTAACAAGTTGGAGAGGTTGGAGAGGTTTAGGAGGCAACTTCCACAAATCGGCACTTCTGCTACTGTTTACTCCAGCTTAGAAACTTACAGAAATTTGGCTCATCTTTATTAAATAATGTGCATGCAAGGCTTGGAATCTACACTGACACTATATAGCTAGAACACTACTTGTCATTTTGCAAGCGACACTTCAAACATCATCTTGACAGTTAAAATACCCTTCTGTCTGCTGTGATTAGTTTCAAGGCCATTTTACTTTATGGTACTTGCAAGGTACCTTTATGGTACATTTGCTTCTCTTGAAGTATTTTAATTGGATGGCAAGCTGGCTCCACTGTAGTGACTTTAGCTATCTAAAGCAGTCCAGCAACCTGAACTGTATGGCAAAGATGCTCAGGACCGAATCACTAGTTGCTTCTGCAGGTGCCTGGAGACATGACTTGTTCGCAGTGTTTTAATTATGGATGTTTCTGTTTTAATCTTTGTGTAACTGACTTTTTAATTTTGTTAACCAACTTAGAAGCCTCTTGTGCCATTAAGTGGCACACAAACCCATCCTGTAATAAAAGGCAGGCGGTAGTCTCCCCCCCCCCCCATTTGCCTGAGCGCTTATGTGCTGCTTTCAGACATTTTCAGTACAACTCAGCACACTCGTCATGTGATAAGCAACAAGTATCACTATTTTGTGTGGGATAAATAGAAGTGCAGTTTGACCTTAGGGCTTAGTTGTATTATTAGAGCAAACAATCTGCTATGCTCTTGTACAGCAGCTTCTGTAAACAGACAGGCGGCAAACAAAGGGGGAGCTTTACAGAGTTTAAAATAGAAAATTGCCTTTGCATTAACAGGCTTATGGCAAGGTTACTTATGGCACATTTGCCTTTAGGACTCAGCAGGCGTGCAGTGCAGCATATTGTGTCAAGCCATCTGCTGAACAGGCAGAATCGATCTCAGAGTCTGTGTGTCCTGCTTCGCTTGCAGATTTACCCACTGTGACTAAACACACCCACAGAACTCAAGATTTTTTTGGGAGTGGGGGAGGAACTCCTCCAAACAGTTGGATTTGACCTTTCCGGGGCAGGGTGGCAGAAACTTAACATTTTCTATTTTCAAGGGAGAAAAGAGATAAGCTCTGAACGCACAAGTCATTTCAAGGAAAATGCAGTTTGAAAGCTTTGCTCTTTTCCAAATCTGAGCTTCAAACAAATTTCACATGGTAATTATAATAATTGAGATGTCAAAAGCATTTTATATTTACATGGTGCTGTATAAATACTGACTAATTAAGGTTCACCATGATTTTGCTGGGAGAATAAAAGACTGCATCTTTTTTTGGATCTGAATGAGGTTGAAACAGAGACAACACTAGTTGCACACATGAAACTGGGATTAGAGGTGGGTCCTGAAGGGTTTTCTTTTCTATTTTTTAACACCTCAAGCAAAAAATATATATAAATTACACTCCTCTGCTCTAGACTGGAATTCTTTTTACAAATTACACCCACATACATCCCATATAAAGAAAAAAACACACACACATTGCTTAGAATTTGCCACCTGAGGTAGACTGCTTCACATTACATCGTGGTGAGGTCAACCTGAATTTGTCACTCCTAGTCCATTTCAGTCTGCTGAAGAAAGCTGGGAAGAACTTGGCAGCCACACAATGTTCCTGTTCCAAATACTGAGTGACAAGAAATCTGCTTTCTGAGAAACCCTTTGCCAAACGTCTATTACTCAGGAAGAATCATGCTGACTTCTTGTCAGAGTCAAATCTGCCTCAGATGCTCATCTAACTCTTGCTACATCGCTGCACCCATCTTTGGACTACTGTAATGTGTTCTTCATAGGGATACCTTTTAAGGTGACTCAGAAACTACAACTAATCTAGAATGCGGTTGCTAGACTGCTGGCTGTGAGTGACCCCTGGAACCATATGACACCAGTCCTAAAGGATCTACACTGGCTCCCAGTACATTTCTGAGCACAATTCAAAGTGTCAGTGCTGTCCTTTAAAGCCCTAAACGGCATCGACCCTGTATACCTGAAGAAGCGTATTCAACCCCATTGTTGAGCCTGGACACTGAGGTCCACCTCTGAGGGCCTTCTGGAGGTTTCCTGCGAGAAGTGAAGTTACAGGGAACCAGGCAGTGAGGGTCTTCTCGGTAGTGGAGCCTGCACTGTGGAACACCCTCCAGTCAGATGTAAAACAGATAAACTACTATAAGACACTTAGAAGACATCTGAAGGCACCCTGTATAGGGAAGTTTTAAATGTTTGATGTCTTGTTGTGTTTTTATATTATGCTGGAAGCCGCCCAGAGTGGCTGGGGCAACCCAGATATAAATAATAAATGATTGCTATTATTTGTAGGTGCTACAGAATGTGTGGAAACCCAGTCAGGAAGACTCTGCCAGGAATAATGCTAAGGCAGGCTTTCCTAAGGGGAAGGGATGCAGCTCAGCGGTAGAACAGCTGCTTTGCATGCAGAAGGTCCCAGGTTCAGTCCCAGGCACCTCTAGGTAGGGCTGGGAAAGAATCCCGCCTGAAACCCTGGAGTGCCATTACCAGTCAATGTAGACAATGTTAAGCTAGGTGAACCAGTGGCTTGATTCAGTGTCAGGAAACATCCAGTGTTCTTAGATTCCTGCTAAGTTTCTGATCCTAAACCTCTGCTGCCTTGTGAGATATCTTCTGGAGAAGAATAGGCTAAGGAGGAAACCCTACACAAATCCGGAGTGGAGTCCCTAAGACAGCTGGTGTCAAATGTATTGCTCTGTTTTCCTTTGGACCACTTCAGCAAGGGTGAGAGGAGGTCTTGTTGTCTGGGGCAGGCAGCCTAGGACTTCCATACATACTGCCCAGGCTTGCACCCCAGGAAGGTCACCCAGGAAAATAGCCTTGGGTGATTTCCATGTTCATGCTGAGCCTCTCTGAACAGCTGGCTTGGGAAATCGTGGTTTCCATGGGGCTAACTCGAGTGGTTATTGGTCCACCACATTCAGCAAGCCATACCCAGGCTGTCATCTTTGTTCCAATAGCAGAGATGGGTGTTCTGATGGGGGGGGGGATGGAAGAGTTGTACAATCCAGTTCGCTACCTTGGAGGTTTTTAAACAGAGGTCAGATGGTCCTCTGTCAGGGATTCTTTAGCTGAGATTCCTGCATTGCAGACTGTTGGACTAGATGAGCCTTGGGATGCCTCCAACTGTATAGTTCTTTGATTCAGTTCTATGACATACCAGTTTCTGGTGAGCTTTGGACTCACAACAACAACTCACCTCTGCAGATGGTGGTGGGGAATTCAGGTGGTCCTGGAAACAAATGGAATCCGATGGATTCCTGAAAGCTCTAAGGGGTTTTCTAGTGGTTAGAATTGGTGATTCTGCTCAGGTTCTGATCTCATTGTGCAATGATGAGACACAACAGGCCACTGACAGCCCCATCAACTCGGACTGGTTATATACCCTACTATATATGTTTCACCCCAATGCTTGCGGTTTTACAAGTGCTGCAAAACTGGCCAAAGACTGCAGCATACTCAAGTAACTTGCACTAAGATTAGAGCAACCTGGTTGCCAAGCAACCTTTTTGTTTAGCAGAACGTAATACACAGCAGCAGCTTGTCAACTGGGGAAGTTGTAATCAGGTACAAGGACTGGCTTAATGGCTCGTGAACACTTAAGTCATCATGCAATTTGCTGTGCTTTTCTCCTCAGGAGTTCCCATGGGGAAGAAGCACTTGGTGGAGCTTCTTAGATGAAAAACTTGTAGATGGACCAAATCAGGCTATTGGACTCTCCACCACTTGACCTTTGAGAGTACCTTTCCCACCAAGAGCCGTAAAACCATTCTGAAGGCGAAAGTGAACACCCAAGCTTACAAACATGGATCCATTATATTGGAAAGGGTCACGGCTCAGCGGTAGAGTATTTGCCTTGCAAGATCCCCAGGAAGTGATCTCAAGGAAGGGCTGGGAAAATGCCTACCCAAAAAACCCTGGAGAGCCACTGCCAGTCAATGTAGACAATTCTCAGCTAGATGCATAGCTGTCAATTTTTCCCTTTTCTTGCGAGGAATCCTATTCAGAATAAGGGAATTTCCCTTTTAAAAAGGGAAACATTGACAGCTATGACTAGATGGCCCAATGGTCTGACTTTAATAGAACTGTAATAGAACTCCTGCATGCAAAGTGCTTTACTATCCACAGTCATATGAATAAATCAATTTGTGGAGTGGGTGAAAAGGGGAAGCGAACCTGCCTTGCAGTCATAGCTGTTACGGGGTTTGAATTCCATCACTGGAGCTCTGAAACAAACACTCTCCACTGATCCACTTCCATAAGCAAAAACATATGGTTAGTCAAAGGCCTTCATTCAGGAGTCCCTTACTTCAAGATTAGGGGCTTAGAACTGAGGCACTCCTAAGGCACTAGAAGACCTGCAGTAAAGTTTCTGTCGGATAACATTCACCCTAAGAAACCTCATCCCTGTATACTTGCACGAGATAGCTAGCAGCCTTCCAAATGCTGCTTTTTCAGGATGAGCAAACCCAAAGCACTAACTTCAAAGCCTGAGGCACTGGCAGCTGCTTTAGCTAGAGGTTTCTGCGTATCCCTAAATAACCTCACAGATAACAACCATACTTCTGTGGTTGTAAATCTCACCATTATTGTGATCTGTGTATTGAAGAATGCCTTTGAAGTATGGATATTTTAGAAAGAGAGATCTCTTCACTTATAACTATGCTGCCAGTTATTCAAAATATTGTTAAATCCCTGTCTAGACCTCCCATTACCATGTCTTGAGCCTCAGACATGCATAAAATGGATTATGAATTTAAATGAAGTCTAGCAGTACTCCTAACAGTGGACAAAATAAATATAAAATGCACACTTGATTCCTGCCTTTAAAATACTTATGTGTGGTTAGTAATCCGAACAACACTGTCAAAGGCCTCTATAAAAATACCAACAGTGTTTTTAAGTCTTCCAAGAGCAAATATCTAGAGAGATTGCCATCCCATTTTTATTATTCCACTGTAACGTATAATAAAAGCAACTCACAGGAATAAGAGGATTATCCTTTTAGAGTCTCAGTTTGTGGCTTTATTTATTTATTTGTTTATTTTTAAAGCTCCCCAACTGTTCTATTCCCTGACTTTGTAATTAACTATATCTGCACACACACAAAATAAATAATAAAGACTGTCTGCTTATTGTCAAGTAGCTCACAATGTGACTCGTAACACACATCATTTAACCGTGTGCAAAATATGCAGGGTGGCGGCTTCACATCTGTTTGTGGTTATTTTGCTACTACTTCTACCCTCCTCCACCCTTCCTGCTTTCAGTTGCATTTTTTTTAAAACCCCAAACCCTCTATCGTAATTTCTGAACGGAATATCTTCCATTAATCTTCTTAAACACACAGTACAGTCCATCCAATACACTTAAGTCACAGCGATCATAATAGAGTTTAAGCATGCGCAATTGTTTCTGGACTGAAACAAAACAAGAAAGAGTAGTCAAAAGATGGGGGGGACCGGACCTTCCCTGCATCACTACTGAGCAGCATCTCTTTCTTGAACAGGAGACTGTAAAGTACAACCGTATTTTTCGCTCTATAACACACACCCGACCATAACACGCCCATAGTTTTTAGAGGAGGAAAATCCGTAGGCATGCCACCCATAGGCATTTCCTCCATAACACACACAGACATTTCCCCTTACTTTCCAGGAGGAAAAAAGTGAGTGTTATGGTGCAAAAAATACGGTAATTTATTTACTGCAAAGTTTGAAGCCTTTCAAAACGAAAAGAAGACCCTGTGAATAAATTGGTAAGTTTCCTCAGTGGCGGAGGAAGGGGGAGTGGGGGGTGCGGTCTACCCTGTGTGTCATCCCTGAGGGGGCTGACAAAATGACCAAAATATGAGGTTTTTTTAAAAAATGGGCTCACGAAACCTTTTCGTTCAGGCAACAAATGTAACAAAATGCGGCTGGCACTGGGCACCACACTGCAGAGGCCAGCACTTAGTGTGTGACCTGCAGCGTGCCTGAACCACGCGTTTCTCCTGGGAGTGATGTGGTGGCTTGGGCGCCTGCAGGCTCCGCACTGCCTAAAACGGCAGTCTGGGACTTGCGTCTGCTCTCCACCTCTCCCTCAGCTGCCCTACAGCTGAGGGGGAGGCTCCACGCAGCGCGCCCTGTGCCCATGGGTAGCTCACCCCACCCCGGCTGCAGGACATGCACGCTGCACCTGGCACCCGAGCGGCTAGCTACACTGCTGTGTTTCCTTTCATCAAATCATAGAAACACGAGAACCTGTCTTATGCCAAGTCAGAAGATTAGTCTGTGTACTGTGTGCACTAACTAGTAGTGTGATGGCCTGGGATTTGGATTCAGATGCTGAACCTGAAGAATCCCAGCCTGCACAGGATTCCCCGCCTCCAGAACCAGCTGAGCCGGGGCTGGGGCATGAGCCTGAAGGGTCGTCACCTGTGCCAAATCCTCAGGTGCAGGCACCAGCTGAGTCTGTCCGGCTCCTGAAGGGGTGGAGGAACCATTGCCTGCAGGTGCTCCACTCTCAGCCCCGGCAGAGGAAGCTGAGGTTGCCTCTGGGTCCGGTAACCTCTCCTGAGCTGCAGAGGCTCAGGGCAGAGAGGCGGAGGGAACTAAGTTCCCGCAGGAGGAGTGCTCGCCTCCAGGCCAGGAGAGGCGAGTCACCTGAGGATCGGGGCTGCCCTGTGACTCGGGGCAGATAAAAGCCAGCCAGCCCCAGTCCCAAGTTACGGGAGCAACTTCGTTGGTTGACAGTTCCTGCCTGAACCCTGTCCTGCTGGAGCTCCTGACCTCACCCAACTACCTGCCCTGCATCCAGCTTCAACTTTTACAGACTGCCTCCATACTGCACCTTCGGCCTCGGACTGGACTCGGACCTCGCCTCTCGGTTAGCCCACGGGACCAGCACAGGTAGTGATTTGCCAGGGTTCATGAAAAGAGTCCTTTTCAGCCCAGGAATTGAACTTGGGGCATTCTGCATGCAAAGCAGATGCTATGGCCCTTGCAAGTCAGCAGTGCGTCATGTTAGATTGTAAGTCACCTTTGAAGCACAAGAGAGATTCCAAAGCAGCTCATGCAGCACATAAGGGAGCAGCTGTTCCATGGGTAAAAAAAAACAATAAGCAAATAAATGGTGCAAGTTCAGCTGAGTTCATGGACACTCCAACATGTACCTGAATTTATCCTCTGGATCACTTATTTGCATCACAAAATTTACCGTCTTTCCAATTTGGCCAAATTTATCAGCTGAAATTTGTACCTGAATTACACTGGACAAAACGGGTTTTCATGAAGCTAATCATGTTTCTCAGAGGAAAGGAAGGATCACATTTGTTTTGCAGTGATATTTCCTGGCAACCTTTCTAAAGATTAATATAATACCCCTGGGATCCATAATGAAGTGCTCACTGCTAAGTGTTCCTGTTCAAGTTCCAGCCAGCCAGCCGTACCTTCTTCCAGAATACTCCAACTCATTCCTCCTATATCTCTGTTTTTCTGTCCCTGCCCCCTGCCCCACCAAGTCATTCCATACCCACTGAGCATGCTTAGTACACATTGGGCTGGTTTGGGTATTGCCCCTCACCTGAGGGCTTTCCTACCCTAGAATTGCTTGTTACTCCTGAAAACCTTGGGACTCTCCTCTAGCATGCCTGCTAATACCTCTCTTGTGCATGGATGGCACCATTTTGACTACACAGGCTGCCTTGCTCCATCTATCCCAGTATTTCCTATATGATGTACTAATAGAATTTCAAAGCTGCTAAATTTACAGATTGTGTCATCAATTGTGCAATTTTATGTTATTTTAGAATCAGATCTCTCTGAAACTTCCTTTAAAACTTTCCATTGTGTAAAATAGAGGAAGGATTGTTTCAAAAGTTTCCCTTTTCCCCATCTTTGCTTTACATTACTATCCCCTGGGGTATATAAGACTTGGGAGTAAACCAGGGCACAGAATTATCATACATTAAGCAATCCTTTTACTTCAATGTAGCTCTCCCCCCGCCCCCCGCGATAGCAATCATGTTCATTTAAAAGAAGATCATAAGACATGGGGATGGGGAGAATGTGCACATGAATTCAACAGTGCTTAGTTTATTTTTTTGTTGTTATTTTTTTAATGTTGTTAATACAGTGGTACCTTGGGTTACATATGCTTCAGGTTACATACGCTTCAGGTTACAGGCTCTGCTAACCCAGAATTAGTACCTTGGGTTAAGAACTTTGCTTCAGGATAAGAACAGAAATTGTGCTCCGGCGGTGCGGCGGCAGCAGGAGGCCCCATTAGCTAAAGTGGTGCTTCAGGTTAAGAACAGTTTCAGGTTAAGTACAGACCTCCAGAACGAATTAAGTACTTAACCCGAGGTACCACTGTATTGCTTTATAAATTATGACTTTGTGAATTGTAATTGTGCTGTTTAGCTTATTTGTTTTGTTAATAGTGTTTTGTAGACTTTAATTGTTTCCTGATAATTTGTTAATTATTCTATACAATTTACTGTATTTTTCGCTCTATAACACGCACCCGACCATAACACGTACGTAGTTTTTAGAGGAGGAAAATCCGTAGGCATGCTACCCGTAGGCATTCCCTCCATAACACGCACAGACATTTCCCCTTACTTTCTAGGAGGAAAAAAGTGAGTGTTATGGTGCAAAAAATACGGTATGTTGTGTTTGTGATGTTCTATTATGTTATTGTTATTTATTGTTTGTAATCCACTTTGCAATTTGTGTGAATGAAAAAAGGCATAGAAATATAATAAATAAAATCATTCATTTTAAAACTGGCTGTAAGTATGAAAAACCTGACATTTATCAAAGAAGACTAATCTTTCTTTTGTCCCATGTTCACCAATTTTAACTCTTCCCTTCTCCTACAAGGAGAATGACAAAACCTGGTATTTCTTTTCCCTGGGAATTTCTTGTTTTTGATTAAGTGAATACAAACAACTACAGCTATCAAAACCCAGGCAGACGGCAGTGTCTCTCTTGGGTAATAAGAGCAAGATCTCCATTCTGATTTCCCTTAGTTATTTCAGCCAAGTTATATGTACTTGGCAATAAATTTGAGAAGCATGGCAGAAATGAAATTGCTCTATTTATATATTAACCGGGGGGGGGGGGAGGATATATCCCGATGCCATTTTCTTTACTACCACTTATATATGGGGAAGATTTTCAATTAAGTTTTCATTTAAAGATGGACCTACCTATTCAATATTTTCCAAAGCAATAGGTGGACGAAAACACACCCATCCTTTGAAATTTGTATCTCTTTGACTTTTGCAGTACAGTTCTGTTTCCAAGCAATGGGTATAACATTGTGTATAAAAATGTATATTCTAGGGCAAAGTGTAAAAATGGCTTTGCAAAAATAGGTATATTAGGCAAAACTACATACAAGAGAATTAGGAGAAATTTCATAATGATTTTTTTTTTAATTACAAACTGCTGTGGACAATTGAACTTAAGAGTGGGAAATTGACAGGTTTGTCCATTCCTGCTCTTTTGTAATGAAATTCTAACCAGATGATAGAGATATTCCAGTAACCTCTGGATAAATTTCAACAACTGAGGTGCAATTCCATTAAAGTATAATGGAATCACAAACACAGCAAAACCAGAACACCCTATGAATAAAACTCTAAGCACATTTACTAGAGACTATGCCTCACTGAACACAGTGGGACTTTCAAGGAAACATTCATAGGCTTTCTTTGTAAGTTTAATTTCTTCGGAACAAGGAGATTAATAGTAAACACCTTAAAGTTCTTGTTCTTAACATAATCTTGGAATATGTATTTATTTAATTTTTATCTTCAAAGTTGCTCAGAGTGGCATGTCTGTTATCTCTCATCAATCTTATCTTTATAACAAATATGTGAGGGAAGCTAGGATGGAATTGATGTAAGATCACTCAGCAAATTATATGGCTGACCACTGATCTGAACTTGGATTTCCCTGATCCAAGTCCAACACTGTCAACTATCCCACACTGTCTCTTGCAGATTACCTGAATAGTGAAATATTTAATCTAATTGTTAGTAATGGGGGGGGGGCAGGGGACACAAGTCTTGCAATTCTATCAATACTAATCTGAACATATTTGTTTTGTACTTCAATTTCTATACTACTAAATCAAGAAAAACGTTCTCAAAGCAGTGCACATAAAAGGCAATGATCAGAGCCACATTAATTTGGGTAAGCTTGTGTAAACAGAAGTGCTTTAAGCTGCCATCTAAAACTAAACACAAAGAGTGCCTGCCTACCTAGTATACAAAGGCAATGAATTTCAGAATACAAATCAAGTCAATCACACACACACACACACACGTTTCGGGTCATATGTTATTCCTTTGGATTACCTAGATTTTCAGCCCAGGGTAAGTGTGATGGTTATGGCATAGATTCAGGTAGGTAGCCGTGTTGGTCTGACACAATCAAAATAAATTAAAAAATTGTGAGGTTGATGGACTTCCATTTCATGCGGCTCTGAAGAAGTGTGCATGCACACGAAAGCTTATACCCAGAACAAACTTAGTTGGTCTCTAAGGTGCTACTGGACATTTTAAAAAATTTATTTCGGTTATGGCATAGTTGTCTATACAAATTGATTAATAATAATGAGCATGATGTGTGGGTCATCTTAGGCCCTTGTAGGGAGACAGAGGGTCTTAGCCAAGAGTGTTCTCACTAACCAGACACTGAAATAAACAACCCAAAGTTTTTGAACCCCTTCTTTGCTTTCTTATTTAGAGCACTTGAAGTCACCCAGCCTAGAACTACTACTGCAGAAGTTTCAGGTGTTTGTACATATTGTAATAGTGAATAGAAAATCAACTTAGAAATCCCCATTGGCTTTGACAATTCAAAAATTGTCACATAATTTAATCCTAAAAATGCACAGTAGCATATCCACTTGTATCAATGGCATCACAGACCGTGCATATTTATTTGTCACACAGTCCTAATGCAGCTGTCAGGGTGCGGCCAGTTCTAAGCATTCATTTGTGAGCCCAGCAAACTGAGGAATCAAGATGTTGATTCTGGTGCAATGAATGTTCTCTTACATTTTATTATCCTCTGTGAACACTTCGAGCTACACTGATATGACACTGAAAATTAGGCAGAGCAAGCATGGTTTAAATAAAGAAATGAAAGCTTTGCAACCCCTGGAGTCTTTGGGGAGTGTATTTTAGCCCTAACATTTTGTAAGTTAATTGCTTTAAAAGTGGTATAGAAGAATTGACTTAGCAGTTCTCATGACTCCGAATGGAGTTAAGTAGGAAAGTTGGAAAAGGGAAATGCAGACATTCCACAGTATATTTAGTGTTCTTTACAATCTGCCAAAGTGGGTGATCAGGTAACAGGGGACTTGGAGGAAAACTACACTATCTGAACCATGCTTCTTTCTGCAAATGAAGAGATTCTAGCATGCCAACTGGCTGGAGGACAGTGGGGAAAAGAATGATGAGTGCAGCTAAAAAAGTTATTTAATGCTGTTGCCTTGCAGTTCGCCGAGCGCCGAAATATACCAGCATTAGAGAACAAGGTCAAAGGAACAGCAAAAGAGTATTTTCAGGAAGCTATTTGTTTTGGGTTCGCCTGCTTTCAAGACTGTAATAATAAGATGGAGCAATCTATTTGGAAATGAAAGGACAGAAAAACTGGAGAATCAATTAACACTGCTGAGAATTTAAAGATCCATCAAAGTGGAAGAAAGAGAAGCTAGTGAGAAACTGATGGGATCCAAACACACCGACTGGGACATTTCCAAAATAGAACTCTTTGAAGGTTAGGGAACCTTCCCAAGCAGCATTTGATACAGGATGATACACTGCAGCCAGAAGGAAAGATCAGCAGAGCCTATCAATGGACAAAAGAACGTTAGTCCTATGCAAGGAGTCCTTTGGATCACAGCCATATGTAGCAGTTGATGAAACACAAAAACATCACCTGTGGTCTTTAGTTATTTTTCTTTTCTTTTTAATAGCTACTTGCCAAAATAGAGTGATGTCACAATAGCAATAGACAATGCTACTGTATGGAAATGTTTAGGGAGAAAATGCATAGAAGTGACATTCTATGCAAATGGCAGGTGCACGGGTCAATTGCTTTCAAAATGCAAAACTGCATCCAAATGTGTATATTATGAGAAATGTGTACAAAAAGAATTTTCAAGAGGATGTGGCAACTGTGGAAAGTGTATGGGAAATCGAGAAACTGGAACAGACAGATTTGTCCTTCTCTATAAATCAAAATTGCATTGTTTTTGCACACAGAGCAGCTTTGGATGTAACCGTTTGCCTGGTACCCATAGACAAAAAGGGACTGCATGCAGGTGAGTGCATGGAATTCCATATGAGTGGGATTGCAGAAGACAGATGGATATACCTGACCAGAAAACAAGCTGGTTCCCAGGGGAGATAAGTACCTTCCTCCACATCCAGAACAGAAATGCAGCAGGGTGCTTCAGGGAGGAAAGAGCTCTTTGTCTTTCTACAGCATGGTCGGCCCAAGACATTTTGCTGTCTGAGGTGAAGTACAAGATAGCTCCCTGAACAAAAGTGTCCAGACTGCCATCTGAATCTTACCTTGACACAGGTAATGGAAGAGAGATTTCCATTGCACTCGAGGGTTAGTTTAGAGCAGCCTTTCTCAAGCTGTGGGTCCCCAGATGTTGTTGAATTACAACTCCCATCACCCCTAGCTAGCAAGGCCAGAGCTCAGGGATGATGGGAGTTGTAGTCCAACAACATCTGGGGACCCACAGGTTGAGAACCGCTGGCTTAAAGGGAGAAGGACCTGTTGCATTATAGCTCCCCTCACTCTACTTCATTGTATGGCCAGCTGTGCTCCACTGCCAGCCCTCAGGAGGCTAAGAAACACTTTTGCAGGTAATACTGTTCACAGACATTTACAAGGCTGACCCAGAGATCCCACTCCGTTTATTTAGCTGAGTCTTTATCTACGCTTTTGTAAAGCTAAAGGAGTGGTCATTGATGCATCTTGAGTGTAGAGTCTGCATCAGTTAATTACTCATTAGGAAATATTTAATGGGCAATACTAGTTGTAGTACAACATCATTTCATGTGAGCATTCAAGAAAAGTAACAGAACAGATATTATATACCTGTGCTGGGTGTTAACCAGAAAGTTGGTGGTTGGAGCAGAATTCCTGCATTGCAGAGGGTTGTACTAGATGACCCTCAGGGTCCCCTCCAATTCTATGATTCTATGATGTGGAATTAGGAGCTACTGTTTTGCACACCATAATTTAATTGCAAACTTAAATAGTGAAAGAGGCTTTCTTCTTTACCCATTAGCTGATGTCATGCAGTTTCAGTGAGGAAGCAGAAAGATGCATGCATTTTTAAAAAGGGAACATGGACGATGGGCAAATAACATGTGCTTCCTAGCATAAAGAATGCCAGAGACACGCATTTTGCACCTGATATATCAGCGTAAACCACTACTTTTACAAGGAAATGCCCTCTATTTTATAACCTCAGAAAGCACAATTCATCAAACTCTATATTTAATGTAACATATATGAAAGTGGCAGATCCAGCATCTAGCAATTAGATTTAACATAACACATTTTAAAACCGAACTATGCCATTTACCAAAAAGTAGTAAAGAAAAGTATATATGCATTTGATTGACCAAATTGAAGCAATGTGTTGGAACAATTTTATGAATGAAATAGGATCAAGAGGGTTTCACGCTTTCCACCTCAGTTGTACCTTAAATACAAAGAAGATGTGAAAGCAGGGTAAAATTAAGCAGACCTTGTGATGAGAAAGGCAGCCTGGTAACTTCAAAGCAGAAGCTACATGTTACTTTTTGTAGCTACATGTTACTTTGCAAGTAGTAGTGTGGTTTTTGGAAGTCATGGGATGCGGGTTGCGCTGTGGTATAAACCACTGAGCCTTGGGCTTGCCGATTGGAAGGTCAGCAGTTTGAATCCCCATGACGGGGTGAGCTCCCATTGTTCGGTCCCAGCTCCTGCCAACCTAGCAGTTCAAAAGCATGTCAAAAGTGCAAGTAGATAAATAGATACCACTCCGGCCGGAAGGTAAACAGTGTTTCTGTGTGCTGCTCTGGTTTTGCCAGAAGTGGCTTAGTCATGCTGGCGACATGACCCGGAAAAACTGTCTGCGGACAAATGTCAGCTCCCTCGGCCAGTAAAGCGAGATGAGTGCCACAACCCCAGAGTTGTTCACAACTGGATTAAATGTCAGGGGTCCTTTACCTTTACCTATTTGGAAGTCATTTGCAGAGCTGAACCATAGGTGGGAGGAAGCAAGCTTAACCTTGACCCAGGTTCCTGATAGCCTTTTTATTATATGTATTTTATTGATATTTATATGTAACAAAACAAATGCAACAACAAGGGAAATACGCAACTGAGGAAAGGTCTGTTTTTCAAGACTCTGTATTTGACATGAGAATACCAGTTCTGAAGAATATCGTATCTCAGTGCCCTGCCATAAAAATCCATGTGTGGAGGGAGATTGGTAATTGTGTTCCTTGTAGCTCTCTATAAAATAAAACTATACCAAACCTCATTAAAATTGTCTGTTTGAGCATTATATATTTTCTGCAATCAACTGTCCCATTAGTGCCAAGAACCAATTTTTTGATACCAGTTTCCAAACATATTAGAAGTTGGGGCTTCCCAAAACTTGGCAATAGTCAATCTTACAGCTGTAAGTAGAAACAGAAGCAGATCCCTATGAGTTAATTCAAGTCCTTCTCCACTAAAAATGGAAAGTAATGCCATTTGAGAGTTCATTGGAATTTGAAGAAGCTAGTGCAGCAACAGCCCAACAAACATATTTTTTGCCCAAATGGTTTAAGAACTAAATTGTGGGCCCTTCATGGCTGTCACCAGTGTTTGAAGTTACTGTCTGGTGTCAAAATATTTATTAAATGATAGCTTTTCTTAATCCACGAGGGCTCTGGGTCATATCCCACTCAGTGTTAGGGGGCGGAGTTCAAATGCAGACATAAAAATGAGTGGTTGTGGGAGAATTATATGGGTTAAGGGGCAAGATCAAATTAGGCATCCATCCTGGGTGATTACATCACTGCCCCCAATGGTCTTTTATCCCCTAAATGTCCTGCTGACTCCCCCCGCAGTTGATTGCTCCTCCCGCCACTTTAGTATTGAGTAGCAAAGAAGGGTTTTAGAATTCCACTTCTGCTGCATATAATATATTTCTGCTTTTACATCACAATTTGCATGCCCAATTCTTCCAATGATTTTGGATATCAGAACATGCGTAGTTCAACTGTTAACAGCTAAAATACATCCTGTAGGTCATAAGGCTTGCAATCCCTCCTACAGTTGCCCTTGTAGAAGTTACATTAATTTCAGTGGAGCTTCTGCGGAAACAGCTGTATGCCGAATTGCGGCCCATGTGTTTTAATAAATAAAGCAGCATATCTATGGGAATGTTTAATCAGGCATTCGGGGTATTTCCAGGACACCTCACCCTTAGGGTACAAGAGCTTACATGAAACACACGTAGCATCTTAACAACTCACATTTTTAAATCTTCTTAAGCACAGGGAAGTTGACTGAGTCAGTGAGACTCTTATTACATTTCAAGTAAACATAGAGAGAAAGATACAAGAAGGAAGTGGTTTTGTAATCTCAGATAATCAGATGTGCGCTTAGTGAGTTTACTAGAAGCTGACTAGCTGAACATATATCTAGGGCATGTGCACAGCTACTCTCAACTTACATTAGTATATTTTGATCACTTCTCTCCCCATATGAATGCAAAGGCAATTAAGTCTTGGTGAGGTTCCTATTTCACCTTCACCAGCTCTCAAAAGGCAACAAGCTCTTGCTTTAATTCAAAATGAAGGTGCTGTATTAGACACAATTCAGATAGCTTAGAAGCCATATGTGTCCCACTGTGTATATGCCCCATAATACCCCTCCCCTGTTTTGAGAGCTAACAGGGGACTGAAATTAATACAATTTAGAATTTGCTGCTCTGGAATTCACAGGTGGGAATGGGATAAAGCCAGTGGGTTTAATGCCTCTAACTTAGCCTTCTAAAAAAGTGATGCATGCTGAAACATTTTTTTTTACTTTCACATATATATCCATGGGGTGTGAATTGGTGGTGACTGACCTGGAAAAAGACCTTGGGGTTGTACTGGATAGCTCGATGAAGATGTAGACCCAGCTGTGAAAAAGGCATGTTCCTAGAGATCAGTAGGAAAGGAATTGAAAATAAAACTGCCGGTATCAGAACACCATTGTATACAAATCTATGGTGCAACCACATTTGGAATATTGTGTATAGTTCTGGTCACCTCAAACAAGTTGGAAAACGCTCAGAAAAGGGCAATGAAAATAATAAAGGGAACGGATCAACTGTCCTGTGAGGAAACCTCACAGAATTCGGGACTTCTTAGTTTAGAGAAACGGCAAGTTAAGAAGTGAAACAATAAAATGGTGCAAACATTTTCTTCCCTCTTTTGTAAGACTAGAACTAGTGTACATCCAATTGAAACTGAATGTTGGCAGATTTGGGACAGATAAAAGAAGCTTGCTCCCACAGAAGGCAGTGATGGCTGCTAACTTGGTTGGTTTTTAGAGGATCGGACAAATTCATGGAGGCCAAGGCTATCCATGGCTATTAGCCATGATGGCTATGTTCTGCCTCCACTGTTATGCCTCTGAACACCAGTTGCTGGGGAAATACTGCTGCAACTCATCTCCAGCTTGCAGGCTTCCCCATGGCATCTGGTTGGCCACTGTGAGAACAGGAGGCTTTTGCATTTAGGTGAATTTAAAAAACAACAACGCACATCTCATGTAATACTACAAAGGTACCATGTAAATAGGCTTTAAGTGTCTTCTGGCACAAAGTAATCTCTAAGCAGCCCATAACACAGATTTGAACCGATTGATTTAGGCCAGGAAACATCTTTTACTTGTTCACCAACAATGACAGTTGAAATGCAGCTGGACAGCTTGCTGCTGCTCTTAATCAGATAGCAGTTTTTAAATGAGATAGGCAAGAGCTGCTGTTGTCATGCAGCATGTTTCCAGAGTCACATACACAACACCGTGTGTTTTGTTTCTTAGAGCAGTTGCTCCCTGGGGATTAAGACACCTCAGGAGTACAAAGTAGCAAAGCCCCACAAGATCAGAACTTGTGAGCAGATCCAAAGGAAGCATGAGCAGGGTTCTCTGGAATAAAAGCCTGGATGCTACTTTGATGCTATGTATCACTCCAGTTTCTGCTTCCCTTTAGGTAAATTGTGAGCATGGTTTCTAAAACGTTCCATTTTCAGCCCCACCCCCCCAAACCACAACTTGGGAGAAGTTAAACAAGCAAAGCCACTCAGCTCCCTCCTCAAAAGATTAGATATTTTTAGACTACTTCTCAGAAAAAAACCCTCTTGTTTATAGTTCACTAATGATGGCTGTTGAACCCTGAATATTTTTCAGAGCACAGCAGCAATTAAAACAGCCAGAAGACTGATAAGCACTCAAATGTGTGCCTGTTTGTGCATGTGTGAAACATTCGTGATTTTCCTTTTTAAAAAAGAAAAGAAAAAAGAAATGAGACAAAATAGAGGAGATTGATGTTATGAAGGAATAATTGCTGAGGTGACCAGGGCAAACACACGAATTACTACTTAAATGTCAGCTTTGACACAGTTTGCAATCCATTACTCATAATGCTTTAATAAATATTGCTTAATAATATTTAATAATGCATGCTTGTTTCCATTTTGTTGTATGATGTGGAAATAATATTAGCGTCACAATATTGTTCACAGCAGCTTTTGCTACAGGAAGTGACCAAGAGGCAAGGAACTATATAAGTGTGCAAAGCTATTTAACCTCATCTTGTGGCTTTGCAGAAATGCATTCCTATTAGCAAGATCCCCAAACCACACTGCATATAAACATTAGCTGCTGGCTAGAATGCAACAGCTAAAGCAGCCTAAATGGCCTTTTCTTCTTCACACAAGTTCCCTCATTAATTGTTAATCCAGTCGACATAAGCACAGTGGGGAGGCACCAGCGCTGAACTTAAATGATCCTCAGAGTCAAAATAAGGCTGCAGATGTTCAATGTTTAAATTTCTGTGTTAAGGTGATGGCTTATTAGCAGTTTTAATTAATCACTATAAAAGCAAAACAATTTTTAAAAAATTACCTTTATTCTTACATGCTTCTTCATTCAGAACCGTACAGATTGTCATGCAAAGGCAATACCAAACACGCTATATGCACAGCATGCTATGAAGTCCTTCCCAGTGATCTGGTTCTTGGAATTTTCAGATTCTTGCCCGCTCTGCTACTTTCTGAATCTGTATGCGCAGCACAGATCCCTACCTTATTTGGCTGCCAAGCCTATTACAGTGAGCAAACAATGCCTTCTCTGTCAGAACAGAGAATGAATAGTATCACAAAGACACTCCTCTCATGTACAGCTCTGGACTTTTCCCTCCTCCTCCTTTCAAAGCAATCTAACTAGGGTGAGAACGGATGACAGGAAATCGCTAGTATATTTTAGTGTGTCCCCTTCCTCAGTGCCAGTCATCATTATTAAAATGACAGCAAAAGAATATGATTTTTTAATTATTATTCAATAGCATAGATTTAACAATGGAATGCATCAACTGGTTTTATACTTTCTAAGTGACTGGATGTGAAAGCAAACATCTGGAACATCCATTTTCTGGGTATGGAAAGTCTGCTTCAAGCCATCAAGAGCAAAAGAAAAGAGCAAGAAGAAAATCTCACAGATTGTCAGCTGAGTGTGGATAAATCTTCCAGCTACTCTCTGTTTTGAAACAGATTTGGTCTTTGAACAGAGACCAGGCTTCGGGAATGGAGAACTTGTATTATGAATGATAGAGCAAGAGTCTGAAGTGGGATTTGTGTGATGATAGCGGATGAATAAATCTTTGGGTGACGGGGGGCTCACTTTGCTCCTTCAAAGCAAGGAGACTAATTTCAAGAAAATGCAAAATGATTCTGCGGACACTGAATGCCTGCTGTGCAGTGATCATATTGGTGCAATGATCTTTCATGCATTAGAGCACCTAAATGATATTAAATATTAAAATGATATAAACTTGTGGTTTAAAGGCTATGCAGTTTCTCTGCTATCAATAACATTTCACCATATAGTACACTATTAAATTAAATATCCTTCCAGACAGTGCTGGAAAGATACCAGTGTGTCTTCCAATGAAAGGAATGTTTTTTAAAAACCAAACCTTTCTGTACATAGCCCATTCTGACTTTATGCTGTCTGGTAGCACATGTATTTGATTAAACCCATGCAGTGGCGGCTACTTGACCATATCTGGACATCCTCCTACATTTTCCTTCAAAGACTGCCAGAGGCTGATTGAGAGTCACCAGATGCTACGGATAAATAGATGATGGCTATTCGCCATCATGCCCTACTTGAGAGTTTCCCAGGGGCATTTGGCTAGCCACTTGTATAGACAGAATGTTGTATCAGGTGGACCATTGGCTGTATCCAGCAAGGGTCACAGGAAATCAGCCAAAGTTCTTCCAAGTGTAACTTCAGACAACTGAATGCACCCTTAATATGAAACAGATGAGTTGAGAGTGCCATATACATTAATTTTGCAGGATCCCCACAACTGCACAAGTCTGACACAACGACACAGTCAATACAATTCCCAGATGACGCGTCCCAATGCAGTAATTATGTTTGGCACACTTATTAAATGGCAACTCACTCACAAGCTAAATGGAGGCCCTTTTATTTTCCCCAAATGAGTTTTGAACAGATTGAGGCTGACAATGTCCATGATGAAATTTTGTCATGTTCCTACTCATTATAACAACGTATTAACTATATAAAAATGAAGAGCTGTGGCCTAGAGGAAATGGCCTGTGCTGCCTGACTGATAGAAGATTGTGGGTCTTTTTACTCCTTTAAAAGCCTGCTTCAATATTTATTCTAAAAATGAATAAAACCAAGTAATGCTACAAGGCCAGCACCGTATGTACATTCAGTACATGTAATGCTACTTGTACGATCCAATAAATGGCAAAAGGGAAATAACACATAAATCTTATGGAGGTTTTTAAAAACATTTATTGCTTGAGGCAAAGCAGAGCTAGTTTTCCTTTTTTTAAGGTCAAACTGCATCAAGGTAGTGCAGCACTTTATTCTCAAATGTAGCTCAAGGTTTAATGTGCCAGAGCAGCTGACGTGGTCTTGGAGACTGCAGAACACCAGCTGTTTTGGATCCATCTTATTGCAGTTAATAACATAAAAATGAAAGATTACCTATCAAAATGAAATCTTACTTCACGTAGGTACAGTGAACTACCATGAGTTCAGACCCAGAATAACCTTTAATTCAACTAAGCATTATTGAATATATCCATATGGACATAGAAGTGGCCCAGATGAGGAACAATAAAGTGGAGCTGAATTCTCCTAAGACAAACACACTGCTGACGAGTAGCTCCTAGTTCTGAGAACTGGAGATTTTGCCTGTATCTAGTAGGGGGCTACCCTGCCTAAGAAGTATGCTGTTTAGGAACAATTACAGTCGTACCTCGGAAATAGAACGGAATGCGTTCCAGAAGTCTGTTCGACTTCCAAAACATTTGGAAACCAAGGCGTGGCTTCCGATTGTCTGCAGGAAGCTCCTGTAGCCAAGCAGAACCTGCGTCGGACATTCGGGTTCCAAAGAACGTTTACAAACCGGAACACTCACTTCTGGGTTTGCGGCATTCAGGAGCCAAAGCGTTCAACTCGCAAGGCATTCGACTTCTGAGGTATGACTACTGGAATGTTCATGGAGGCCCAGGTGGCAATAAAAGTCTTACCCAAGTTGACTCTCAGCCTTTTCAACCCAAATATTTTTTTTCCAGATATTTTGGTTGAATATAGAGGTGTTGCGATGTGGACACAAGAATACATGGAGCTCAACCAAAAAAGTGTCAACCCAGAAACCAAATTAGAGTATTATATCCTCAATCCTAGGCCTTTATTTTGCTTTGATATGCATCCCTCTTGTGATTTGCATGGAGCAATTTGTAGCTGATGAAAGTCTCAACAGAATGATAGCCATTGTTAAGTTTTGACTTGCAGTGATGATAGCCAGCAAAATATTGGAAATCTTACAATACACTTGATGTTTCATTGATAGCAAGGTCTGATTAACCTAATAGCAATATTGTGTGTCCTCCACACTCATTTCAGTATTACCCCTCACAAGTTCCTCCAAGATAAATTGAGGATTCCCACCTATGGCACCCACTGCCCACCTGAAGCATACATGAAATCCTATTGCTTGTGCATATTCTGGATAGGCATTTGAAGGAAGGGTTCAAAACTGGAGCCTAGCAGGCCACTGAATAAAAAATTCCAAGTGCATACTTATTGAAAATAGACTTTTAAACATTTGTTTTCCTTTTTTATGAAAGGGACAAATAAATTGCATATTATTTATTAAATTTATTTTATGTCCTCCCTCCCATAGAAGCCAAAGGTGGCAATGCAACAGAGCCTTAGATGCACCACTGACTATTGCTCCTCTAGCTGTATTCACCCCACACCACTTGTTAATGTCTACATATGGGGGGAAATGCAATGAAAAGTAGAATAAATATGCACATTTCTAGTAAGTATTTCAGTTGTTGGACATCTTGAACTGCCTGTCATACCATTTCATGAGTACTATTCTGTGCCTCATTTAAGAAGATGAAATAACTGACAGGCTTAGTGGTCTTTCATGCTGTTATTTTCATTTCTTAATTAGATTTCCAATCATGCCTTCCCCCCACCTCCATACTTGTGACTTTCACATGCATTTAAAGTAATATGGCTAGGAAAATGACAAAAACCAATCATTTTACCATGTTGTCATGACAGAGTAATAAGAAATCCCTAGATATAGTTTGAATTATGCAGAATATTTCATTTAGCTAAATGAAATTGCTAAGCTCTCAAAACACAAGGGAATCGTAATAAAAACACTTTTCTGACATGCCAAATCTGATTAAAAAGCATGTCAAATAATATGCCAAGTCACTGGATGTCAGCATAATGGAGGACTTTGGAAATTAAATATTCATGAAACTAAAATTATGCCCATCCACCAGAAAGGGAAACCATGCAATATGACTGCACATTAACAGATAATTAATCTTAAGATTTCCCCTATAAAAATACAAAGAGGAAAGACTGACATCTTGTTGCCATTCCAGTGACAACACTAGGCAAAGTAATTAGGAAAAAGAGCTTTTTTAAAAAAAAATCACCAATCTGGTGTTCTTTTTGTGAAACAGCAGCACTGTTTTTTGTCCACCTTTTCAAAGTGGCCTGTGTTCCATTAATGTCTGGAAACTGCTGAATTTCAAAATATGCTTGCTGTAGAAAACCTTAGCTCTTGAACTTCAAAGGTGTTGACATCTGTTTCGGAACTGATTAATGAAATATTCAGCATTAGACTAGGGATGCGGAACCTATGGCTCTCCAGATGTTGTTGTCTCACAACTCCCTCTATTGTAAGTCGAGGACCCGCACCCGCGTAGTGGGTGAATAAGGACACAAATATTTAGGTTAATGGGCTGAAAAGGCCACAACTTTTATTGATTACAGCATGTGAGTGGTATTGGCTTAGGCATTGGATCACACAACTTACACAGTGGTACCTCGGGTTACATATGCTTCAGGTTACATACACTTCAGGTTACACACTCCGCTAACCCAGAAATAGTGCTTCAGGTTAAGAACTTTGCTTCAGGATAAGAACAGAAATCGTGCAGCGGCGGAGCAGCGGCAGCAGGAGGCCCCATTAGCTAAAGTGGTGCTTCAGGTTAAGAACAGTTTCCGGTTAAGAACAGACCTCCAGAACGAATTAAGTTCTTAACCTGAGGTACCACTGTACATGTACCCGACCGCGCAGCAGGGGGTCGTATGAAGGTTAACAACCAGTGGGAGGAGCTTGTTGATGCAAATACAACTGGAAGCTTCCCCTGATGTCACCAGGGGTCGTGCCATGGCCCTAGCCACCAGCAGGGCATCGGACAGGATCCACAACTGCCAGATTCCTTTAATGGAATACCCAACATGGGGCGGGGTAGATGATGGCCACACCCCATCCACCAGCACACAACACAAATTCCAATGCCTAACCATCAAAACCAGAAAAGTTGTGACAATTTGCTACGAGGTAGGCAAAAAACCAAGAGGCTGGTGCCAATTTGCCAAATGGATAAAAACTACCAGGCCCCCTGGGCAACCAGGGCAACCAACCAAAGTCCATAGCAATGTCAAGAGCATAAACCTATCCTAGAGGGCGGGTGGACGGGTGATCCGACGTCCTCCAAATGAGACGCGGTGGCTGCCGCAGCCGCTTGAATGTGGCTAAGCCCCGCCCCCGGGCCAACCCTATTGGCTGGCCAGCCGGAGGGCAGCGCGGCAGCAGGGTGATGATGCAGGGGGCTGAACATGCCCCCCTGCCAATGCGGGAATGGCTCCCACTCACAATACCTCCCCTCTGGGAGGAGGAGAGGTTTTCTGGACCATTGGTCATGCTGGCTGGGCTGATAGGAGTTGGGAGTTCGATAACATCTTGGAGGTCTACAGATGGGGGGTTATTGAGATATGATAAATGGGACAATGGAAACAGGTAAAAAAGAATATATAATAATACCAGATTCCCCCTCGCACAAAAGGTACTTACAGATTCAGTTGGGTGGGGGGAATACGAGCTGGCAAGTTATGTAGGCACTGGAAAAAAAATGCATGCATGAGGAGCACCAATCCCCATTTGGATCAACCTGTTATCTATTTTAAGGAAGGGCTGAAGAGGGAAATCTCCAGTCTCACCTGAATTAACATCTTCATTTGTTAGCTATAATGAGCAGCTCTTTGATTTTAGGCTGTGAACTATTCTTGGTCCACTTCTATCAGCATTCCTAACTTCCTGATATCTTGGATTAAGCTCCAGTTACATTTGCTCCTAGTGCTGGGATCCAGCCCCTCTCTCTTGGTCAGGACGGTAGTGGGAAAAGCACCTATGATACGCAAGAGAATTAAGCGGAATACTTTTGGCCATGGAGGTCAGACAGGCTGTTGCACTAGTAAAATAATGTAGCAACTTGGGTGGAACGACTTATATGCAGCTAGCGGCTAGCAAAGCTATACAATGGTACCTCGGGTTACATACGCTTCAGGTTACATACGCTTCAGGTTACAGACTCCGCTAACCCAGAAATATTACCTGGGGTTAAGAACTTTGCTTCAGGATGAGAACAGAAATCGTGCTCCGGTAGCACAGTGGCAGGAGGAGGCCCAATTAGCTAAAGTGGTGCTTCAGGTTAAGAACAGTTTCAGGTTAAGAACAGACCTCCAGAACGAATTAAGTACTTAACCCCAGGTACCACTGTAGGTAAAAAATAAATGTATCTAAGTTTTGAAAAAACAACAACTTGGTATGACTTTGTTACATATGTAAACAGTATGAGCTGAGAGACAGGACCTGCTATAAAATATGGACAAATGAGGAATGCTTAATCTTGCAATTGGATTGTTTACTGAAACAATGAGGTTTTATTTATCATTTGGGACGCTCAACACAAATTGCCTCTGCTCTTTAATTAAAACTATGACTGAAGAGAAATATCACTTATTCAGGGATAAATACTAATACAGTATTCATTTCCATGTATGGTGCAGTTTGATCATTTGTTGGAATATATTACTGTAATGAATAAAGTGAAGATTGCAGTGGCGGGGGGAGGGAGAGGGAAGGAGACCAATATTTTAATCAGTTGCCTGTAATGCTTTTCATCACTACAGCCATGCACAAAACACAGAGTTAACATTATTTCCTGAAGTTTCTTTCCTTTCTCGCATTGGATCCTTATGAGAGAAATTTACCGCAGCAGCTGCAGACAGCTGTGAACTTTCCCAAGGGGCATGCAGCTGCTTCTGATAAATCAATGATAGTTCTATGATGAGGGTGAAAAGAACTTAGCTACCCCTGAAATAAGATCATTTGCTGGTATTGTGGGAACTCAGGCAGCAAAACTGCTATTACATGTATTCAATGCAAAGAGTGTAAATTAATATCGGGAAAGCAATTGACTAGAAACAATGTGGGGGGAGGGAAATAAGATGAATTATGCAAAATATTTCTGGCTCTTGAAATGGAAAGTCTCGAAAGAATCTATGGGTCCTTGTTAAAGTCATTTCATCTTCATCCTTTCTTCCTAGTCAAACAATTAAGCAGATGAATATAAAATACTGAATATTATGAAATGTTCCTAAATATATATCAAGTTTCATAATTATTTGTGGTGAAGGATTTGCTGTGACATCAAGCACTATTAAAAGGAATGCATTCAATTCTGCACTTACACCTAAAGTGAATTTTCAGTCTTCAGGAACAACAGAAACCTAGACATCTTCAGAACCTTTGCAGTATGATATGCAATGCTCTGGCGTCTACTTACTTCATTGCAAATATATTTTATTCATCAGCATTTTGGTGGGAATTTCTCCTAATAGACACATTTTTAGTAGGCAATTTTGCTTAATATAGTCATTTTTGCAAAGCAATTTCCTCTAATATAATGCATTTGTTCTAGACTCAGGTAGGTAGCCGTGTTGGTCTGACGCAGTCGAAACATATAAAAAAATTGTCCAGTAGCACCTTAGAGACCAACTAAGTTTGTTCTTGGTATAAGCTTTTCGTGTGCATGCTTATAGCAGGAACAAACTTAGTTGGTCTCTAAGGTGCTACTGGACAATTTTAAAATATTTTTTTATATAATGCATTTGTGTATGTTGTTTTCACTAATGCATGTATTTGAATAAAATAAAATAAAAATACTACTAGCTGCCATGGTAAACAACCCCCTCAACTTTAAACTGTTAGGACAATTTCAGGTACCACATTTAAGAAGAAAACCACCACCACCCATTTTCCATGCAAATAGGGGTAGTAAATTGGATTAGAACCTAAGTGATTAAAAATATAGAACTCCAAATATAGAATTCTGCAACATGCTGGTTCAGTCAAGTTTCTTTTCAGCAAGACTCAGTCAACCTAAGGAGCTAAAAAGGCCACTTGTTTTTCTTTGGCACCCTTACTATTACAAGAGACCTGAATTTGCAAGCTGTTGGTTACAAGCAAGGCTGTGGGGGAGAAGAATAGACCTCTCATGTACAGGACACTCATTCTTCCTCCTCCTCCTCCTCTTACAATGGCAAATGGTAGAAGTTGTAGGAGAAAATGTAGAGAGAGTAAAAGGGCCAGGCAGAGCAAAATAAGAACTGGGGTAGAGGGGGGAAAGCAGTGGCAGATGGGAAGCACCAGAGCCCATGCATGCCTCTTCCTAGTTATTTTGTGTGCTTTTCAAGCCATACTAATTCTGAAGCTGTGGAGAAGAAGCCAGGAAATAAAAGGCCTTTTTTTTTTAATGGGCTAAACTAAATCAATACAAGAGCTTCCAAACACCACCACTATATTAGGACCATCAAACAAACATACTCAGTAATAGCCCAAGACATAATTTATGACCTCATAAACGTCTCCCATGAATGAGCACCCTTCACTGCTTGGGTCCCCCATCCATTTACAGCTCTGTATCCAACTTCCTCCTCCCTTCACCCTCTTATTTATATATATATTCCAGCTGCGTCTCACCAGCATTTCCTCTCCAAGAGCTGATCCCGTTTTTTCATTCAACGTTCCCAGTAAATGAAGTGTTAATATGACCCATGCATATCAGCTGATCATATCTCCTCTGTTTGAAGCACCACTGAATTAAAACAGCATAAATCCCCTCTGCCAACTATCAAAAAAGGGAGAGAATGCATTAGCAAAAACCCCTGGTTTTTGAAAAATGGCTTTTAAACTGATTCAGCTGAGCCACAGTTTTGCCCTCCATTAGGGAAAGGCCAAAATGCTGATACTGCTTTTCTAAACCATTAGCAAAGCTACACCTCTGTTGTCATAACTATACAGGGCCATCTCTTACTAGCATAAATCTAAAAGCATTTAAGTGTCAGCACAAGACTACTTACAAATATACATATAGTAAGTCAACTAACTTTTACTCAAAGTAGACCCTTTGGGTGGAATTCAAAGTTGTGCTATGCCAGATGAAATGATCCCCCTTCCTTTGTGTGCTGTTCTGAGGGTTCGCTCACTGAAATTAACAGACCTAAGTAACAGTCAGTTGAACACAATCATAAAGCCCATTGATTTCAATGATTACGAGTTAGTCGGCTACCACCCCAACAGAGCATGTCATAGGATGTTTTAAAGTTTGAGCTGAGACTTCATTAGATTTTAATTTTAGTGCTTTCCGTAATACTGCTTTGGTAACTGCTGTTGCCCAAGAAGCATTTCCACGACAGTATCAATAATGTACCGGTATTTGTTTTCATTTCTCATAGTTTGCTCTTTAACACAGTGTTATTGATGAGCAAACAAACAAACACAAAACCCAATGCCTATAGGATTTGCCTTTTGTCAGTGGCATTTCCCTCTCCATTTAAAACAAAAGTTGCCATATTGCCGTTATTAGGACTCAGGTCTTAACAATAGGCACACACAGGCCTGGAAGTAAATTCACAAAAGGAAAAAAAACACAGTTATTTCTAAGCAAAATACACAGCTTAATCATGCTTTGATTTCCCCCCTCCCCCACGTTCCTTGGTGCCAGCTCATAAGAACACAGAGCTGAAAGGCTTCAGGAACAGGAATTATATCCAAAGCTATCCGAGTTGAATATTATGCTCCCTCATAATGCAGTTTGATACAGAGCTGTAAGCAATGCTTCTCTTAACCCTTATTGCCTCAGGGGCTGAATCCACCAAATTGCTTCTGAACTGTGAAATCATCTAGCTGCCTTACACAGATTATCTATTGGCTTTATATACCTGCTCAAACCTTGAGATCGTGACTGAAGGACCTTCTCCAGGCTCTTCTGCCTAGAGAGGTGAGGTGGGTGCTGGGGGGGGGGGAAGCACCCCCTTGCCCCCTCCTATTTCTGAACTCTTGCCATTAACATAGGCTACTTTTCTTTCTCACCAACCTATAAATATACAGTGTTGTTGTTGTTGTTTAGTCGTTTAGTCGTGTCCGACTCTTCGTGACCCCATGGACCAGAGCACGCCAGTGGTACCTCGGGTTAAGAACTTAATTCGTTCTGGAGGTCCTAACCTGAAACTGTTCTTAACCTGAGGTACCACTAGCTAATGGGGCCTCCCGCTGCTGCCACGCCACCACCGCGCAATTTCTGTTCTCATCCTGAAGCAAAGTTCTTAACCTGAGATACTATTTCTGGGTTAGCGGAGTCTGTAACCTGAAGCGTCTGTAACCTGAAGTGTCTGTAACCCGAGCTACCACTGTATTTTGCTCTTTCTGTGCCCTCCCTGATTCCCACCCCTTGGTATTGCCACCAGGTGTGTGGTTATTAACAAGAAGGGTAGAATGCCCTCCCCAGTGAGACATTCCAGAACTTTTCCACACCTGGTGAGGACTTTGCAAAGTCTTAGACCTTTTAGAATGTTTGCCCTTAAAATACATTATTTATGCTGTGGTTTCAATGCTCCTTGTTCTGGTCCTTAGGCAGGAAATGGATTGATTAATGTAAATGTTCCAATTATGTATTTTAATGTTTTAATTGTTTGAACTGTGTGAACTGCCCAGAGGACTTTTATTGATTGGCTTGTGAACATATGGTCTAAATAAATTAATTACAGAGATAAAAAGTCACTTTATAATGGTTTGGACCACTGGTCTATCTGCCCCAAACTCTGGCAGCAGCTCTCCAGAGTTTCAGCAAAGGCCCTTTCCTGTTGCTGAAGGTATTCCCTAGTATTTCGAGTTAAAACTAAATCTGAAAAACCAAGTATTCCAGGACCAAGAGACATAAAAAAAGCAGAATGGTACTTTAATGTGTGTGCACCTTTTAAAGAGTTAGCTAACCAATGCAAGACTGTTGGAGATCAACTGTTAGATCAGGCATCGGCAACCTTCGGCCCTCCAGATGTTTTGGACTACAATTCCCATCATCCCTGACCACTGGTCGTTAGCTAGGGAGCATGGGAATTGTAGGCCAAAACATCTGGAGGGCCAAAGGTTGCCTTTGCCTGTGTTAGATTATCAGTTCTGGGGACCAAGGGCTATAGGAATCACACTTGACATTTATGGTCTTTTCAGCCAGGTTGCTTTGATTGACAGGTTAACTGGCAAATCATAAGCAGGAGAGCATTTGTTAACACCATTTGGGAGCAAAAAGATGGGGCAATCAAGGTGTTATTTACAAAGCAGACTCCCTGGCCTTTCCTGTCAAGGCAGCAGAATTCAAAAGGAGGTCTCAGAGATTCAGTCCCTGTGATTCAGAAGTGGCAAGTGCTACATGACCTGGCTGCTTTGGCAGAATGGTGGACTTGAGAAAGTGGGAATCTAAAGGAGCTATATGATTGCAGGGTAGGTCGTGTCACATTATATACACTCTAGTTTACTAGCTTCTAGGGGACACATCATGTGTGGCTGGGGTCTGCAAACTTTTTCAGCAGGGGGCCGGTCCACTGTCCCTCAGACCTTCTGGGGGGCCGGACTATATTTTTTTTTGGGGGGGGGAATTAACGAATTCCTATGCCCCACAAATAACCCAGAGATGCATTTTAAATAAAAGCACACATTCTACTCATGTAAAAACACGCTGATTCCTGGACTATCCGCGGGCCGGATTTAGAAGGCGATTGGGCCGGATCCAGCCCCCAGGCCCTAGTTTGCCTACCGATGGGCTGGACTCTCTTCTTAGGAAAACGCTAAGTGGTTTGCTGAGGTCAGAACATGCAGCATTCTAAATTAATGAGTGATAATCCAGTGGTGACTGTCTGCTGATGAAAAAGAATCGATCAATAGAACGCAGAGCAATGCAACTTTTGATGACTCTCTTCTGCACCCTCTGCACAACATCTCCCATATTTGAATCAGCTCTTGGGGTGGCGTCCCCTAATCCTCTGGATCAGATACAAAATAGGATAACTGAAAACTGTCCCCCTCCCTATTTCATTCCATCAGAATTCCCTTCCATCAGTGGACAGTCACTACAATGGCTAGGTGGGATATGTTTAAGTACACTAAATAATTTTGAAATATTTTTATAAAAAGATATATGTTTTATGGCTTCTGGTTACATATTATATTTCCCCCTCAAACTACTGACCTCTAAAAAACAGCCTTGGCTATGATTATATGGTGTTGTTTTCCTAATTAGTCTCTGTATAAAACATTGATGTAGACATTGCTTGAAGTTGTGAAAGAACAGACTTTTATCTTACAAACCTTATTCTCTTAGATTATTTTGAAATCAATATATTGGACAGCTTACACAGGCCTTTAGCGATATGAAAGTAAGTATTCAAGTCTCCTTTGAAGGCCATTAAGAGTTTGAAATTACTGTGGCCTGAAGCAACTGTTATAAACGCAAACTCATTAAAAAGAAGAAAATGTATTAGTATCTTATGCCCTAATCATAAAGAATGGCCTCTGTGTCACAATCCAAGAGCTTCTTTCAACTTCTGATGTGAAAGGGCAAAAATTCCATTATTTTCTGCAATAAAAAAGAAGCATTTATTTAACAATCCATTAAAAAGTTGCCAAAAAATGAGAACTGAGCTTTTTATTTAGCTGCTTCTTAGTATGAGTTGAATTTAAAAGGATAAGCATCACTCTCCATCAAACATTAGTATGTCTGAAAAATGTTTTCCTGGCCTTTATGAATAAAGGAAAAGAACTTTATCGTTTCCTTTTTGATGTTCTGAATAAATGTGGCTAAATTAGTGAAAAGTGATATCTAAGCAAGCTCTTAAGACTTTCTTCTCATTTTTGGCAAAGGAAGTTCACAGCAAGTTACATAATTCAAAACAAATGCTTAGGTGTAGCTGCTGCTGCTGCTGCATTATGAATTACAAAATGGGTAAAGAAATATATTTCAGTGGACTAACTTTTATTGGTGCAAGGTTAGGCAAACTGTTCACTTAGTTCCCTCTATAGTTAAGTGGGAACTAGTGGGAACTTTAGGGTGGTATCCAACTAAATAGTTACATTAGAGCAATGACTTTTAGCTGTGCAATATAGCTTCCCCATTCTCTCTTCTTCCACTTTGCCCCCAAAATCTGCTCTGTAGATAACTCTTCAGCCTTGTATTCAAAGTCTCGCTGCCATAAAACTCACCGGATGGCCCTGGACCCAATCACTATCTCCTGGCATAACCTACCTCACAGCTAGGGATGGACAAATCAGTTTTGGTTCCCCTCAGTTTCTCATTCTTCCACTCTTAAAATCAGTTCGTCACATTTCTCCATCTGTTTATTTTTTAAAAAATAGTGCGCACACATGCTTGCAAGCAATCCTGCCTAATATGCACATCTTAGGAAGCAATTTCTCCTAACAAAATGCGGTTGAATGCTATTTTCATATGCATTTTAATGCACACATTTATCTAATACATGTGTTCTGTTACACATCTTTCGGTTGTGAAACTACCTTCTGCCTTTGCAGAAGGCTAAAGCAGTGGTTCCCAATTAGCTAATGTCAGGGAACTGCCATCGGAGCCAAGAGTGGAGGTAAGGCTCCCCAATGATGCAGGAGAAGGGACCAGCAGGGAGAGAGAGAACACTTCCTTTGGGGAAGGAAATCGGCGTGACACCAGGAAGAAAGGGGAGCAGGGAAGGACTTCGGAGAGATGGCTCCAAGACTCTTCCACAGCGGGGAGAGCCCAGGACCTCCGCTGGCCACGCCCACTCTGCACAGAAGATTTCCGCGCAGGGAGGCTAGGCGGAGACTTGGCGTCAAAGAGCTTTTATGTTGGAAGAAGTTCAGGAAACGCCCACTGACAGATTCTGCCAGTGACTGACACAGCCACGGAGAAAGGGCTGTCCAGCCAGGGAAAGGTTTAGCCAGACAACGTTGCCTAGAGCAGCAGCCCCCTTACGCACGAGCAACCCCCAATTCCCTTTACAGCTAAGTACTGCAAAACCCCCCATTTTTCAAAAGCCAAGCCATGGACTCTCTACTTTTGAAAATTTTGATAGATATATGGTAGTTTTTGTTACGTGAGTGGTGGCACAGACCCCCTGGATGGGTTATGTGGACCCCCTGGGGTCCACGGACCATCAATTGGGAACCACTGGGCTAAAGTATTATTTCTGACCAAGTTGATTCCTCATGGCTCTGCAAGTTCTCCTTAGCACCCAATAATGTTGCATTGCAGACAACACAAACAAATTAGACCTAACTCTTCTAGTGCAACATTGATCTTGTAGGGGAGTAACGAGGGGACAGAAAACATGCTCAAATTACTGTAGAATTCAGCACAATTAACTGCATACAGTGGTACCTCGAGTTACAAATGCTTCAGGTTACAAACTCTGCTAACCTGGAAGAGTTACTTCGAGTTGAGAACTTTGCCCCAGGATGAGAACGGAAATCGTGTGACAGCTGTGCAGCGGCAGCAAGAGGCCCCATTAGCGAAAGCACGCCTCTATTTAAGAACAGTTTCAGGTTAAGAACGGACCTCCAGAACGAATTAAATTCATAACTAGAGGTACCACTGTATTATATTCAGAAGCACAGAAACACATCCCAACACTATTTTTAAAGCAATGAGGAGGGGGGTTATTTTGGGTGTTTTTCTTCTCAAAATATCCCTCAGTCCCCCACCATACAGGATTCAAAATGCAAATTTTGAACCTTCCATGGGGAGAAGCTGCTTGTGGCAATGTTTTACAGGAGAAGAGTTATTCCCTTTCCCTTCAGAAACTGCTTTTCTTTTTTCTTTTTCTAAAAAAGAGACATCATGGGTCCATTAAAGACATCCTCATGTAAATACAATTTGCCTCCCACCCTCCAGTATCAAGAAATATGTCACACCTCATTAGAAATACAAACATTGCTATGGATTAAGTATCTATTACTCTTTGGTGCCTGTGTTTACATTTCAGTGACTGTGGAGTGGACTTTCAATGAGCTATACATGTGTAAAGCCTTCAGCTTCACAATTATCCTTTGGTTCTCTACGGAGGTAATCCACTTTCACAGACTGCTTCATTCTTGAATTACTTTAAGAACAAAAAACATTCAGGTCCAACCAAAATGTCACAAAATAGTGTTTCAAGTTATCAAGAGCTCTGTATCAAGTGAAATGTTCTGTAAAGCAGGATGGGGTGGAGGGGGAAAATAGGCTGGATCTCCAAACCTTGAGGTCTGCATTTGGACTTATTCTGATGAAGGAGATTGTGAACTAATTTAGGATGCTTCTGGGTGGGCGCTTTATGCTGTTTATTATCCCCCCTCCCCTGCCTCATATGAACACAACTGTCCACACAATCCTTTTCATCTTAATTTTTCATAGGGCATCTTCACCTTCCCATCTATGCCAGAGGGCAGTTCTCAACAGAATATAGTGTTTGTGCTGCATCATTTTATCCTTGCCCTCAGCCACTCTCCTCAATTACTCTGCTACCCTTTTCCACTCTAGGAAGTTGTTTTTGTACTTCTGTTTGTGAACCTTTAATTTATTTTCCTCCCAAGTGTGCAAGAGCAAATAGGAGTGATCCCTAGTTATACTGATATTTAGCTGTGATGAAATTCTAATAAATTGGTCTTGGGCAAGACTTTTCAGTTCTACTTTTAAAGTACTGATTTATGTGTGGCAATTACAGGTATTGCCCCCATGTGAGCAGATCTTGAGCAAACAGTTTCTCTAAACTTGGTTGCTGAAATTACATTGTACCTTCAAGCACGCGGCAATCAGTGCAATTCCTAAATATGGTGTCAGAAACCACCAAATTTCACCGTCACAAAAGGATCTGCAGATATAATTCAGCCTCAACTATTTGTAGCAGTGCTTTTTTCTGGGGTTACTTAAGGGTACACAGTACAGGCCCAGCCCCCTCAAATATTTTAGGGGGCGGGGAGAAGCGACTTTGACGCTTAGGAAATGGCTCCTATGCTTGGCATAAACCTTAGCAAAGATCTCATTTCAGCCATTTATGGATTATGGTTGCTGGACTGTTTCTTTTACCTTTCTTGAAATGAAGAACAATATCTGGTATGCATCCAGAATAATTCACAGAAACCAGTTCGCAGGAACCAGTCATTGAATGTTGTTTTTGAATAATTCAATTTAGATCCCATCTTCTCCTGGGGCTAGATCAGGGGTCGGCAAGGTGTGGCCCATGGGCTGGATGCGGGCCCATGAGCCGCCCATGAACTGAGCTGCCTGCTTGGTGAGTCCCCCACATGCTGCGCTAAACCAGCACAGTGCGGTGCGGGGAGTCGCCAAGCGGTGCTGGAACTTGTGTCTGCACATGCACAGATACCAGAAATCGCACCTGTGCATGTCCAGACGCCGAAAATCGCTTCTGCGCAGGTGCGATTTTCAGCATCTGGGCTTGCAAAGAAGCGATTTCCGGTGCCGCAGACATGCACAGATACAATTTCCGGCATCACGCTGCGCCAGTCTGGCTGACGGACGATCTCCGTGGGAGTGATCTGGCCCATTGCCGGTAAACCTTGCCGACCCCTGGGCTAGATTATGGACAGTATTAACCATAAACTGCAGAATTAAGATCAGTATTTCTTTACTATCCTAGCTATTTGGGGGATTGACAGTGACAATCTTCCCATATATTTGTCAATACATGTTTTGACAAGATTCATGTTCATTGCACATCTACTATTAATTAATCTCCAAAATGTTTTAGGGCAAATATCCAAACAAGTAATATTCTTATTACATTTTTTATTCAGAGTAGTCCCATTAAAATCAATGGAGTTCACCTATAAAATCTCTTATCTTAGCGTTTTCAGTTGAGGTCCAAACAGATTTCTGATTAGAGTATTTTTTTCCTACCATTAGCATTTTATACTTATTTTTCATTAAGGCTTCAATAACTTTCCACAAACCACAGTTTCTAATTGCCTTTCAGCTTGCTTAATTGCTCTGTGGCAATGTTACATTCCATGTCAAACCATATTGCACTTTCCCCAAGAGATTTAAAGGATCTAAAAATAGCCATCAAGAGTGGTTTAACAAGATTAATAATTTGGAAGAATGCACAACTTCTGTTGGAATTGCTATTAGCTGCTTTAAAAAAGAAAAGAAAAGAAAGCTCACTAATGAGCTCATTTTGATTATTGAAGTTTATCTGCACTAGCACAACAACCTTTAATTCCTAGCAGTTTTGTGGCTAACAGTCATGCTATACAATCAATCTAGAGTTAGATAATGGAACCATAAAACTAGCCTTAATGGACTTGGTGGTCACTACTACCAAATGAAAGCACCTCTTTAAAATAAACAAATGAAAAACAATTAAGTGGAAGAAATGCATATGTAATCTACCACACTTACTTGAACAGAAATAAAAGTCAAATTACCCTTATAAGCAAACAGAAATTACCTTATAAAATCTGAGAAGATGCAGATAGCAAATATTACAAAATGCAAGCCTGCAGACTTATCTGAACCAAGCAATGTTTTTAAAGAGCCTTGACTTTTTCATATTAAACACCCATGGATAGGCACAAAAAGGAACTGGATTCGAATCAGAATACGAATTACTCATATAATTTGCTTTCATGTTTCCACCATGTTCCCAAGTTTGCCTATTCCCTCCAGGTGGCAGGTGGAGGGCTTGAGTCTCCAGGTAGGAGAAAGCACCCTTACGTGTTTCTATTTTTTATTAAGAATATTGTGTATGCAGCTTGCAAGCTTCAGCTCAGCAGGAGCCGGGTGTAAATTATTGCATAGACACTCAGGCAGGGCCTGCCCTTCTCTATTCCCTTCATCTATCTACCAATTAACCTCCATCACTGCAAATTATTGTATAGACTTTCAGCATAATCTGCCCTCTTCTCCTCTCCCCATTAACCTCTGTCTCCAAGACTGAGTGGTGGGAGGGAACGCAGAGTAAGTAAAAGAACTGGGCTGGGCTCAAAAGGAGGAGGATGGGACTATGACGGGGTTTGGAAAGTCGGCAAAATGTCCTGGAATTTGAAGCTGATTGCCTAAAAAAAAAGCTCAACAATTTCCGTATCCTGAATTTTACTTCTAGAAATATGGCAACCCAAGGAGTATGCATGCACCCCTGGCACAAGGTGTAGGGCTGCAGAAACAAGCAGAACATGTGAAGGAGGACCCAAGTCCTGGATGGCCTTTTGATCTTCTTGAGGAGACAAGGAGGAAAATGGATTGAAGGAGACTGGAGTGCTGAGAGACAGGAATGGAGACTGGAGAGTCTAAAGGAGGTGTTTTATTATTTTCATTTGAAGTGGAGTGGGAAAGTGGGTGGAGTGTGGCAGGGCTGCTTCTGAGACAGAAGAAAATAAATGCTAGATTGAGACGTTCCCAATCCCATTTCAGGTGTGTTATTTCCTTCTACTTTTAGAGCAGTCCCCCCTCTGCTCTCCCCTAAAAGTGGGGGAACCAACTGGTAATCCTAGGAACGGGCATAAGAAATCACTCTGGATATGGAAAGGAATGGAGTGATGGCTATGGAGTGATGGCTATGGAGTGATGGCTATGGAGTAAACTCTCCAAACTAAAACCTGAATTGGAGGCAAGAGCTATGTTGATTCACAACAGGGGCCTCTGCTAGCCCAGTAGTATTTTTTGGCTTCCGCTCTCCCTGCCCCATGAATTAAACACAGAGCTTGGGGCATAAGTGTTATGTTTGAGTGTAATACAGAAGTTTGAAAAGGCCTGTTCTTGGTGTGAAAAGAGGATCCTTGGTGGACTAGAAATCCCATCACATCCTGTGTCTTAAACAAAGAACTTGGGGAATAAAGTGTGTGTGTGTGTGTGTGTGTGTGTGTGTGTGTGTGTGTGTGTTAAAAACAAAGGCTGGGAAAGTGAATCTGTTTTGTGCTAGTGGCCCCACTCGTGCCAGATTGCTCCCCACTTCTGCCAAATTGCCTTATATGCCAGACAGGTAGACCTATATGGGTGGTGATGTATGTTATGTGTTCCTATGCACTATTAGATATGGGTATGTGGGGTGTTCTGAACAAGGAAGGATGCCTTGTGGCACCATAAAGAGTAACACATTGTATAATAGCATACGTGTTGGAGAGGGGAGTGTAGATAACGAGGTCAGAAGGAAATTAAATGTATATAGTACTAACTGGTGATTGCAGCATTAACCCTGGCTGTTCACAAGAGCAGTTCACAATGAGCATAGTAACAAACCCTTTTCCTAAGGTGTCCTCCTTAATTTACAACCAGTACCATATTCATTCATATGTTGTCCTTGTTTTTTATTTGAATGGCATGCCCTCAGTGACTGTGGTTAATGCTTAATGTGCTTTGCTCTCAGGAGCCTGCCCCTAGGTATCAGATTTCAGCCCTGAAATCAAGGTCTGAGAAGTTTCTGACCTGGCAACTGTATCACCAATAGAGTCAACATTGTGAACCTTTTTTGGGGGGGAACCTGGAATTTAAGTAAATATACCTCAAAGCTTTTCAGTATTTAAAGTTGTAGCCATCAATATACTTTCTTTAACAGACTATAGAAATTTAAGATGCACACTAATAAAATAGTACTACAGAGAAATGATGAAAAATGATTTTATTGATGGAATTGGAAGAGCTCTGGAGAAACAGTTGTGTGTTTTGAAATTATTATGAATTATAACAGCAGCTGTTTCTCCTGGCACTCATGATGTAATTGATGTTAAGATTTTTAGCCTCTCTCATCTTGAGAACTTCTGGATAGCTGATGAATAACAATGTTTAAAACAAACAACCAAGAGCCCCAATGGGATAAAATAAAGGGCATTCAAAAAGTAAAATTACCACATCGGTTTTAACAAGAGCAGCTAAAAGCTGATCTAAATGGGAACATTTTACAGAAAGCTTTAGAAAAATGTTCAAGCTTGGAAGTTTGTACATCTGCAAGAGGGCCTCCCAGTTGTGAAGCAGCCAACATATGTTTTAATAATTTAAAAATAGTTTTGCAAGCCTAAATCAATCACCCTGTCAAATAAATTCTTCCCCTATAGTGCAATTTATTCAGTGTCCCTGAAATCTTCCTGCTTAATATATGCTGGGTATATAGATACAGCACAAAGACAGAAAACAAACTTGTAGTTCCAAGATATATCTTTATTAACTCATTCTCATGGTTGGGTATCTCCTGAAGGGTTAGCAGAATGTCAGTGCATACCCTATACTACAACCTTCTCACCACATTTAATTGCATAGCTCCCACAGATAAAGCACATAAGGCACAAACTGATTGTTTTCATTCTTGCTCAAAGATCGCAAGAGTTCACAACAGCAAAACTTCCCCGTTAAATGTACAGCACAGCTGAGAATTTCAGGATAAACACACAAATCTGTTTTCTAAACCAGCTATATTAAAACCACAAATTGTTGGCAAATTGCTACATTTTTAAGGTTAAGTTATTTTGAAACAATCCAGTCTGCTATTTCTAAGGAGTAAAAGAACTCCATTCTGCACAGCCTGTTTGAATGTATCCCCGTGTATTTAGTTTCCTTTGTAGATCAAAGGATGTCACTCATAGCTGCCCTGGGCTCTGGTTCATTTTCTCCACTTCCACCACCCTTCCATGGAGTTGAGACCAAGGCTGGGAGGATAGATGAAATTGGAGGAAGCAAGAAGACATTAGACACACAAAGGGGTGCATGCATGAAGGCTGCCTAGGTGGAATTTTGAGATGTTGATGAGGCTGGCAGAAGCTCTGCTCTGTTCTGATTCCTTTCCCACATTTTATATAAGGAACAACAGCTGCCTCTCCAAAAAATGTAGTTATTCATAAAAAGGAATAAAAAACAGGTAACTCAAATGGGGGTACTAAATGTAAAAAAGTAAATACTGAATTTTATACTGTTCTGTTTCATTTGGAACAATTTACTTGCTTGATACTTGTAATGGGTTTATCTTTTTTAAAATTGCATATTGTTGTAACCCATCCTGAGACCTTATGGTGGAAGGGCAGGCAAGAAATCTTATGAATAAAATTGTTTCTGTATCTATTGTATCATCTGTCATTCTGTCTATCTCTATCTAAACAATGACTTTATAATGTTGTGGACATGGGTGTTGAGAGTGGACTTTGAATCTACAAAATTAGAGAAAAATTAGAGAAAAAGCAAGCTTATCTTACTTGACTACTTGTTTAAAACATTTATATCTGCTTCATCTTACACTCATAGCAGCTCACAACTATAATGAAAACCGCAACAAGGCTAACACTTACTTCGATAACAAAAAACAACAACATCCCAAGCCAGCATCATCAATAGGACTTTATCCAAGAAGGCATTTGGGAACTGATGGAATTAAGTCTTTCAGGCAGTGCTCAAGGACACCCGCAAAAGTGAACATCCTTCATAAAGCCATTTAACAATTCTGGGCTGATTACCAGAGAGGCCATGATCCTTTCTGAGGCTGTCTTGACCTCCCTGACTGATGTAACTTGGAGCAGGTCATCTGAAGCATATCTTAATTGGGGAGATGAGAGCCAGTCTCATGGGAAGGTGGCCCTCAGGCCTTGACAGACTTTTTGTTGTTGCTGCTGAATGAGAAAACGTTGCCCATCTAGCTTAGCTGTTACTCTTCACTAGATGCCTCAAGAAGGTTTTTAAATCAGGCCACAATGTGGTAATACATTAACGTGGTTTTCAAAACCCTCCACCTTTCAGGGAATGTTTTCTACATCAGCATCTTTGCTTTTAGACCACACAATCTCTCCTCATGTGCACAGACACTACTTCAGGGATGTAGAACTTATGGCCCTCCAGATGTTGTTGGGCTACAACTCCCATCATCCCTGACCATTATTCACATTGGATGGAGCTGGTGAGAACTGCGAGTCCAGCAAAATCTGGAGGGCCGCAAGTTTTCTGTCCCTGCATTCGATCACCAGGCACCTACAATTTCAATTTTTAGCATGCCAAGGGGAAATATTCATGTTCTCCCTCACTTACACAGCACTTTTGAGGTAAGAAATAGTGAAAATATTGTCACCATTATCTGTCTCAGTTCCCCAGACTCCTTTCCTGACAAAGTTAGTTCAGGCACTAGGATCTGCCTTATATCATCTGCTGTGAAGACAGATGCAAGGAATTTCTCCAGCTTCTCTGTAATCTCTTTTTCCTCCTTTAGCACACCTTTGGGTCCCTTGTCATCCAACCACTTCCCTGGACTATTGCCACTACCCAGAGTCACTGTGCATTAGAAGACATGGGACAGGAGAGTGGCTAGTATGCTAAGCTGATATTTGTGGATCTCTAAATAACACACATTTGAGGCTGAGCATTATAAAGCAAGGGACCTTTCCTGCCATTACTGATTTTCTTATTAAAGAAGAAACCCTGGATAAGCTTAGGAGAAACTGAATCCAGTATATTGGGTGGTAGCCAACAATGTTTTACTCACAATAGACCCACTGAAATTAATGGATGTAACGTAATCATGTTCATTAATTTCAATGGGTCTGCTCTCAATAAAACTTTGTAGAATTCCACCCAGTGACTCAGATTCAACTAACCTGGTGTTTGCAGAAGCCATCTCAAGGGATCCTATTAGCACAACAGGGTTTTCTCCCGTCTCCTCCCCACATACCTCCCCCAAACCTGCTCCAGAGAGTCAGGAGAAACCTTGAAACTGTACACAGGGGGGAGCAAAGGGAGTGGGACTGTTCCATTTAGCAAGGGGAATGCTTCAACTAATGGAACAGTCAGAAGAATATGCCACTGAAATCTTCCCGCTGTTTCAAAAAAATGGGAATTGCTGTCTTGGCTTTCACTAATGGGCACTGAAAGACTCTTTGACATAATGGTACATACTAACCAGAGATAGTCAATACCAGAAGTATCTAATAGCTTTATGGTGAATATAATCAACATCCTTGCTACCTTCCTTTCTTATTCTGTAATGGTGTTAGGAATAAGAATGTGTCTTAAAAGATAAAAATAAGAATTTACAAAGTACACAACAATTACTTGCTCACACCACTTCCACACTAGAAAATATTGAGAAAATAAGCAACCAAGCTTCAAAAATGAAGCTGTCAGTAAGATGCTGCATATGCAGAAAATCATTACCATCTTACACAATTGGATTTCAAACAGTGAAATGTTATTCTTCAGAATTATAAACAATTATGACCGCAGGAGTGTTTCAAGTTAATTTCTAATCTAATCTTGTTTTAGCACCACTGTCAAGGTACAGTTGCGGGCACAGAGATTATTATATAACAGGAATGGAATTCCAGTTGCTAGTGACAACGGAAGAGAGTTAATAATGATTTTTTTAAAAAAAAACCCAGCAGCTACAATGTACAAAAATATAGACAGCATCTGCAACAATCAATCATTAACACATCTAGAAATCAGAGGTCATTTTCTGCAAAGTGTAGCAAATTAGGAATATGAATGCAATAATTTTGAAGTGCTTTTTCTTTATTTCTATGGCAATTTTCTAGGCTTACACCTCATTTTCATTGCACTTCCATTAAGCATTTTCATCTTTGTGTGATTTATGTGCATTTTCTTAGGTAAATAAGGAAGAGTTGCATTGAATCACAAATGCTTTAAAACCAGGAGACCACCCATCAACTGCATTTCATTATTTGATCAAAAATCCTATTGTGCCAGCTGCCACAAAGCTAACTAATTCTCCAGGTCCTACTAGAATTCATACTAACAGTAGTCCACAGAGACACAGAAATAGGCCATGAAAAATAGAACAATTAAATAAAATGCCTTTAAGAAATGGATATATCATCACATTAAGGGTGATGTATAGGATTAAGGTGGAAATTTAATTAGCTTATATACTTCCAATTATATTTGGAGGAACAGAAGGGGGTATGCTTTCATTTCCTTCTCTTTATTTTGCATGGGTTTGTGTTGTATTTTCAGAGATTTCTTTTCCTGATGCCAGGGTCAGCTGGAAAAGAATCATTCCAGCACCCGCCTACAATCAAAAGGTAAACTGAGCAAGCTCTCTTTTTTAAGGTGTGAAATCTACAGGATGTCCCTTTGGAATGTAGTTCAGTGGGACTGTAAATGTACTGAATTCCAAGAGAGCCAAAACTTGTACAGTACAGTCATAGCTTGGTTTTCGAACAGCTTAGTTCTCAAACGTTTTGGCTCCCGAACGCTGCAAACCCAGAAGTGAGTGTTCCGGTTTGCAAACTATTTTTGGAAGCCAAACATCCGACGGGGCTTCCGATTGGCTGCAGGAGCTTCATGCAGCCAATCAGAAGTCACGCATTGGTTTCCTAATGTTTTGGAAGTCAAACAGACTTCCAGAACAGATTCCATTCGACTTCCAAGGTACGACTGTATTTGCAATTTCCCATTTTCAAAAGAAGAAAAGAAAAGAAAGTACATGTGTGGACATTTCCACTGCATTGCAAAGAACAGTTTATAGTAATAAGATGAACAATGTAATTAAAATGAAGTCATAACTGTTACTGTACCATACTACCCACATATGCTGAAGTGGGAAATAACTAGTAAAGGTAAAGGGACCACGACAGTTAAGTCCAGTCACGAGCGACTCTGGGGTTGCAGTGCTCATCTCACTTTACAGGCCAAGGGAGCCAGCGTTTGTCCACAGAGAGTTTTTCCGGGTCATGTGGCCAGCACGACTAAGCCGCTTCCGGTGAAGCCAGAGCAGTGCACGGAAACGCCGTTTACTTTCCCGCCAGAGCAGAACCTACTTATCTACCTGCACTCTGATGTGCTTTCGAACTGCTAGGTTGGCAGGAGCTGGGACCGAATAAAGGGAGATCACCCCGTCATGGGGCCTCGAACCGCCGACCTTCCGATTGCAAGTCCAAGTGGCACAGTGGTTTAAACCACAGCGCCACCCGCGTCCCGCTTGGAAAATAACTACATTACAACAGATAAACAATCAATTGTTCTACTACAGGTAGTATCCACATATGTAGTCATTTATATATCTTTCAGATATCGTTGGCACATCAGGAATTCTAAGCCATAATCAAAGACTTACACTCACAAATGCATGTAGTGACAGCATTGGAATAGCACTTTCCAAAGGCTGCTCTCCGAACAATCAAATGTAAAGCTGTGCAGATAAATTCCATTAGACAGAAATAAGGAAGACGTTTTCAGCCTAGCTAACAGTGGTGGAAAGTAATCATGCCTATATGGTTTTAAATAAGGGGTGAAAGTGTGCTGTTACCATTGCAATGACACTGGACAAACATAAATAAGTAAATTCTTGAAGAGTTACTATGCTTCAGTTTACATTTTTTAAATAATATTTTTTAACAAATGTCAACAAGAGTAATACAGTTTAGATAGTGTTTAAAATATCCAGGGTGATGGATAGGCTATGATTAAAAATTTTAGAACCCCTCTGATTATATCAGTTAATACTATTTACAAACAAGGTATCACACACCATTCTGCTGTTTGAACCAAACGGGCAGCTTACAGCATTGGCTTGGATCCTGACTTCGTCATGCTTAGTCTGTTCTAAACATGACTATGTCTGGATCCAATCACTGCAGTTGTTGCCATTGTTAACTCACCTCTCTCCATATGAACTAATCCAAGCTCTGCAAACATCATCTGATACCCTTCTTTGTCCGTCCCCCCGTCCACAAGAGCTCCAGAGGGTTGCAACATGACAAGAGGCCTTTTCTGTTGTGGCTCCCCATTTGTGGAATGCTTTCCCCAGGGAGGCCCACCTAATGCCTTCATTACGTATCCTTAGTTGCAGGGGGGTTGTTCTTTTGTTTGTTGTTATGGGATGTATATTTGTGTTTTTATATTGTAAATTGCCTTGTGATCCTCAAATTCAGCTGTTTTAAGAGCAAATTTAGTACGGTAGGGGGCTAGGATGTACAAATAGATCAACACGGATTGCATTACTCCCCTTGTGGAATGTTTGATCCAGCATTGTAAAGCCCCAACTACCTCAAATATATGAAAATATTCTGCACCAATCTTTTAGAATATTAATTCTATTTTCTACTGGTTACCACTTACTTAAGGAGATGTGGCATCTTCAAGTCTGAAGTCTAATATTGTTATCGAAATGTTGGATAATTTGAAGAGCTGGGGCTCCCTGCTCATTCAAATGAATAATGTGATGCTAATGTCATCACCCATGCATTCTGTCAGGAGTAACTATGCAACAAGCACGCTGCGCTAAAATCCTACTGCATAACACAAGTTTTCACTCATTTTATGCATGCACACATGAAACATTTACATCCACAAGATATCTTAATGATCCTCTTCTCCTCCTCTTCTCTGTGTTGTCCAAAGGAAGAGATCTATTTAATGAAATGCATGAAGGCATCTTTCTGTGTTTAATTTCAAATCCCAGGGCACTGTTATCTCGGTGGTTCATTTTCATGAACTAATTATTCTTTAATAACTCTTCAAGCATGTATTTACAATAAATTAAGCTTGAAATAGAAAAGACTAATATAGATAAAGTCGTTATCAACCATGCTAGAATACGAGTTTTGTTTCTTCTTCTCTGTATCCTGCCCTGAAGCCTAACATTTTCCCATGTATATCCAAAGCCATATATAAGATTTCTGCGTGACAATGCAAGACAAATAAAATGTGTGACCATTCAATGTACAGTCGTACCTTGGTTGTTGAACGCCTTGGTACTTAGATGTTTTGGCTCCCGAACGCCGCAAACCCAGAAGTGAGTGTTCCAGTTTGCGAATGTTTTTTGGAAGCCAAACATCCAAAGCAGCTTCCGCAGCTTCCGATTGAGTGCAGCAAGCTCCTGAGGATAATTTGAAGCTGTGCTTGGTTTTCGAACCATGCCGGAAGTCGAACGGAATGGATTAAGTTCGACAACCAAGGTACCACTGTAGTTTGCATACTGCGTTTTATAAGAGTTTTGAGGAAGGAGGGACATGGTTGATGCCACCCCAGTTCCAGCGATCATGCGTTCAGGGAGATGTAGCCATGGGAAGCTAATAAGTTAAAATGGAAGATGAGAACAATGCTATTTACACCTTGTTCCCAACTCCCACCTCTAGCATTCCTGTTTGAAAGTAGAGAGGAGATACAGTGTCAAATGCTAATTTCCCACCCCCAGGGCAAAAAGATATGCCTTATCTTTGCATCCATGTGCGAGAAAGCATATTGGGAAACAGACGAAAAGGCAGGAGGGTCTAAGTAGCACCTCCTACCATACTGTGGGGAGGGGGGATGCGAAATGGTTCCCAGTTTCAAAAATCAAGTCCTATACATTATCCTCCCAGCTTACCCAGGCTCAGCTCAGTAATTAGTAATATAATAAGATAAACATAACTAATGTGTGTCTGGGGTAGAGGCAACACAGGTAAACTATGATGTGTGGGTCTGCTGCCAAACAATCTGATTTATTCATAGGATAGAGGCAGCCCCTTCTTTTGCAATTGCAAATGTACCTATCAGTGGGGGCAGTGGAGATGTCAGCGCAAGATGTGTTCTTGTTACCAAGTACTATAGAGGAAATAAGGCTGTCACTATCTTGCTACAGTCAAGAAAGCAGTATTCAAATTTCTAAGTGGGGATAGAGCAGAGAAAATTACTGTAATCAGGAAGAGAGGAGATAATGGTTAGAATATAAGTTTTAAGTAGGCAAATGTCTGAACTAAACTTGGATTAAGGCAATTTTTCAAGTGCTAATGGAAAGAGATTTCCACATTCTCCACATGAAAGATTCTATTTGTAAGGAAAAATTGCTGCTGAAAGAGCTGCATTTGTATACTTTATAGCAGTCACAGGGTGATCAGTGAGAATACGTTTGAGGAAGGATGCAGAAATCATCAGTTTCCATCAATTAGTAGAGCACAGAGTATTAAACGAATAAATGAGTGCCGCAGATAAGTACAGCTTAGCAGTTCAGAAAATACACGTGTTAATAAGAATTATACTTAATTCTCAGCAAGCAAATACACTTAATGCTGTAACTGGCTATAAATTAAATGATCTCTAAATAAATTCCTTTTGCTATTACTAATTTTTTATTTTACCACAGATTTTCTACCAAACTGCTGCTTTTACCGCATAACACATGACAAGCTGAAAGTACATTTTGTGAGCGGAAACATGTTTCGTTGACTGAAAAATTAAGGTCCTGACTTTTATCAAGGGCTTAGCTATACAGATCAACCAGCATCAGTGGAGACTGTGAAGGTATGTCTGGAGCAGCGTATCTGGACTCTGCTAACTCTCATGCCGCTGCGATAACATTCAAAGGAGACCTCAGACATGTACTAATCAGAGCACAGATACTAGTATATCTAATTGCACATGGATGGGTAACAATCATGCAAACCTATATGTGGGTATTTTGTAAAAACAGGCACCATGATAGCACTCTGAAGAAACTACTCAAGATGGTTAACAATATATTCTGCATATGTTGATGCATCCTGCAGAATGACCAAGTACTCAAAAACACTTCTGCTTACACGGTGTACACTCAGTAGTCATTGTGCTAATAGTGTGGATATATGCACAGACATTAGCGTGAAATGAAATATTCTTACGGTCAAGGGAAGTACAAAGCATGCATACTGAAAATGTGTTTAGGCTGACTGAACGATGACGGAGAAAGTTTAAAAATTTGATTTGCAGAAAACAATTTCCCCCCTCAAGGGGGTCATGAACACGATTATCCTATTAGAAATAAAAGAGGAGCTGTCTCAGAAACTGAGAGGAGGATGGAAAACTCTTGCTTCACCTGAATACCAATAAGAAAAACGAGCTAAAAATGTTACAATTCAAGCTTTAATAATAGCTGGTTCTTTCTCCAAATGAATGAATGATTGCAGAAAGGAGTGTATGTTTAGAGTGAAGCAGGTAGGGAGGTTTGCCTGCACAGATTTCTTGGGGTTCTGGAATAAACCTTCTACAATGTTATCTGGATTACAGATTTACACCTCTGTAAAAGCCTCTCAGGCATCTTTTCTGTCTTATGAATAAATAATATGGTGCCCTGGAAAGCATTGATCTAATGGGGGAAATCAATGTGTGTCTGGCATATGATAGACTTTCATTCAGCTGAAGTCTGTCTAAAATTTATAGACCAATTTTAATGACAAAACAAGGAAAAAAACCCAACACTTTAAAAGGGATGCTTTAAAAGCCTGCTGCTGGGGCTGCACTATCTGCTAGAATAATTATTATTTTCAAAGTGAATAGGTACACTGATTGCAGAGTAGTCTGTGAATAACTGGTGGATAGATTTCTAATACTTAGCACAAAGTAAGTGATAGTAAATGGATAGTAAATTCTCTTGACTCTTGGATTTGTTTCAGTGAACATCAATGTAATAAGCTGATTGTCACTGCATATGGCTCGGATGAAAACTAAATCTGCCAGCTAATGCTAAAATGGTGTAATTTTTCAGTGAAAGGTCTGTCCCTTCAATAAGGTGAAACAAGCCCACCTGAGATGGCAGAAAGTGAAGGGTATCAGATTCATATTTTTAAAATATATATATTTAAACTTACATGTACTTCAGCGTTTCTAAAATTATTCACCAGCAGCAAGATGGCTCTCTGGATGCCACTATATTATGCTTGCAAACATCATCTTAGGAAATGAATTACCCAATTATCTTTCTCCCTTCCTTCCACATGGTGCATATACAGGTGTTGCGTTAATGATGCAGCACCTGGAACAGCCTTCCAGATGCATCTCTTGTTGCCAATCTCGACGGCTATTCTAACAGCACAAGCACCGACTCTGGCAGAGAGGGATAAAGAGAGGGGCTTTAACTAGGCAGCACACATGTGTGCAACTAAAGCTGGAGCAAGATTGTAAATGAATATGGCAATGGTAATGGGTAAGGGGGAGGGGGAGAGATGTGCTTGTGAGAACACGTGGCAGACCTTTTCTTTCTAATGCATACACCATAGCAACTCTTTAGAGCAAGAGTGGAGAACAGTGGCCCTACAGATATTGGACTAGAATTCCCATCATCCATGACCGTTAGCAATGCTGGCTGGGGCTAATGAACGATATATAACATGATCACTAAGATTGCACTAAGTGCAATCTTTCCAAAGAACAGGTAAAACACAAAGCACAGAAACAGTCCTATGATTACAACTAGAACATGTCACAGTACTCCCATCCCAAAATATATGTACTGCCATAGAGCTCCCTGACAAGCGCCTCTAATGTAAAGCCTTACACCCTGGAAAAAAAGTGTTATCAAGAAGCAGGCAGAAAACAGCCGCTGACATGCTACAGCAGCTCAAGCAAACAGACTGTAAGAGATTGGGGAGATTTTTTTCCATTACTGAAGCAGTTCTGCTGATGTGGCAATGATTGCTTAGATCTACTTGGCAAGATCAGGCAACTGATATGATAACACGTGAGACTTGTTTCTAAACAAAGAAAACTGAATGATTACAATGGGACAAACTTTTCCATCATGTCCAGAACTTAGATGTTGACGTTATTAGCCAGAGCCTGCCCCCAGACCGATTAACAACTGGGACTGGCTGGACCCTATTTCCAGGGGGTGGATCCTGATCTGCTGGACCCAGTCCAGAAGGTACTGCCTCCAAAGTGGCAGCACCAAAGGGGAGCCACTTCAGGAAGCTGACTCAAAGGCCACCCTTCCAACATTTTTGCTGGGATTGGATGTTTTGAGGTTTGCCTGGATTTGTGTTTTATTAAGGGGGCATGGAATATCTGGAGACAGTCTTTGGTAGGTTATGCCCTGCTCTGATTGAGTATATGGCAGGCATCCCCAACCTGCAGCCCTACAGATGTTTTGCCTACAACTCCCATGATCCCTAGCTAACATCCCATGGTCAGGGATGATGGGAATTGTAGTCCAAAACATCTGGAGAGCCGAAGGCCTGGTATATGGGATCAAATGGGGAAAGCTGGTGGGTCTGAATTAGTGTGGTCATGAATAGGGGAGTATTGATAGAAAGTAGTCCAGGAAAGAGACCCTGGCTCAGATGGTTAATGTCTATATGCCATGTTTCAAAGTTTCTCCCACTCTCAGGTTTGGTGGCTGCCCTACCAGTCCCTGGGTGCCGCTTTTGAATTCCAGGTTAATGCAGAATAACATATCTCTTACTGATTATTTAACTGAGGATGTGGAAGCTAACCTGGCATGTATAATCAAGATGTGGGTGGAGAAGACAGCAGCTGCCTACGTCCATAATCCAACCTGCCTCCAATGCCCTATCATTCCTCACCTATGTGGCATCCCGACATCTTAGGGACAGGCACAGAACAATCCCTGTTGTCTTCTCTCAACCAACTTCAGAACCTCTTTATTAAGTCCCAGCCACCACCTTAAAGGCAAAACCTGTAAAAATAAAATCAATGCACATTGACCTTTCGTGTGTGGAGGGGAGGCTGTCATGCTGTGCTCACTGTATATAAGAGACCCAAGTACCAACAACTTTGATTTTCAGCCATTTCATATATTTTGAATAAGTGCACACACCTATTCAGAATCTGGTCATTTCTTATTTTCACCACTTCCAGACAGATGCTGTTGCCGCTGTGCCCCATAACAACTTCCTTCCGGCCTTGCTATTTACTCCTCCTTCACGTTTATTGAAAGATGTGAAGTACAAGGCAATTTCTCTACAGCTATGTGTCACTTTGATAAAGGTGGCTGTTTTCAACCAGCTCCAAAGTCAGAACCCAATATCTATATCACAAAACGAAATGATCTTTGCCATTCTTACACTCAGCACATTTCACTGAAATCCTGCCCAAAATCTCAACAGAAAATAAGAGGCATTCATTTCTTCTTGGTTGTAATGCGATTTCTGCTAAGCTCCTTGTGGGAGACAAAAAAGCTCCTTTCATCAACAATGCTTTTTAGTTTCTGATAACAAAACCATGCGCTAATTTCATTTTTTTTCAATTAGCAAACCAAGAGCTTTACTTGAGCCTCAGATCAAAACCCAGAGAAAAGCGTAGGTCGTGGTCTCCTCCATGGGTAAATGATGTACTAATGTAGAGGTCAACACCTTTCTATATTTCTCCCCAGAGGAAGGGGGGTAACATGATTAAAATGCAAATGCAGAATATTGATACCCCTAGGACCAATGTTTGCTAGCTATACACGTTAATTGTTTAAATGTGATACAAATAGTGAAAGTACTGAGGAATACAGAGTAGTAAGGAAATGACCTCATAGAATCATAGAATCATAGAATCATAGAATCATAGAGTTGGAAGAGACCACAAGGGCCATCGAGTCCAACCCCCTGCCAAGCAGGAAACACCATCAGAGCACTCCTGACATATGGTTGTCAAGCCTCTGCTTAAAGACCTCCAAAGAAGGAGACTCCACCACACTCCTTGGCAGCAAATTCCACTGCCGAACAGCTCTTACTGTCAGGAAGTTCTTCCTAATGTTTAGGTGGAATCTTCTTTCTTGTAGTTTGGATCCATTGCTCCGTGTCCGCTTCTCTGGAGCAGCAGAAAACAACCTTTCTCCCTCCTCTATGTGACATCCTTTTATATATTTGAACATGGCTATCATATCACCCCTTAACCTCCTCTTCTCCAGGCTAAACATGCCCAGCTCCCTTAGCCGTTCCTCATAAGGCATCGTTTCCAGGCCTTTGACCATTTTGGTTGCCCTCCTCTGGACACGTTCCAGTTTGTCAATGTCCTTCTTGAACTGTGGTGCCCAGAACTGGACACAGTACTCCAGGTGAGGTCTGACCAGAGCAGAATACAGTGGCACTATTACTTCCCTTGATCTAGATGCTATACTCCTATTGATGCAGCCCAGAATTGCATTGGCTTTTTTAGCTGCCGCGTCACACTGTTGGCTCATGTCAAGTTTGTGGTCAACCAAGACTCCTAGATCCTTTTCACATGTAGTGCTCTCAAGCCAGGTGTCACCCATCTTGTATTTGTGCCTCTCATTTTTTTTGCCCAAGTGCAATACTTTACATTTCTCCCTGTTAAAATTCATCTTGTTTGTTTTGGCCCAGTTCTCTAATCTGTCAAGGTCGTTTTGAAGTGTGATCCTGTCCTCTGGGGTGTTAGCCACCCCTCCCAGTTTGGTGTCATCTGCAAATTTGATCAGGATGCCCTTGAGTCCATCATCCAAGTCGTTGATAAAGATGTTGAATAAGACCGGGCCCAAGACAGAACCCTGTGGCACCCCACTAGTCACTCTTCTCCAGGATGAAGAGGAACCATTGATGAGCACCCTTTGGGTTCGGTCAGTCAGCCAGTTACAAATCCACTGAGTGGTAGCATAGTCAAGACCGCATTTTACCAGCTTCTTTACAAGAATATCATGGGGCACCTTGTCAAATGCCTTGCTGAAATCAAGGTAGGCTACATCCACTGCGTTCCCTTCATCTACCAGGCTTGTAATTCTGTCAAAAAACGAGATCAGGTTAGTCTGACATGACTTATTTTTCAGAAATCCATGCTGACTATTGGTGATCACAGCATTCCTTTCCAGGTGCTCACAGACTGTTTGCTTAATGATCTGCTCCAGAATCTTCCCTGGTATTGATGTCAGACTGACTGGGCGGTAATTATTTGGGTCCTCTCTTTTCCCCTTTTTGAAAATAGGGACAACATTTGCCCTCCTCCAGTCTGCCGGGACTTCGCCTGTTCTCCAGGAATTCTCAAAGATGACTGCCAGTGGTTCTGAAATCACATCTGCCAGTTCTTTTAATACTCTTGGATGCAGTTCATCTGGCCCTGGAGACTTGAATACATCTAGACTAGCCAAGTATTCTTGTACTATCTCCTTAGTTATTCTGGGCTGTGTTTCCTCTGCTGAATCATTTGCTCCAAATTCTTCAGGTCGGGCATTGTTTTCTTTATCGGAGAAGACTGAGGCAAAGAAGGCATTGAGGAGTTCAGCCCTTTCTGTGTCCCCTGTTTGCATTTCACCATCTTCTCCTCTGAGTGGCCCCACTGTTTCTTTGTTCTTCCTTTTGCTACGAACATACCCATAAAAGCCTTTTTTGTTGCTTTTAACCTCTCTAGCAAGCCTGAGTTCATTCTGTGCTTTAGCTTTTCTGACTTTGTGTCTACACGTGCTGGCTATTTGTTTGAATTCCTCTTTGGTGGTTTCCCCCCTTTTCCATTTTTTGTACACATCCTTTTTTAATCTTAACTCAGTTAAAAGTTCTTTAGATAGCCACCCTGGCTTCTTTAGGCACCTTCCATGTTTCCGTCTCATTGGTATTGCCTGAAGTTGTGCTTTTACTATCTCCCTCTTAACAAACTCCCAGCCATCATGAACTCCCTTTCCTTTTAGTATTACTGTCCATGGGATCTCACCCAGCACTTCCCTAAGTTTTATGAAGTCGGCTTTCTTAAAGTCGAGAAATTGAGTCCTAGTATGCTTGGCTGCTCCTTTCCGCTGTATAGTAAACTTCAGAAGAGCATGATCACTCGCGCCTAATGATCCTTCCACTTCTACCCCACTAACCAGGTCATCAACATTGGTTAGGACCAGATCTAAAATGGCTGTTCCTCTTGTAGCTTCTCCCACTTTCTGGACAATGAAGTTGTCTGCAAGGCCAGTGAGGAATCTGTTTGACCTTATGCTCTTGGCTGAGTTTGACATCCAACAAATATCCGGGTAATTGAAGTCCCCCATTACTACTATCTCCCTTCCTTTTGCATGCTTGGCCATCTGTTCCAGGAAGGCATCATCTATGTCCTCCGTTTGGCTTGGGGATCTATAGTAAACTCCCACAATGAGGTCACTGTTATTCTTCTCTCCCTTAATTTTGACCCAAATGCTCTCACTTTGGCTTTGAGGTTCTAAATCTTGGATCTCTTCACAGGTATACACATCCCTGACATATAACGCCACTCCTCCTCCTTTCTTGTCTGGTCTGTTTCTCTGAAATAGATTGTATCCCTCCATTATTACATTCCAATCGTGGGACTTATCCCACCAGGTTTCAGTGATGCCTATTATGTCATATTTAGTTTGCTGTACCAAGAGCTCAAGCTCATCTTGTTTATTTCCCATACTTTGCGCATTAGTGTACAGACATTGAAGTCCATTAATCATTCCCCCGTGTCTCTTATTTAAGGATTTTTTCCTCCCACCGCTAGGTCTGCGTGCTGTTTGCTCCATTCGGTCTATGACATTTGGATGATCATCTTCATCAATTGATAGACTCCTACCTTCAGGAGCACTGTCTCCCTCCCCCACATTAGTCAGTTTAAAGCCCTCCTGATGAGGTTTCTGAGATTTTTTGCAAAAACATTCCTACCAACCGTTGTGAGGTGCAGCCCATCGCTTGCCAGAAGTCCATCTTCAAGAAACTGCATTCCGTGATCTAAGAATCCAAACCGTTCCTGTTTACACCATTTGCGAAGCCAGTTGTTCACTTCCACTATTTTTCCCTCTCTCCCTGGGCCACGTCGTTCAACTGGGAGGACAGATGAGATGACAATTTGTGCATTTAATTGCTTCAATTTCCTGCCCAGAGCCTCGTAATCTCTTTTGATCTTCTGGAGGCTATTGCTTGCAGTGTCATTGGTTCCCACATGAACCAAGAGGAAGGGGTATTTGTCAGTGGGTTTTATGATTCCTTGCAGTCGTTCAGTTACATCTTGGATCTTAGCCCCGGGGAGACAGCACACTTCCCGAGACATCTTGTCAGGCCCACAGATCACTGCTTCTGTTCCCCTCAGTAGGGAATCCCCTATCACCACTACACGCCTCCTCTTAGGTCTGGTCGGGGTTCTTCCGTGAGCTGTCCGTTCCAAGGTCGCCTGCACATTCCCTGAAGACTGCCTTTGCTGCTCGTCTTCATATACCTGATCGACTGTAATGAGGGAGAGATCCTCAAATGGAGTCTGCTCTTCGTCTTCCATGCTAGGGGAAAGGACCTCAAAGCGATTGCGTATTTCTAAACAATCAGAGCGAACCCTGGGCCTCCTACTTCTTTGAGTCACGTTTCTCCATATATCTGGCTCCTGTGTTGGTGAACTAGCCTCCTTCTCAGGGGAGTCCCCTGTCTCCTCCTTGGTGGAGACGGTGTGCTCTGTTGCTTCCAAGAAGAGCTCCAGCTCTCTAATTCTTTGGAGCGTAGCTACACGTTCCTCCAGTTGCTGGACTTTGTCTTTTAAGAGGGCAATCAACATGCAATTGCTGCAGGTAAAGCTGCCTGCAACCTTTGGCAAGATGGCAAACATTGCGCAGGAACCACAGGCGACTGCAGCTGTTCCCTCACCCTCCATCTTGAGAAGGTGTCGTTGGGGGTGACTACAGCGGTCCTCCATCATAAAAAGTGTGAAGACAGGACAAATAAATCCCCCCAAATAAACCTATATCTCCCCCAACAAACGTTTGAGACTAGCTCCCCTAAATCTAAAAGATGGATCAAACTGCGCGCGCCGCTAGGCACGCGCCGCTGCCCTACAAGCTCTGACAAGCTCCTCCCACAGCTAATCCCCTACCTCAACAGAAGCCCTGCCCCCTCTGACCTTTGCACAGAGAAAGCAGCTAATCAGCCACAAGAAACTCACACAAGAAAACCCTTTTTGTTCCTTCTTCAGCCGCTGCCCTACAAGCTCTGACAAGCTCCTCCCACAGCTAATCCCCTACAAGCTCTGACAAGCTCCTCCCACAGCTAATCCCCTACCTCAACAGAAGCCCTGCCCCCTCTGACCTTTGCACAGAGAAAGCAGCTAATCAGCCACAAGAAACTCACACAAGAAAACCCTTTTTGTTCCTTCTTCAGCCGCTGCCCTACAAGCCGCTGCCCTACAAGCTCATATCCTTACCACATCCACATATCCTTACCCTGGTCACCTCTAACTCTTATACCAAGGGTGGCTAACCTGACACCGTCCAGAACATTGGAAGGAGAGGAGTGTCAGAGCAAATGTACAAGAAATTATAGTCTGAAATTCCCTCTCACCCATGTTAATACTTGCTTGATTCTTTCAATTTAAGCTTTTTTGTGGAAATGTGTTCTATTGTTTCCAATGGGACACCATGTAATACTTGTGAAGATCAAGACAACTATGGAACAACTTTGCATGGCAGTAGAGCTATTCCACCAAAACGTTTTGCTCAGTACCGTACTGCACTGCATACCGTTTTTGATTATAACTGGTCAGACTTTTTGACCTGATTTATGGTGTGTGTGTTATGTCCAATTGCTTGCAAGCACATATATTATTTTCACTGCACTACAGCCAAAATGTTTAGGATTAAAGTGTTTGTGAAAAGGCTTGGTGGTGGTGTTCAAAAGCTGATGTTAAGCTTTAGTAGTGTTTTCTTTCTTTCTTTTTTTAGTGTAAGTTAACACAGCACATGAAGGAATATTAAATCATAAGATAAGTTCAATAAAGCCACATGTAATTTTGTTGCTGCATTTAATTGCTCAGAATAGGAGCCTCCATAAATTGTAAATATCTATATAACAGACCCCCAGGTTGACCTCCAGAGAAAGTAAAAAAGCAATTATATAAATAATCACAGAGCAGTCCCCTGTAAGTTGCTCTGATGTTGAAAGTGATCTATAATATTGAAAAATGTTTCTTCCTGGCAAGAGAGTGGGAGGTTCTTACAAACCTTGGCACGTAAATTAGTAGAAATGGGGAAAGTGGGAGTGGGAAAGAAGAAGGGGAGAAACAGCAAGTCATTTTTTTTTCCAAAATCCAAATCAAGGCAATACCTTTATTAGGTTAACCAAGATATAACACAATAGTGGGTAAGCATTCAAGTTCTCCAGGAGCCAAGGAGTCTGCATCTGATCAAGATGAGGCTTTGAAAATACAGGTTCTGCTCTTTCGGTGAGCTTTGAAAGCACAGCAGCTCTTCAGCTAGACTCATCTTACATGTGTATATTGTATTTTAACAATTCTCTCTTTTATTCTGAGATTACCACTGGTTTAAAGAACCATGTTTTTTAATCACTCACTGAGATGCTTTTCCTATCAACATTTCCTTCAGGATCTCTTCCACACACTCCCCCCCATTATTTTAAATAACTTAAGTACAGAAGCAGTAAATCCTTCTAAACAATAGCATCTCAACAGGACATGCATCAATCTTTTATTCCAACATCTAGTTTCTATGGTCTAGGAATTGCATTTTAAATAGAGCAATACTGCCAACACCGCAACTGATTACCTTATATTTCCTTACCATGTGATATTGTATATACAGATCAGTTCTCTGTTTATAGCTGAAAAAACCATACTTAGTAACAATTATTCGCATGGAGTGAGACCACATAAGTGCATATATTGGGGGGGAGGTGACACAAACGCTATGCTATTTTGTTAAGGAAGCACAGATTGCTTTTGCCCCTTTGTATCATCATATTGGGGGCAGGGGAAGGTGGATCACATCTAAACAGCAAAGAAAACCTGGCATGTGTGTTTTGATTAGAGCTGGGGAAGTCAGCTGTATCACACATATCAACATCATCACCTGCCATTCTGAAAGGAATAGGTGTTTGAGCAATAGCTCACTGTAATTATTTCAGGCCTTTTACATTCAGAGGCGTCTCATAACTCCTCCTAGTGTGACTCTCCATCTGTTGCAAAACAGATCACACAGAACTAATATAAAAACTCCTGAGCCAGATGGGAGCACCATGAACATTCCCCTTCTACTGTTTGTTGCTTAGATGTAGTTCAAACACATATCTTAGATGCGTATTAAACTGCCATTTTGTGCTTTTCCCTCCAGCAAATATAAAAGGCAAGGCATTGGAGACAAGTCGTTCCAGTACATTTCAAAGAGCTAAAAAAAAATAACTGCAAATTTTTAACTTAACAAGCAGTTTCTGACATACATGAAAGATCACTTGTGTTGTTTCAGTAGGACTCACGTGTCCTTGCTCTACAATATTTTGGCTCGAGAAAAACAATTCCTCCATGAAAATGACAGGATTTTCTTAAACCTCCCCTTTAAGGAAAATCATACGTGAATGATTTGAACGCAGAAAGTACACCACTCTCTTTTGGAAAACTTGCTTGGAGTCAGAAATAACTTCCTTTCCTTTCCTTTCCTTTCCATACACCAGCTTACAGACAGAATTAAGAACAGTACATCATTAAATATTTTCACAGTATCCCACATCCATTGGGCAGCTACAGGGAAACTACACCCTAGAACTTTGACTGTCACATCAGTAGAAGTGCCATTAGGTAAAGGGGCCCCTGACAGTTAAGTCCAGTCGTGAATGACTCTGGGGTTGCGGCGCTCATCTTACTTTACAGGCCGAGGGAGCAGGCGTTTGTGTGCTTCTGCAGACAGTTTTTCTGGGTCATGTGGCCAGCATGACTAAGCCACTTCTGGCAAAGCCAGAGCAGCACAGGAAACGCCGTTTACCTTCCCGCCGGACCGGTACCTATTTATCTACTTGCACTGCATGCTTTCGAACTGCTAGGTTGGCAGGAGCTGGGACCGAACAACGGGAGCTCACCCTGTCGCGGGGCCTCGAACCGCGACCTTCAGTTCAGCAAGTCCAAGTGGCACAGTGATTTAAACCACCACATCACCCGCATCCCTTAGAAGTGCCATTACTTCATTATATATCAGCTTTCACCAAAGTAGGGCCTTCCAAATGTTTTCCCATCAGCACCAGCCAGTTTGTTCTTATTTGCCCTTCCTCCACTACTAATCACAGCTACAAAAGCCACTTTCTGTTAAAATAATATGCTAGGGGGTCAGCTACATGTAACTCTGATCCCTAGACACCTGCACTACAAATGAGCACAATGGAAGAATGATGCCCCTCATATTTATCAACTGAATGAACTCAAGAAGACACAACATTTAGGAGATATTGCAACCCTCAGACTGGTAGTTGTTACTATTTTTTAATCCTCCTGACAGAGTCCCCATTCCTCCCCCATACCTTCTCAAACTAATGGATGAGGGAAAGCTGTTTGGCATTGTGAAACAGAATCCGCATTAAAATTCTCTGAAAATGAAATGTGGCAACACACAATATTCCCATTAGACCAGTTTTGGATTTAACAGATAAGCTACCCCATGTAATCAGCAGGGATGGACGCAATATACCATTGCTCTAGTTTCTCATAGTATAGAAATAATAAAAACAGTTGCTAGAATGTTAAGAAAGGAAAGAAAGAAAGAAAAACACCACAATGTAACAGATTAATGCATCATCAACCAGAAAGAGTAGCAAAACAAAGTTGCTTTAGTAAAATCAAGTTGCTTAGCTCACAGGCAATTTCTTTAAGGCATCACAAGAATAAAATGAACTATATCCCCAGCTACATAAAGCTTAGCAAAAGCAAATGGACAAATATGGCAAAAGAATGCAGCAACAGCAAAAGGAATGAAGTTGGACAGTAAGTGAATATTTACATTTCATCCAGGAATGATACATGGAGCACCCCAACTACCATGTGTCAGGGAACATAAAATACACCATCTATTATTGATAACATTTCATTCCTAAGCTATCTATAGCTGTCTCAGCTGTGCTGAGGTAAAGCTAGCTTGAATTATTATCTGTTATAAAGGAGCAGCGATAGCTTTATAAATGTTTCTCAATGCAGCTTATCTGACTTGCATCACTAGAACAGACTCTTACAGAGACAAAGCTACTCTATAATTTCTGTCTTTCTGAGACCTAGAAAGTAGTCATTAAAATAGCTGACTTAGCAATCGTTGGGGGGGGGGCGGGAATCCAGGAATGTTTGCATTTTATCACCAGTATAAGATGTGTCTCATCAAAACACTGTCACCATCACATAGAACACATAAGGATTCCAGGATTCCAGGACACAGTGGAATTTTTTGGCATGCACTGAGAGCAGCCATTTTGCCACTGAATGTTGTTCTGTCGCACAAACTTGTGTTGCTCTTATGTTTGCTGTAAATATACTATCACCATGAAAGGCCAAAAAAGTTAGCATTGACAATTATAATTAGGATTTCACCTAACAAAGGTAGGGTTAAAGAGAGGGAGGAAATTATGCTTAAATGTGAAAGTGTTTAAGTTACATATGTGCACACAGAGAGAAAAATGTACAGTGGTACCTCAGGTTAAGTACTTAATTCATTCCGGAGGTCCATACTTAACCTGAAACTGTTCTTAACCTGAAGCACCACTTTAGCTAATGGGGCCTCCCGCTGCTGCTGCGCCGCCGGAGCCTGATTTCTGTTCTCATCCTGAAGCAAAGTTCTTAACCTGAAGCACTATTTCTGGGTTAGCAGAGTCTGTAACCTTAAGCGTATGTAACCCGAGGTACCACTGTATAGTACAGATGAGGAGAGAGAGAGAGAAGAGAGGAGGAGGAGGAGGAGGAGGTGGAGGAGGAGGAGGAGGAGGAGGAGCCCTCACTTGAGTACTTACAGAACTATGTAAATCTTACAAAAACTGCACTTGAAAACACTATGCTGAATGCTAAGATAAAGTTTCTGTGATACCTATTTAAATAACAGAATGAAAAATCACTGTAACCTTTCCAGCACTTTGGGAGAAAATACAAAAGTTCCGACTATTCTAGGAGCTATGAAGATATTTTGTTCCTAGATTAGATTGTCAGCCTGATATTTCATTCCTAGGACAGATTTCTGTCATTCTTTAAAATTTTCATTTAGAGAAAGGGAATAATCCAATCTGCACACACATGGGATTTCATCACAGTAATTTTCCTTAGGTATCGTCATCTTGAAGAGGAGGGCTAGTGGAAAATAGCCTTTTCTAATCAACATCTGCTGCTTTGCTCTCACATGATTATTTATAATACAGATAGTGGGTGAACAGTGTGTACCCTAAAGTCAAGATTTCTGAAGTGTTCATTTTAGTGGCAGTTTTAAAGGACAGAATGGGTTTAAAAGGGTGAAAATACCACAGCTGTTCATTCCAGAGAGGTAGTTATATTAGTCTCTTGCAACAGGAAAACAAAGACAAACAAAAAGAACATAGTATTGCAGCATCTCCAAGATCAACAGATAGGTATTTCTACACATGCTTTTGTCCACTTGAACTCTGATCTACACAAGTTTATGTTACAATAAATCTGTTGGTCTTGAAGGCTTATGTAGATGATAGGGGATTTATTCATTATCCCAAGTAGGTACTGTATAAGACGGCTTTCCAGATTTGGAACCAATTGCAAGCAGAAAACTGTCCTACTCTTGAAGATGCCACAAAACTGTGCCATAATCAATAGCGTGACAGAATGCCTGCTCTGGAACATTTCCAGAAGATATAACATTTATTTCCCCCAGCTCGAACATATGCGTCTGCAAAAATAAGTCTCTGCAAACAATCACATTTATCAGCAAGGTCCAAACCAAAGGAGAGAAACAGGAATTTGCACAGCGACTCATGAGACAAGTCATATGGGTAATTTAAGGTAACTCACGCTCTTCAGTTCCACAAGATAGGGAAGGAAGGAAACATGCCTCAAATCAAAAGTCATGAATATTTTATAAATACCATCATGAAATATCCAGAAGAGCAATTCCCATTTTTTCCACCACTCTCTATCACTCAAGTCAGACTGCAGCAACCACCAGACTGCTGTCTGCAACCATGACATATGACAGATCATATTATGCCAGTTTTGTGCAAGCTTCAATAGGTTTTCTGGGTTCAGTTCTGGGCAGGTTTTAGCCTTTAAAGCACTAAATGGTATGGGATGCGGGTTTCTTAAGGAAATTCACTTCTGGGATCCCTCACAAGATTTCACCAATTCAGTTGAATTATTTCCCCCACTTCTGTGCTGATGTTGTAACTGAAGTTCTCAGGAAGGTTGGTGAGAATAAGACAGATGCCTTGCCAAGGTGGCTTACAATGATTTTACAGCATTAAAATCAGTTAAAACAGATTATGGTCAAAAGTATAAAGTGGGCCCCAAATTATAACTATATATCATTGATATCAAAGGTCAAGGTAAAGAAGTGTGCCTTCCGCATACAAGGAAGACTACATGATGAAGATGCTAGATGCATCTTCTCTCTCTCTCTGTGGGGAGAGATGTTCATAGTTTAGGGGCTGCCACAAAGAATGTTCTGTCCTGAGCTGTTAGCTCTCAAGTTTCTAGGAGCAGTGAAACTATCAAGAAGGCCTCCTCTGTCCTAGAGGGTCCATAAAGAAGGAGACAGTCTTAGGTTATCTAAAGCTGTAAACGCTAACATGAGCACCTTGAACTGGGCACAGAAGCAAACTAGCAACCAATGCCGCTGTTATAACTCAGGGGTTATTCGTGTCCTAAATGGATCATCTAGTAGATATGGCTCAGAAGAGAAAGAGGCAGATCCACATTCAGTACAGTAGCATTTCTTGCTAAATGTATGAACTGTGGAATATATATTGGATGCAAGCATGTGAGAATCTGTCCAAGTACTAAATTTCTCTTTTATCAAAGAATGGGAATGCTTTGTTGTTTTGCAAAAAGTTTTATTTAAAAGGTTATATACCCCATACTTCACATCCTATAGGGATGCTAGATTACAGCAGCTATCAATAAGATTCTAAAGCAATAAAAACCAGCAAACCATAAAACAAATCAGCAGGACAGCAGTATAGTAATAAATACAAGCAGCCAAGTTAACAGACATTAAACCTGTAGATAACTCAATTCAGAAAGCTTTTCTAAACAATGTCTTCTTTGATGCTTTAAATGTGTTTAGAGAAGTAGTCTGTGAGACCTCATGGGACAGAGAATGCTGTAGTCCAAGCACCACCAATGAAAGGGTCTGGCAATGTGTCTCTATGCTCCTCACTTCACACAGTGGAGGCACATGGAGCAAGACCATCCCCAAGGACCATAACAAGAGGGTACAGGTTCATGTGACGGGAGGTGGTTCTGGAGGTATCCAAATTGCAAATCTTTTAGAGCTTTAAAAGGTGAGAATCAGAACTGGTTCCAGAAACAAACTGGGAGCCAATGGAATTGGTGTCATATAAATGTAACAAGATCAAATAAAGGGTATCCCATAAAAACAGCCTATGGTGTTGTCTCTATTTTCTTCTGTGTTCCCAAAGATTTCTATTAAATGCACATTTTACTTTAGAGGCAATTCCAGTTACCAGCTTAGAGTTCTTTTCAAATGCTGCTGCATTTGGGGTTAAACTCATTAACTCACACCCCCTTTTTTACACATACATGTTTCCTCCTCCCCTCCAGTTCCAGCCTTTTGCAGACATACACACATGCACCACAATCCACTTGCTAGGGGATCATAGGTGTCAGGGAAGAAGGTTCTGCAACCACTGCCCATACTACGATGGTCCAACTATAAGCCTTGACTGACTGTGAAGTGTGACATGTTCCCATTACCATTATAGTGCCATCATCATCATCTACAAGCATTTATGCCCAAATAGTCCCACTGAAATTAATGGTACCCAAGGCGCTTACAAGTAAGCACTTAAACTAAATGGATGGCAGGCTGCGGTCTATGCATTTTGTTACAAATATCTGTATTCCCTTTGTCACAAACAAATGGGTTTTTAAATCATGTTTGTATCTTTATTCCAGGAAGTCAGATTATATTTAAAGCTATCATTGGCTGACACTGAGGATGGAGATTTGAAAGCTTATCTACACAAAAGAGAAACATGAAAGGCTGAAGGATCACCATACACAAGTGTCATTTTATATACAGTCTCAGGCTGTCAGGAAAGCCTATATAGGATTTGACAATGCCACCGACACTAAAAATTCTTATCTGTATCACAAAGTTATCGGGATCCAAGTCTTTTCTAGCCCTTATCTGGCAAGGCAAAGCACCCAAGGCAACCTGAGTTTTTCCTTGGGGGAAAAAATAATAGACCATACATAATTTAGAAGCTCACATTCTGAATAGAGCTGTAAGTGCTTTCTCCATTTCTAAACTGGCTAATGTGTGCATAATTGGAATTACTGACACATACAGACTTTTAACAAGCTTTCGTAAGAAGCTTCCTTAGTTAATACTCAGGATAGTTGATCAGAAGATAGAATCATCTGCTGCTAGTTATTTTATAATAAAACAAATTTGGCATCGAGAATTGTTACAGTAATGGTAAAAGATTTTTATGATGTGTGGGGTGTTTTTTTTGCAAAACCTTTATGCATGAAATTCTTCTAATTTTTTAAAATAAATTAAGAAGTAAATAAAATTAATTTGTTATATCTCACCCATCTATCAAAAAGATGCCCAGATTGGCATACAGCAACATCAATAAAAATGCAAGTACAGCAGCCAGCTTCTAAAAACAAAGAACATAATACAACTAAAACACACACACACACACACACATCCTTCCAGCAGTAAGGGTAAGAAAAAACTAGTAAGAATAAAAGTTCATTAAAAGTGTGCTACTTTCTGGTGAACGACACATAAAGAGGCAACCTGGCAAATTTCATTTGGGAGACCATTCCAGTGTCACACCGCTGCCAGAAATAAAGGGCTCGTCCTTCACATTTATATAGGAGAAAGAGGTCTCAAAAGTAACGCCCTCCTAAACTGTTTAGGGCTTTAAATCAGCATTTTGAACTGGGCCTGGAAGCAAATAGTGGAGCTGATGTATGACTGGATATAAAATTGGAGTTATATTCTCTGACCTGCAAGCACCAGACAAAAGTATAACAGCTATCTTTGGGACCAACAGAAGCTTCCATGCCATCTTCGAAAGCAGACCCACATAGAGTGCATTATAGTGATCAAGCATGGATATAACTAAAGCATGGATGCTTTGCTCAAGCAAAGTCTGCCTTCTCCAAAGGCTGCAGCTGGCATATCAGCTAAAGTTGATAAAATGCACTCCTAACCACGACAGCTATCTAAGCATTCGGGGAACATGATGAATCAATGAGTATTCTTCTGCTTTTTTGGAGATGTACTACCTCACCTAGCTCGACAGCATTCTTGTATGGACCTCCATTTTGTCTGGATTAAGTATCAGTTTGTAACCCCCATTCACTCCTGATCTGAGGCACCAATTCCTAGAGTTAAGAATAGAAAGAGTGGTTTGTAAAATATCTATACTTGGAACAAGGAGTTTGCACGAACTGCCTTGTAGTACAGATCACCAGGCCTCCAAACTTCAGTCAGTTTAATTAATTGACTGAAGTTTTAATCACAGATTAAAATTTGCATCCCAATTAATCAGTGGAGCTGACTACAAGTAAGGTCTGAGACTTGAGACTCTTGAAGAACACACAGGCCCTGCAATACACAGAATGAAGAAGTGGAGAAAGCTTAAAATAAAACAAACAGATTTTCTCCCAGTATATACACATAGCCTGAAAGGCAAACAATGTGCTTTCCTGCATCATTCTGTTACAACAATATAAATCCCGGGCAACTTTTAAAGCAGCATCTTCTGCACGGTTGGCAAGAGGGAGGGAAGCTCTTACAATAAAGCAATAATTACACCCATATTTACCCTGAACCTCTAGCCTTCATGGATTTTCACCTGAAGTGGCCACCAGTCTGGTCAATCACCAACCCCACCTCTGATAGCTTTAATCAGCCCAGAAGGGCAAGGGTCCAGAACATAGCTGTCAACTTTTCCTTTTTCTTGCGAGGAATCCTATTCGGAATAAGGGAATTTCCCTTTAAAAAAGGGAACAGTTGACAGCTATGGTCCAGAGGGCATACGGTCAGAAACATTCTGGCCCAGCTTGCCACCAGTCTGCATCACCTATAAGTGGGATTTGCACTCAAAACATCAAGGTCTGCAGAGAGATGAATGATTTTATCTTCAAAGCACTTCCCAAGTGCCAAGCACAGGGCTAGCAAAGCCTCTTGTGCAATACTTCCCAAGCACCCACAACTAGCTTTGACAGGTGTCGATCACCTGACATCATCATAATATCAGATGATTGACCAGTGTGTACCCCTGCCTACCCATCAAAGCAGGCCTGCAGAGTTGATGGGAGATGAAGGTCTGGGTTGCTGAGTGAAAAATATTCCCTAGCCCTGTTGCATATTCACAGACTTCTGAGGGTGATAAGTATAGGAAGCCATACTGAGAAATCTCTGGACCGTGACAGTAACATTTGCTTATGCTTAAAATGCAAGTTTCCCACAGGCATCTGGTTGGCTGCTATGAGAACAGGATGCTGGACTAGATAGCTCATTGGCCTGATCCAGCAGTCTCTTTTTTATTTGTGCCTGTTTTCAGATCCTCAAGAAACAAAACTTGACTGAGAATTTGCATTGTGTGCACTTATTTTACTAATTTATCATCCAAAAGCTACTCAACAGACCAAACACATTTTCTACAGGCTGCACTCCTATATGTCAATGAAGGAATTTCAATTCTAAACAATGTATTTAAAAAGAAACACTTGTGGCAATGACTTTCAGTTAATGTAAGCTTACGGGGGATACAAGTGACCAAGAGTTATCTCAGTTTATTATCATGTTGTCCTGAAGTGCATGGACTCATAAACAAACAGATTTCTGTGGCTTCACATGGAAAATATTTTCCTCTCTCTTCTCCAAACTTTTATTTTGTTATTGACTAAAATAAAGCATACACCAAATATTATAAACATGTTGCCAAGTAAAAAGAACACTCAGAAAAAATGCCTGCAATGATAGCTCTGCAGGCTTCAAGGAAACGTGACTACTGATCATCAGCTATTGTCCTAAATTCACCTATTTTGAACCAACATCCCCTGAAATGAGCAAAATGATACGCTGGCTTCTTTTAAATGTGGCCTAAAGAAACTGTTGTCTGCCACTTCTAACTGAAAAATTCAAGAAATAAAATTTCCCCTTGCAATTTTCCAATCGTTCTAGTGTCCAGGTTTTCTTAACATTCTGATGTGTGAATGGTGTGATTTCCTGGGAACAAACAGCACCTGAATACCACCCACGGCCAATAAAGAGATTTCAGTGGAAGCCTCTTGTTTGAGCAAAACAAAATCACAACTCTCTTAATATTTTCTCCTTACATTATGAATTGTTTTCCCTTTAAAAGGCAGACTCCAGATGGTGCCGTCTACCAAATTAAAATCATTTTAATGGCTGGTTAAATGTGGAGCTTAGGTTACTTAATGGAGTCCTTGGGAAACTGATGAAGGAACTAACCCTGTCCCTGCCCCCACATTGTCATTAAAACGCCTTGCAATTAGATTTATGCAGAGCACTGGGTTTTGAGATGCATTAAGAACTAGGCTGCAGATTAATTTTTCATTATATGATTTTTTTTAACAAAAGGAATTAGAGAAAACCATTTATGTGCATTTTTTGGATTAAAAAGATCTTTCTAGCTTTTTAGTCATGCAAGCAGTTCTTGTGACTTACTTTGGCTCACATTCTTTGCAAGATCTGTTGACAGCTGGTTGCACAGCAATGTTCTGAAGGGAACATTTAGGATTCAGGTGTTTAAATTCTAGAACTTCAGGTGTAGCCAATTCTGCTTACAGAGCTGAAAGTAACCAAGACTTTTATCAGTTTAACATTGTGTTTTCCTGAAGTGCGTGGACTTGTAAACCATAGGAATAATTGGCTTCACATGGAAAATGTTTTCTTTCCTCCATTTTTAGTTCTATTTTACTACTGACTAGAACTAAGTATGTATGGTTATAGACCACTAGAATAAAAATCTTCTGGGACCGCTTTTTGTAATACACATATTAATCGTAATGACAAACACTAATAAATAAAATGGAGAGTTGTTAAAGACATTGGACATTCTCCAAAATATATCCTTGCCTAGGCAAGAGAAGCTTTAAAAGGTATTGCTAGAACACTATGGCAACAACAAAAATGCAGCATGTCTACGGCTGAGTACAGTAATACCTCTGGTTACGAACCGTCCTCCTTGCGAATGCTTACGAGCTCCGCTAACCCAGAAGTAGATGCTCCTGGTTGCGAACTGTGCCCTGGGATTGCGTGCCAGAGGCACGGGCACAGTGGGAGGCCCCATTAGCAAAAGCGCGCCTCAGGTTAAGAACAGTTTCGAGTTGAGAACGGACCTCTGGAACGAATTAAGTTCGTAACCAGAGGTACCACTGTACAGTAAAGGGGAACACTGTCTTGATCCTAAGAACAGTTGCTTGCAATGCTATGAAGCCAGTATTTTGAGTGTGATGTTTTGAATTGCTTGACCACATAAGTCGCTGCAAAAGACTAGGCCGCAGGAGGTACACATGAAAGGAGCCCTCGTGCATCCTTAGAGGTACAGTTTCGTGACAGTATTATACCACTACTTCACCACTATGTTTGCTTGGTCCCAGGGCTGTTATCCTGAGAACACTTTGCATTGGCAGAATCCCAATGTGATACAAGGTTATTAAGGTGTACTCATAAGACTTTCACCATTATCAAGCGGAAACAGCAAATAATATTCTGTAAGATGGAAAAAAAACACACAGAGAGAAACCCCAAGCAGATCAAAATGATGCTATGGCATTAACTACAAAATGTATTTTTTAAATTAAATATATATATATAACAAGAAACAAGTGTTTTCCTGCTTTTGTTGTGCAGTTGCTCGGTGTTACATATTTAATCAGTTCAAGTATTCAGCATCACTGATGATATATTACTGTGCTTATAGCCAGATCCCTGGGTGACAGATCAGAATGAAAGGTCAAAGAGCCCTACTATTCAAAGCATTACAGTTCAACCACTTATAAATCACTGGCTGTGTGTATAGATAATTAGGTCTATTAGTGCTGTGCAGCTGAAAAGCTTTTCTGTTGCATGAGTTGCTAAGGGTTTGCCCCTCAAATAACAGTGGGATTATTTACCATGGAGGCCTCCACATGCACACATATGCCTCCACATCAGAAGGGGAAGTGGTTCTACTCGTGTGCACACAGAGAGGAGCAACATTCTTCCAGTGGCAATCCTCTGCGCCTCATGGAACTTAACCTTGGAAAGAAACATGTGAGGGATTGCAGCTGAGAGGGAAAGTGGAAATGCTTCCTAGCAGCAACTGTATGTGCTGGTTAGATACAAACAGATGATGGTCAATACATGGCAAATGTATCTTTCCATCAACTCACTGGCTCAGTGCATACAACACACACAACCATGGTTAGAAGTGCAAGCCACAATGTGATGCTTTAATCTGTGTCAAATTCCAAGTGTGCACACTAATTTGGATTGAGTAGGAAATGGAAATCCTAGTTAGGGAGGGAGAAAACAGGTCAATTTCTGTTTCTCTCAGATTCTCGTTTTTCCAGTCTTAAGGTCCAGTTCTCCAGATTTCCTCATTAGCTTTAAAAAAAAAACTTTTAATGAAAATTTCTCTGCATTTTTGCAACTTTTTTTTTACTATATTTGTATATACATTTTTCCCTAACATAATGCATTAAAATTTTTTTTCATTAATATATTGTTGCATGCTGCCCCAATCTCCAAGTGGTGTGAGATTCCAGAGGTTCCAGGCACTTACCTAGGGTTTGGTTACCTCAGAATGAGGGACAGCAGAGACTTCTCCCATAGTCACAACCTTGGATTCAAGCAGAAACCAGGCATGGCATGCCTCTGTCTCTCAGCTGCCCAGCCTGCAGCTTCTAGTTCACACACACAACTCAGTTCTTTCATTCTAACTAACAGACGTTTGAGGGACTAGAGTCCCCCCATTTGTCCTTTGGCACAGAGCCACTTCCTTTGTTACCTTAATGACCCATACTTGGGCCATTACCAATAAGCTTACTTGGCAATTTGAACCCCTGCTGGATCCAGAAACTGGACAGACATACAGCCTATCCCCACCCCTCAAATTCACAATGCATTTATTTGCACACTGTAGTATACACATTTTTGTGTATATGGCTGGAGAGATGCACTGCAAAATTTAAAGAAGTACAAATTGTCCTTGCTGAAGAATGAAGGCTCAAAGGAGGATTCTGTGTAATGTTCAGACTGCTGCAGTACATATGCAAATCACTAGCTTACGGCACTTCAGGCAACACACATAATTGATTTCAACAACAAATATCTAACTCCCAGAGTTTCAGATGTTGATCCAGCACTGAAACACACCCTTGATATCCCATATAGAGAAATGGGGCAGGCTCAACTTAGTGCAGCAAGTCTTACTACAATTTCTCACTATGCCTAGTAGGTGGAACCATCTGTTCTCTCCTTCTCTGGTACCTCTTGGTGTCTCTGCCCCCTGAGAAATGGGTGAGCATCTGACAGCACCAGGGCAGGTGGCACAACAGGCACCAAAATGCTGAAGGCTGTGAAGAGGAAGATGGGGATGGAGAAGGAGAAGGAGGTGGGGTTCATGGCTCTCATCATGGAGTCAGGTAAGGTGAGAGACCAAGTTGAAGGGACTCTCCCCCCCCCAAAAAAAAATCCTCACTATCAAGTTGCTCCAATTCCAGCAGATCTCTGGTCCCTGCTGGAGCCTTCCCCTGGGTCCTCAGCAAACTCTGCACCCCATTCCGCATCATTCGAACTCGGCCAGCCCACAACACAAATGACACAAATTTGGAAGGCTTGTTGTGTTTCAGTTTGCATATTGTTTTAGAAATTGGGCAAATTTGCCTTTGAATGCAAACTGAATCAAATTTCTCCACCACCCCAAAATCCTGAGCACACTTGGGATTAGTTAACAAAAATGTAAAATGGAAGAGACTGGTATAGAAAACACCCGAACAAGGAGAGCTCCTTTGCAACTGGTTATTCAGACTTGGCAGCAATCCATTAGGTGCCACATGATCTATGATCAGATAATCTGGAAGTGAATAATCCCACAGTGCTAGAGTAAATTGCACAGGCTGGCTATGTACACCCACTTATTATCATCACATGCTCCTTTTCTCGCTTCAGTATGGATTTTCGTCCTTACTAATGAAGTCTCCGCCCCATCCCAACTTCCCAGTTTAAATGTCACTACAGACCCCAGCTGCTTGTATCGCAACTGACAAACTACTCAGAGATAGTTCCATTGAAGCTGATTGCATTGCATGAGATCACAGACAAAAACTGCTATCAAACAGCTGACACCCCAGTGCATAACCACTACTGCTAGACCTCTCATGTTGCTACTTCCAAGTAAGAATGCAAACTTGGAAAGCTTAAAGGATGCAATCTGATTTTAGAATTTTGATGCTAATTTTTGGCACCTAAACAAAAACAGAGACTATGAGACCAAGCGATCTGAGGTTGGTCAGCTAGTTTCTGTAGATATTGTGCCATGCATGCCTCTCATCCAGTGGAATCCTGTACATGCCTACTCAAAAGTAAGCCTCCCTGAGTTGAATTCCTGGTAAATGAAAATAGCTTTGCAGCCTGTTTCTCTCCCCTTGACTACAGCTGCCCTGCTCACTGCAATATTATTATTCCACATTCCAAAGTGCCTCTCAGCCACAAGTATGTTTACAATTCTTATCTCATTTATCCCTTCCTTCACTTTAATTTAAACTGAGATTTTCCCTAGACCACCCAGCGAGCTGAGATGGAACATAAAACCACTACACATAGTCACACATAGCCTGCTGCTACCACAAACGCTAGCTGATGTCGATTACCCAGCACCACAATCCTAAAACACTTCTAACTTGCAAGCTGTCGCAGTTATTTCCATGGAACTTTCTTCAGTCCAAGTAATGCTGCTGCAGCCCTAGGCAGGCTGACTTGGGACCGCAAATGCCACTTAATATCGTGGGAGATGCTTCTCAAAAAGTATAACTAGGATAAGGCTGCACCTGCTCTTTGAATCACAGCCTAAAAGCTGCAGTCCCCTAAACACTGGTTTAGAAACATTATCACGCAGCAGAAATGGCAAATCCGTGAGATTCCTTAGGAATGAAGTGCACTGTGGATCTTTTATCAGTCTGTTATTCCCAGGCTATTTGTGCTCTCCTCCTGCCTCTCAGAGTACTGCTCTTTATCCCTTCCACCCTCCATTTAGGAGCTCAGCCCACCCTTGAAAGTTGACATTATCTCCCCTTCCACCTGTTTTAGGGCTTTAATTTCAGCAGAGATCCATTCCTGGGTCCCTATATTCACCGACAGAGTCACGTCTGCCAAACCATCGTAAGGGAAAAAAGCAGTGCCTCTGAGCATCTGCAGAGTGCATTGTCCCCACTGCTGGCTATCCGCAGCTAGGCACCAGCACCACCTCCTCTCTCCCCTACACTTTCGGCTTTTCACGAAGAGTTCAGCGTTGCAGTTTCTCCCGCATCACACAGTCAAGGCTGCGACGCTTTTTTTCTCCACTTACCAGAGAGGCAGGTCCCCCGGGCAGTGGCGGCAGAGTCTTCCCTCTCTTTGGAGCTGGGGAGTTTTTTCTGATCCTTCCAGGTGCCGCGCCCCCGCCGGCGGCTTCGCGCACTGCAGCTCTAAGGCTGAGCGAGGACCCCACGCTCCGAAAGGCAGCCGGCTGAGGCGCCGAGTCCAAACGAGCCGGTCCTGGCAGCAGCGTCGAGCCCACAGCGCCCCACTTTCCTTCTCCTCAGCTTGGCTTAGAAGAGAAGAGAAGAATGGGGAGCGCAGACAGGGAGGTGGTGCGCGTGGGAAAGCGCAATGGAGGAAGGGGGGGGGAAGCAATACGTCGCAAAGAACAAACACAAAAAAGGCTTCCCGGTGGCAAGGGAGGCGCAGAGGGAGAAAGAGGCAGCCCCAGAGCGAGCAGCTTCTAGTTCAGGGAGTCCCTCACACAGGCGAGGAGGAGAGAGAGAGAGAGAGAAACAGCAACAGCAGCAGCGAGAGGAGGAGCAGAAGTGGCGCCAGAGAGGGCAGCGCGCGAGCATCGCCGGCAATGCGCATGAGCCCAGCTCGGCGAGGCTCAACACCACAGGCGCTGCTGGCGGCGGCCAAATGGCGAGGGAGGAGGCATTCCAGCCGAGGCTGCAGGCACCTTTCTGCCCCCCCCCCCAGAGGATTCTGTGTGATTCCCCGGCCCGCAGCTTAGCCGGCCCCTGCTCTCTCTCTTTTTCTCGCTGGTGTCCTGCCTGCTTTCCTCTCCCTCTCCACTCACCGGCCCCCTCACGCTGCACCGTGTCGCCTTCGATAACGCGAGTCGCCGCGTTCAGACGTGCGCGGAGGAGGAGGAGCGCTGACCCTCTCCTCAACTTTCAGTCGGGTCAACGTTCACAATGCCCGACGCTTTCCAGAGACGTGCTGCTGTTGCTGTGGGAGGGCGGTGGGCAAATAGAGCTCGTCTGACGAGAGCGAGGCAGGTACACGCACACACACGGACGCACACCGAAGGGATTGCCAGGTCCTCAGCCTGGCAGACGAGAGCGGCGGCGGCATTTAGTGGGTCAGTGGGGCGAGACGTCGGGGGCGTCGTGGTGACCTGGGGATAATCCAGGGTCACGTGCTTTTAGGCATTATTCTCTTTATACTGTACATTTAGGTGATTAAATGGAGCGGGGGCGAGCCCAACCGGGCAGTGCTGCGTCCCCGAGTGACGTGAAGTCAATGGAGATCTAGATTGCACCGTGCCTCGAGAGAACATATGGATTACTGCAGTCTCCCTAAATGCAGTCTACCTAAATTGCTTTTGAATTATGGTGCTGGAGGAGACGCTTGAGAGTCCCATGGACTGCAAGAAGATCAAACCTATCCATTCTTAAGGAAATCAGCCCTGAATGCTCGCTAGAAGGACAGATCCTGAAGCTGAGGCTCCAATACTTTGGCCACCTCATGAGAAGAGAAGACTCCCTGGAAAAGACCCTGATGCTGGGAAAGATGGAGGGCACAAGAAGAAGGGGACGACAGAGGACGAGATGGAAAAGACCCTGATATTGGGAAAAATCGAGGGCACAAGGAGAAGGGGATGACAGAGGACGAGATGGTTGGACAGTGTTCTCGAAGCTACCAGCATGAGTTTGACCAAACTGCGGGGGGCAGTGGAAGACAGGAGTGCCTGGTGTGCTCTGGTCCATAGGGTCACAAAGAGTTGGACATGACTAAACGACTAAACAACAACAACAACCTAAATGGAAAAGACACTGCCTGTCATTCCTCAAGCGGTGGAGAGGCCCTGTTCCCCAACTGGGAGATGGTTTAACTCGCTGTGAAAAGAAAAAGTTCAAACTCTGTCCCCAGCAAGCTTTCTCATAGTTATGGACAAACCTCCTGACGCATTTATTCGTATTGTCATCACAAAGCACCTACCATTTTGGAAGGGTTGCACCTATGTTAAAAACGAGTAGGGAGAGTAGAAGAAAGCAAGCATTACAGCAGTTGTTCCTCCCATAGCCTATAGCTTGGGGCCATGTTGCTCTATCCCCTTGCCATGATGGGAAGCAGAAGGTGCATCCTCCCAGAGTAATTACTACAGAGTTTCAGAACTAGCTACAGGAGGAACATGGTGGTGTCCCTGTTGATCATTGATAGGTGAGGCTGGAAAATAAGAAAATCATCAGCTCAGAGTAGCAGAGTTCAGAAGACTGATGTGCAAAAAAATGTGCCTCTGCCACTAGCGGATTTCCCTTTCTTCTAGTACATTTTTCTTCTCGGTCTCCAGTATAGTACCATGGGACTACGCCAGCCATGTTACACTGCATATTTGCTACTTGATCTTGCAGCCATCAAACAGCAGATGTGGATTTAAGAACTTGCCATGAGCCTTTCTCAAAAGTGAATTCACAAGGGTGTGAGAGAGTTATGCACAGATACAATCTGTAGGCAGATGTGAGAGTGATTCCCAGACCTGCAAAATGAATCATATAAATAATGTGTAATTAATAGCCTTTAATAAGTAACATTTTAATAAAGCTGGATGGACAGTTGGATCAGCAGCCATACAACTCGGAGGGGCTTAGTAATTCTGAGTAATCATGCTAAGGATTTCTGTGTTAAACCTCTTTTGGCTCTAATTCAGAAGAAAAGCCAGGCGGCAAAATGAAAGAGACCTGTTATTTTCTAGCTTAACTGAGGCTACGATTTGAAAATGCTACTGGGCTGCTTTTTGTTGGCAAGGTATTCCAAGGTGTGTGGCTAAAAATAGAACTGGATATTTTCTTTCCCTTAGGCACTTCTGTGCATGGCAGAGAGCACCACCAGGGAGAAAATGAGCCCCCAACACTGAATGCAAAACTGCCCTGTTTCACAAGCCAACTGTCAAATGTTTGGAATTCTGCCTCAATAAAAATAATGAGTTATCTAAAGTACATGCACTTTGGTAGAATTTGTTTCAAGTTTATTACATTCCAATTTTTAAATACATTTCCAATAAAATGCAAGCAACTATACGGAATTAAAGAAGCCATCCATCCATCCTGTACCCTAAAATTAATCCTGCATGCACATATGCACAATTAAAATGGTTATTGAATTTCCACATGTGTTTTCTTAAAGCAATTGCATCACTATGCTCTCCAGCATTGCAAGTCTATACATTGCAAGCATCAGAAGTAAGCCTGGTTTAGTTCAATGTGGATCACTTCCCTCTGTTAAGTAGCCATAGGGTTGCAGATCTAATGACTTTTTTGCCTGACACTGCAACTACACCAGCGGCCGCACTGGGACTCACTTAAATGCACAAAGCTTTTCTCCAACTAGCTTTAGCTCAGCCTGCAATTTGTCACTCCCAGTGGTGTAACAGTAAATGTTGAAGTGCAGGACTCATCGTGACAGCTCCCACAGTCATACCCCCAAAGAGAATCCAAAAATGCAGACGTCTGTGTTGATCCATTATTATATCATCAACAGCAGCAGCATGTGGCATAATGCCCAACTTATTAAGATCATCATGACTGCAATCTTATGCATATAGTTTCCTGGAAGCAAGCAAGCAAAATAAATTCACTTTTGAATTGACTGCATAGGTTCAACTTGCAAAACATACTGAGATTTAACAAAAGATATTCAGCCAGATGAAATGCAAGTTCATTTTTTTAATTAGAAATGCAAACAACCAAATGCAAACAAAACAAATGCAAGTGTTATCGTTTAAACAGCGTAAAGTAGGAACGCCTTAAAAGAAAAGACATATGCAGCCTCTGCTTGCTTTTCTTACTCATTCTCCAGTTTCCTCTGTGCTCAGGGTGTGGAAGCTTTGGCCTCCAGGTTTTGCTAAACTACAACACCCATTATCCTGGGCCATTGCCCAGGCTTGCTGGGATGGGTGGGAGTTGTAGTTTAGCAACATCTGGAGGACCAAAGGTTCCCCACTCCTGCTCTCAGCTTCATTTTCACCTCCCTCATCTGCCAGATCAAGGAGGGCTGATCAATCATCACCCCAATGCTTCAGCAGCTGACACCATCATGTCTCCTCTGAAAAGCATCCCAGAGCAGCACTTGCTGTGCCTTGCCTTCCAGGACACTGGTCATTCCACTCCCTTGGGGGTTTCCCCATTGCTCCTAGATGAAAGCCTGAGAAGAAACTACACAATACAGTGGCACCTCTGTTTACAAACTTAATTCGTTCCGGAGGTCCGTTCTTAACCTGAAACTATTCTTAATCTGAGGTACCACTTTAGCTTATGGGGCCTCCCGCTGCTGCCGCTCCGCCAGCACGTGATTTCTGTTCTCATCCTGAGGTAAAGTTCTTAACCCGAGGTACTACTTCCGGGTTAGCAGAGTCTGTAACCCGAAGTGTTTGTAACCTGAGGTGTTTGTAACCCAAGGTACCACTGTACTGAGGCAGCTCATGCATGAGAGAGAGGCTATGACAGGTTGTAGGCTCAGCTCTCTGGGTTAATCTTCAGCCTTCAGACCCCCTGGCCCTTTAACTTAGAATTAAAGACAGAGAGTTGATTGTGCTGCCTGAGATAGTGTCATTGTGGGGGAATATCCGCTGTCATTTCCCTTGGGTGTCTGGGAATCAGCCCCACACATTCCTCACTGCTGCTTCCCGAGTAAGAAGGGAGCCCTGCATGGCCGGGGGGGGGGGGAGCAAAGGCAGTGAATCACAGGAACATAGGAAGCTGCCTTATACCAAGTGAGATCATTGGCCTATCTAGCTTAGTATTGTCTACACTGAATGGCTCTATAGGGTTTCAGGCAGGATTCTCTCCCAAGCCTACCTGGAGATGCCAGGGATTGAACCTGGCACCTTCTGCATGCAAAACAGATGCTCTACCACTGAGCCACGGCCCGTCCCCAGCAGAAATGATGATAGCTACCCATCACAATCCATTCTTTGCCTTCCACCTTAAGGCCAAAGGATATCAGATTCATAAGATATATCAGTGCTATGGCAGCTGGTAGTCCCAGCGAGAGGTGGGATGGATGGGGGTGGGCAATAAGAGCAGGGTTTTTTGTATCTATCTCTTGGGGGTATACTTTCCCCCTCCAGATTAATGCGTTATTATATAACAAAGAATAGAAAGTTTTGGTAGCAACCTGACCTTGTAAATAGGTATATGCACACTTCATTATACTGCCAATTCAATCTGACTGTTCCTGGCAATAAAGTTTAAAGAGCTTTGTTTCAGGATCAGTGCCTTAATTAGCCCTAGGGCTTTTATAACGCAAAGAAAAGCAGGAGAGAAACAGCCGTTACAAGTTTTTATCAGGGTGATAAATGATACCGAATAATAGAAAAGAAATAAGGAAACAAAGATGTACCCTATCAGGCTTATATGATGCTGAAAAGTTAATGTGGCAAATCTGAAAGGAGCAATCATTGAAATACCCTAAAGGAGAAGATAGGTCCTGTTTTAAATGCACGTTTCAAACAATGTTGTAAGTTAGGAAAATCTTTATCACTTCTAGTGTAATTATGTTGCTTCTTATTGGCTTCTCAGTGCTTTTTTTTTTTTTTTAGACACAGGATGTTGGTGGTGTCCCACATGCCACTTCCTTGTCACATCTGAACAGACAAGAAAATGTGTAATGTATGTATTTATTTATTTTTAAGTTTCTAGATGTCAATGGCTCAGGGCACTAAGAAGCAAGCAAAATATATCTTCTCTGCGGGCATAGAGAGAAGTTAGACATAGCTGCTAATGCCCTGCATTTTTGATCAACACAACTACCAAATGCCAGCACAAATAAAAAGCTCTTGAGGTTCTTTGAAATAAATAATGGCAGATCTATTGGTTGAATCATGGGAGGAGAAGCTGTGGAATGCAATTCATTGGCAATGGAGTAGTCTGGATGCTCCAGTGAACAAAGGATAGCAATGTTAGACTAAACTGCAAATATGGGATCAGCCTGTCCTCTCTGCTTACCCTGACTCACTTCATACCATTGAATTATATCATTATTGCTTATAAGCAATCTCCCGGCAGTATGGCATAGTGGTTGGACTAGGACTTGGGAGTTGTTGTTGTTTAGTCATTTAGTCATGACCGACTCTTTGTGAGCCTATGGCCCAGAGCACACCAGGCACTTCTGTCTTCCACTGCCTCCCGCAGTTTGGTCAAACTCATGCTGGTAGCTTCGAGAACACTGTCCAACCATCTCGTCCTCTGTCGCCCCCTTCTCCTTGTGCCCTCCATCTTTCCCAACATCAGGGTCTTTTCCAGGGAGTCTTCTCTTCTCGTGAGGTGGCCAAAGTATTGGAGTCTCAGCTTCAGGATCTGTCCTTCCAGTGAGCACTCAGGGCTGATTTCCTTAAGAATGGATAGGTTTGATCTTCTTGCAGTCCATGGGACTCTCAAGAGTCTCCTCCAGCACCATAATTCAAAAGCATCAATTCTCCAGCGATCAGCCTTCTTTATGGTCCAGCTCTCACTTCCATACATCACTACTGGGAAAACCATAGCTTTAACTATACGGGCCTTTGTTGGCAAGGTGATGTCTCTGACTTGGGAGACCAGGGTTCAAATCCCCGCTCAGCCATGAAGTTCACTGGGTGACCTTGGGCTAGTCACTGCCTCTAAGCCTAAACTACCTCACAGGGTTGTTGTGCGGATAACTTGAGGAGGGAGAGAACCATGTACACCACCTTGAACTTGGAGGAAAAAGGTGGTATATGGATGCAATAAATAAATATTATAATATGCATACAGTGGATAAGATAAATTAAATTTGCATGCTGGTGTGTTCCATTGGGCATGTGCTTCTTGCACTCATCAGATGCTCAAGGCTCTCTGTGACAATCAGTGCGCCAGAAACATGCCTGAAGTGGCAAAGTTCCCTTGTATGGCATTAGCTCACATACTATTGTGCTATGTAAGGCTTTGCAAGCACTTGGCCAGCACCTCACCCTTGCCAAAATAAACAAAAACAAAAAGCCTCCCTATGAGGGAAGGAGAAATCTTTGCTTCCCAGTTCTTAGTTCCGTGGACAACTTAGGGCTAAAATAAACACTACTTGGAGGTGTGTGTGTGTGTGTTGTTGTTTTTACACCATCCATCAAGGGTCACCACCATTGTGTCTCCCAGATGTTGCAGGATGACAGCTACCATCTCCAACATACTCTAATGGGTATTAGACTACACCGACATCTAGAAGATAGCACAATGGCAAGGGTGGTAGTCAACTAAGTTCCATTCAGAGTAGACACAATGAAATGAATGGACCTTAGTCATATTCATTAAATTCAGTGGGTCTACCCTGAGTGGGTCTACCCTTAGTTGACTCCCACCTACAAGCTACCAAATGACACAGTGCAGGGACAGATTTGTGCAGTTCTCTGAGGTTCTTTTGCTGGAAAGCGACCGACAACACGTGCTTGCTTATGAGGTTGGAAGTGTGTGTTTATATCTGTAGAAGGTGCAGAAGCCTACCATATGGCCCATCTTGCATAAAAGCTGTTCAATGTTCTTATGAATATTCTAGCAGCCCAGCTATTCTCAATTTGTGGTTAATTCCCAAACGACTTGCTAGCACAACAATGAAGTAGCACGTGTGCGTCTGTCTATGCTGCAGAGGCTTATTCCAGAGCAGTCTTCTGTTTTAGCTGTTCTTCTGTGGTTGTTGTGAAACATATCAAGGACTGGGACATCAGATTAAGGATTCTTTTCAGAGTTGTGGCCTGGTTTGCACATCACGCTAAGCCAAATCCATTGCTTAGCATCAACATGTAGGCTCCTGGAGAGGAAGTTGCAGCCACTTTCCCCCCTCCCTAGTTGTTCTGCTGTTGAGCTGATCTAAGCCATAGTTTGGTTTAGCCTGTCATTCATACCTGGTTTTGTGGTTTAGCTCTCTCCAGGATAGCCATGGGCTGTAGCCAAGATCTGTCCTGTGGTTTACAGCTAATGGTAAATCAGTTCTGTGAGGAACCAAAAGATTTTCACATCCCTTTGCATGAAGGGCTCTAATCTGGGGAGCAAGGGTGCACATTTTGATCACATTTTTGTTTACACACAAGGAGATGTCCAATGTTCCTCTGCAGAAGAAGGGTTAATCACAGAGCTGGAAACTGGTATGTGGTGAAGGGTTATGAAATTTTCTATCAAAGTATGGGTCTAGCAGAGCAATAGAATTCTATCTGTCAAAAGTCCCATGATCACAATTAAGGAGTTTACTGAAAGACCAAACCATGAGTGTTTTTTCAGCTTATGGCTTAAATGTCTTAAGGTCTTATTTAAGTGTGTTCATAGGCCTTAAGATTTTTAAACCTTTGTGGCTTAGTGAAGTGATACAGGATGGAATGGTTTCCTATGCATTTTTTTAAAAATAAAAAAGAGATAAAGGAATAGGAGATCTGGGGCTTAGGACAAAAGACCAAGGGCTCATGGTCCCTAACAGAACTCCTGACAGGAAGCATTGGGGAAGAGACATCCCTTTTCTGCAGCTTGCTAAGGACAGAATTGTATAAGCGTACTTAGAACAAGGCACTCTGTGCATGTACAGAATGGAATTCAGTTAATAAAACACAGGGCACCCACCTACACACACATGCCCTTAAAATCTCCAGAGGCTTGAGGGACCCCTTTAAACAGATTTTGGGGGTGCATTTTTTGGGAGGGAGAGGAAGGTGGAGCCCCATTGTGCAAGCAAAAGTCAACTTGCACAATGTTAGATTCCTTCCAGAATAAAAAACCTTCCATCCAACATAAAGTCTGCAACTACTTTATCTTACTGAGGTTTATACACTGTGACTAAATGTGGCTGCATGATTGGTAATTGATTATTTATTAATAATATCCATGATGACGTTGTTGTATCTGGATGCAGTTTTCCATCATCACCAAAACCATGGAGTTCTATTATTTTTAAAAACTCTTTAAAGCAGGTGTGGAAATCCTTTGGCATTTTGGATGTTGCTGAACTATAAATCTCATCATCTCTGGCCATGGGCCATGCTTGCCAGGGCTGATGGAGTTGTAGTTCTGCAACAACTGGAAGGTCAAAGGTTCTCCCACATCTGCTTTAAAGGTTGGTCTTTAACACATAAGTGCTCAGATACTCCTTTAAAAGTGACCAGCATGAGCATCTTGCTATTTCCAAAATCAACAAATATTTTCAAAGGTCAATGGCCTTTGCTTTCTCTAGCAAGGTTCCCACCTAATCTATTATGTCTGGACAGCTGATGCCATAATGCTACTGCTGCAAGATTAGAGCTAGAGAAATAGGGGAAAACTCTTGGCCATTTTTATTAAAGCTTATCCATACAAGTGATTGGTGAATTCAATGGGCCTTGGCATAGATGTACAAGTTGTTAGGAGGCACCTGCTTCATTGTACCAGAATGAAATTGCCACTGGCAAATATATCTTATACCGTATAGCTTTCTTGCAGCCTTAAAAAAAGAAAAAGAACCTCAGAAAAACTGGATAGCTTCATGCAGGGCAATTCATTTCTCAAATCAATGACAAAGTGCATTATGGCTGATATGTGCAAAATAAATTCTGCCAGGCAAGACTGGCAATCTAAATGAACCAATCACTGTTGGCTCTTTGTCTTCTTTAATGCCAAGTGCTTATGGATTGCTAAATTTAGTATTTCCATTTGAAAACTGGCCTGCCTTGAGGCCAAGCCCTTCAACTGTCAAGATTTATCTTGAGAGCTTCTAGCATCAAAGTTAAGTTTCAGAGAAGCCTCACTATTGAATGGAATACCCTAAGCAGCTTGGGACCGAGTTACCTGAAGTTATGAGAGCCCATCTTTTCATTAAACATCAGCTGTTGGGACAACTATTTTTTACTGGTATATAAAGGTATGGGAAGCAGCCTCACTACAAAAAGTAACGTATAAATTGAGATCTTCTGGAAGTCAAAAGAGTAAAGACAAATTTCTGTCAGTCTAGGACAACTTTATTGCTTATGAATATGGTAATGATTGCCTCCCACAGCCTTTATAATGTTGTGGTTAATAGAATAAGGAGAAACTCACGGAGCTCCATAAGCTTCTGTCTGTTGACTGAACAGCTCACTTCCCCTGCAAAATGAATAAAGGGTATTTGTGTTAGCAGTGTCTTTTAATTCTTTACAGATTTGATGTGACTCCTTCTTATGCTAACTATACAGAATGTACTGTCTGTGCTTATTTACTAATATCATTTATTTTAAATTATTGTTTGTATTATTCTTTACTGTTCCTAATTATAAAACTTAATAACTATATATATATATATATATATATATATATATATATATATATATATATATATATATGCACCTTCTGAGGCAAGGTTTGATGACAATGGGCAAGAGGGTCCTCTCGGTGGTGGCACCTCATATCACTTCCCCAAGAGACTAGATCATCTTCCTCTTTATTTCATATTGCCAGCAATTTCATAAAGAATTGAATGTAGGTGCTACTATTTGTGTTTTGCTGCTGTATTTAGTGCTTTAATGGTTAGATTATTTCTGTTTGTAAGCCACTTTGACCAACTCCTTTGTTGGAGAGGAAAAGCAGGGTATAAATTTTAAAAATAAATACTGTAATAAACTATTCAGATCCTCTAAGTTGAAAGCAGCCTACCAACTATCTCCTGTGATCTACCAGTTTCTGGGTAACACCTTGTTTTTAAAACTGTCAGAAGGGAAGCAAAAACATTAGTTTTATTAAAGTTTGGTGGACCAACACACTTGCCTTGTGGTGGCATGGGGCATGCAAGCTGTAAAAGTCTGCCCTAACCTGCAGGCTGAATTATCTGAAGGCTTGTCCAGACTGGAGTTTTTGTGTGTGATTGTATCTGTTTGCCTTCTTATTTAACTTGCATGGTCCACATGACATCACTCTCAAACAACACCAGTTTCACTTCTCTCCCACTGTAAATTTGGGTTAAACTATTACAGAGATAAACCAGAAAATTGGGGGAAAATGGGTTCCAAACTACTCCACTCAGGGTCAGTGTTTCTGAGTGAGTGGCTCAATCTTTAGCAGTACAGTGGTACCTCGGGTTAAGTACTTAATTCATTCCGGAGGTCCGTTCTTAACCTGAAACTGTTCTTAACCTGATGCACCACTTTAGCTAATGGGGCCTCCTGTTGCTGCTGCACCACCAGAGCCCGATTTCTGTTCTTAACCTGAAGCATTATTTCTGGGTTAGCAGAGTATGTAACCTGAAGCGTATGTAACCTGAAGTGTATGTAACCCAAGGTATCACTGTACAGTGAGAACATAATAAATTTTATAAAACTACTCAGAAAAACCTAGAAACTTGAATTAGGATTTAAGTGAAAGATACAATTCTGTACACACTTAGGAATAAGTCCATTCAACTTGGTGCAGCTTCCTTCTGCATAGACCCACACAAGATCATGCTGCAAGGATATAATCCTATAACAAACTCACCTGAATAAAAATCTTACTGATATCAGTGTTACTTCTAAGGAATGAATATAAGGATATGAATATTATTGTGACGTATTGAGATAATATTTGAGAAGCTTTAAAATAAGAGATTCTGAGAGGATGAGCTCTACGTTTCTTTTCCCATTTGCCTTCAATTCCCTCAATATTTTTCTATGGAGCCACCACTGGCACCCCACTTTGTCTGAAGGATTTCATTTGTTCCTTTCCTTTATCCCTCCAAATGTTTCCTTCTTTTGACAACACCCTTTTTTCAGAGATGTTGCATAGGCTAATAAACTAATCCTATCTATAGTTATACATTTTCTGCTGTCATTTAAGGCAAATTAAAAATAAACCACAGAATTACCTTGTGTAGAGAATGCTGAATTGCTGACAAGTTGTGTGCCTGTTTTGTTTTTGTGTCTGTTTGTGTGTGTGGTTTTTGTGTTTGTTTGTGTGTGCCTTTGAACAGAGGAAAATGGCTGTGATGCGAGTCCATTATAGCAGTCTAGCCAGAATACTTGGAAACCCATCAAAGTCTGCCTGAGGGGCAGATTAAAAATAGATCTTCAGAATTCCTATTTCATATTTCAATTAATGGCCCACCTGCCAAGTGAAATGAACCCAAACTGATTGTGGCCATTAATGTTCAGATGTAGCTTTCTGCTGAGAAAGACAAGAAAGAAAGAAAGAAAGAAAGCATTAAAAAGGGGAGAAAGCAGTAATTCTGCCATCAACCCCACTCCTGGGTCTCTCATTTGCTGAGCCTAAAGAGCTGGTTCTTATCAAACAATGGAAAGACACAACCCTGCTTACAGACAGGGTAAGAGTGGGGTTTTTTATTATTATCAGAGAATGATAGTAATCCATTAAAACCAGACAGCCTGCTCACAAACATCTGATCCGTCAAGCAGTAAAAAAAATGCTGGAGCAACCTTACCAATGCTCCTAGTCACCTGCTGTGCTGTCTAATCACAGACTAGGTATAGTTCTAAAGGGATTTGCACCCAACTATTTAAAACAGCTTTATGGTGCCCTCGAGATATTGTGGACTAGCTCCCTTTAGCTTCAGCCAGCATGGTCAATAGTCAGGGATGATGGAAGCTGTAGCACAATTGCATCTGGAAGGCATCAAGATGGGATGGCTGTTTAAAACCCAACAGGTGGGGAAAGGCATTGCAACCTATTCTTTCCTACAGATTAAATTGAAGGCTCCATCCCTTCATGTAACAAAAGGCTTTTTGTCTAAGTGCTTGACAAGACAGATGAGGGGGATGTAGCCGGATTACCTTGCCCTCTCTGTTCCTGTCCCCAAAACGACCCAGTTCAGTGGATTGCATGTTACTGGTCTGTATGTCTACATATTTTCACAGCTCAGCTTACATATACACACTCGGCTTCAAAGTTCACAATGACATAATGACCTTCTTTCATAGAAATAAAGTATTTAAATGTATCTAAGGAACAGGGACACTAAATATGGTGATTGGATTGCTTAAAAACAGTCTGACTGTGGGTTTTATTGTTTTGATGCCATTACTAATGAATTTTAAAGGTTAGGTCCAGCCTTAGTCATGCTTAGTTAATCCACTGAAATTTACTGGGTTTACTCAGCCAGGTTATGTATCCTCAGCAATGATCAGCAGAGGAATGACCACCTGGAGAAGCTCAGAAAGAAGAAATGCCATGGTACATCTGCATCAGCACAACCATGCTCCTTCACCTGTCCCAGCATTTTCAGTCTCTACAGCCACAGCAGGTGCTGTAACTCCCCAATGGCTTGACTTCACCCCTGAAGGTGCACTCTCCTGAGACAGACGGATGCCAACAGCAATTCTAATCATAACTTAGTCTCAAGTCAACCCCAAAGCTGTCTGATTTTTACTTTCATTAGTCATATTGAATGTATTTCCTTTTTTGGAAACACAGAAATGAAAGAATTAAAATAAGACTTTTAAAGGGGAGGGGGAATAGTGTCAAGGCTTTCTGCTGGAATCCCAAGCGAAGAAGATAGTGGTAGTCTTTTAAAACTGAGAATGTCTATATGGATTTGCAAAGCTCTATGAAAACAAATTATGAAAACACAATTTTAATTTGTGTTTTTTTAAAAAGTATAACACCTAGCCAACCTTTCCCTTCAAATAAATAAAAACTAGTTTTGCCTATCACTGGGGGGGGGGGGGGAGAAAGAAAAGCTCAACAACTTTTGTGTCTGGATCTTCACTTTTTGAAGTGAAGTGATCTTTCCGGCAAGATCTTGTGAGATCTTGTTGCATTTTCACAAGGTATCACCAGAAGCTGCCACCACCACTGCTTTTCCTCCAGCAGCAGCAGCAGCAGCAGCAGAAGAAGAAGAAGAAGAAGGAGGAGGAGGAGGAGGAGGAGGAGGAGGAGGAGGAGGAGGAGGAGGAGGGGCAAACAGTGCGCCTGCAGGAGAGTTGCCCATGGGATTCTGCCACCCGAGGCAGCTGCATCAGTTTGCCTCAAGGGCAGGCATGATGTTAAGGTTTGTGACTTCAGCACGTCTGTCAAAACCTCACTCTACTTAGGATACATTCTTCTTTAGTGACTAGGCAGAAATTCCATGTTACCCCAGCATGTTATCTGACCATGTCCTAAAAGGGGTAGTAGTCACACACTTCTAACCAGGACCAATGTCATCCAGTGGAATAAAGCATTGCCCGTGATGTTCAGCAGGCTCAGTGGAAACACACTGGGTTCAAATACTATGTAGACTCTAACCTTAGGGCAGCTCCACAGCAATATGTTCAGATGGCAACTGTGTGGTTCTAGCCATGTGACACCACACCCTTGTGAAGGTTCTGGGTCTGTTCAGTGCCTTGAGGGTGGCAAATTGGCCACTCCATGTATTCCCCCTTCAGTTCTGTCGAAGAAACACAGGCTTTGAATGAAAGAAATAAACATGTCCCTAGTTCCATACACAGGGATGCGGGTGGCGCTGTGGTCTAAACGACAGAGCCTAGTGCTTGTTGATCAGCAGGTCGGCAGTTCGAATCCCTGCGACAGGGTAGGCTCCCATTATTCGGTCCCAGCTTCTGCCAACCTAGCAGTTCGAAAGCACGCTAGTGCAAGTAGATAAATAGGTACCGCCCCGGCAGAAGGTGAACGGCGTTTCCGTGTGGCGCTCTGGTTTGCCAGAAGCGGCTTAGTCATGCTGGCCACATGACCCAGAAGCTGTATGCTGGCTCCCTTGGCCTATAGAGTGAGATGAGTGCCACAACCCCAGAGTCGTCTGCGACTGGACCCAACGGTCAGGGGTACCTTTACCTTTACCTTTAGTTCCATACACACGAGTGCTTAATATTACATATGCATATGCCCTTTGTCACACTTTATGTGTTTGCTGCAAGAAACACTTCTCCACTGTTGGGAAGACAGCAGATGTGTCTGTTGCATAATGTGCGGCCGTTGCTCTCCTCGGCCTGGCTTGTGCATAAAGATAAATCACAGTCAGAAATAAACAGTCACTTCCCACTATTGGTGCACATTGATCCACTGCCCTGCCCTGCCTCCAGGAGAAACGAACGGCGAGTGTTACCTGTCAGCTGGTGCTCATGCTTTCTTCCTCTCTTCAACAAACTACAAGAGCAAGCCAGCAAGGTTTGTTCTTGGCTTTAACTGTTTGTGGTTGTCTGGGAGGAACAAGCCACCAAGACTGCTCTGCACGTGATGATAAATCTGGCATTGTGGCAGACAGGACAGACAAAAGACAGCACGTCTTCATACAGTAGACCTGCTGCCACTAGAGGCAGTGATGGCCACCATGTTGGATGGCTTTAACAGAGGTTTAGACAAATTTATGGATCAGGTGATCAGCGGCTGCTGTGTTTGGTGGCTATATGCTGTCAGAGGCTGTATGCTTCTGAATACCAGCTGATGGGAAACATAGGAGGGGAGAGTGCTATTGTGCTCAGATCCTGACTGTAGGCTTCCTATAGGCTTCTTGTTGTCTACTGTGAGAGCAGAGTGCTGGACTAAATGGGCCATCGACCTGGTCCAGGAGGCTCTTCTTACGTTTCTTCAGGAGACATTTTGGGTCGGTAGTGCAGTCACCTCACTTTGCCTAATGGTAGGGCTGGTCCTAGCAGAGCAGGAGCAATTGAGCAGCATACACACTGCTCATTAACAGTACGTCACGGTTTATTTCTGAGCACGGCTTACTGCTCAAAAGGCCACTGTGTGATCTTCAGCAAGTCATGCACTCTCAATCTTCCCCTCCCTATTTGCAGTATGGGAATAATATAAGTGATCTGCCACATGAGTTTGCTGTGAAGGCAACAGCACTAAAAAGACCGAAAAGCACTTTGCATGTCTTAATATGCTTATTTCAAAATGTATATCCTTTCTCATCTCATCATGCCTAAGCAGCTTACAAAACATTAAAACAGAAAATGCTATAGAGAAATAATTAGTACTAATTAGCCACCTGCCAGTGAATAAGCCTGTGAAAGAAAAAAAATATTGGCAAGCTGTACATTTTTTTGGAAGAATATTCTATTTTTGGTGTGCATGGCAAATAAAATACTTTAAAGGATCCAGTTTGCATAAATAATTGTGTGGTAGTAAGGCTCTAAACTTACAAGGAGAAATTTGAGGACTTTTTTATACAGCAAGCATTGTTGTGCACTATCAGAGCCCATGAAACACAAGCCATTAAATGTTATTAAGGATCAGCCTGAATAATGAGCCTAGCCTTACATTAGAGCCTCTCCCAAATGCATAGGCTATGATTGCTCTTACATTTATCAATATTTTTTCTAATCTAATGTATCTCCAAGCTGGCAAAGAAAAGATCTCAGCAAGGATTAGGATGCAATGTTTGAAGGAACACTGGTGGTCACAGTGACTAGAGGCTAAGGAGGATAAAATTATTATGAACTTTGTTAGCCTACTAGAGGAAATACATTATATTGCTGGCTAGCAACCTCTACCTCCAGAAACTCCAGCGGGTACAGAATGCTGCAGCGAGGCTCCTCACGGGGTCTCTGCCATGGGAGCATATTCACCCAGTGCTTTTCAAGCTGCACTGGCTCCCGGTGGAGTACAGGGTCAGATTTAAGGTGCTGCTTTTGACCTTTAAAGCCCTTCACGGCCTAGGACCCTCATACCTATGGGACCGCCTCTCCTGGTATGCCTCACGGAGAGCCTCAAGGTCCATAAATAACAACACCCTTGTAGTCCCAGGCCCTAAGGAAGTTAGATTGGCTTCAACCAGAGCCAGGGCCTTTTCAACTCTGGCTCCGGCCAGGTGGAACGCTCTGCCTCATGAGACCAGGGCCCTGCAGGATCTGATTTCTTTCCGCAGGGCCTGTAAGACAGAGTTGTTCCGCCTGGCCTTTGGCTTGGAGCCAATTTGATTCCCTCCCTCCCTCCCTTTCTTTTTTCTTTTCCTTCTCCTCCTGCGATGAGGCTACATTTTAATATTTTAATGTTCCATTATTTTAATGTTGTTTTTTATTTTTGTTTTTAAGTTGTAATCATTCATCTTGTTTTTATTATTGCTTGTAAGCCGCTCTGAGCCCGGCCTTGGCTGGGGAGGGCGGGGTATAAAAAAAAAATATTATTATTATTATTATTATTATTATTATTACATCTTCAGGAAACCCTTCTGCACTGAACTCCTGCATAGCTATAGTGTAACTCTTGCACATTGCAGGAAAATTCTGGTGCGTGTTCCAGGGTGTGCAGAGTTCATTTGACACCCTGATGAGGTGCACCAGACCTTATTTTTGCCATACATTAACTAAAGGTTGAACCTTAGAACATGCACAACCGGAAATGGCTTGCCAGATGGGGCAGAGTATGGTATGGTAATATAGGAGGCTGACTTTTACTATCTAGCTCAGTATTTCTGATACTGACATATAGTGGCTCTCCAGGGTTTCAGACCTGGAGTCTTTCTCTGTCTTACCTGGAGATGCCAAGGATTGACTTTGGAACCTTCTACATGCAAAGCTGATGCTCTGTTCCTGAGCTATGGCTCCTGTCCCAACAGGTGGACTGCTGTTCCATACCAGGAGAGGGAAGCAGTGAGGAGGTTGGCACAGTGCAAACACACTGGCAGAGCCAATCTGGCACCTAGATTAGGGATGGAGGGACCTTTTTCAGCCTGGTAGGCCAAGTTCCTTATCTCCACAAGCTCCGTTGACCAAGTTGGACGTTTGCAAGACGGGACTTCCACTGCTTGCAGGGAGTCCATTCTGTGCAGAAAAAGAAACATACAAGTTGTACAAGAAAGCAGCTATTTTTTTGCCAGGGTTCATTGAATTAGGATGCAAATGCAGCCTGTAGATCGTGCTCAGTTAGGCATATAGGATAGTGTGTCTAGGAGAAAATCACTGATTATCCAGGTTTATCACCAACGTTCCATTCACATAAACTGAATTTCAAGAAGTACATAGCAAATATTCTGAGGTTTCAAACAATCAAACACCAGACTAGGAAATGACAGAGACTCCACAATTCAAATGCAATGTTCAGTATCTTGGAGCATCTGAGATCATTAAGTAGTCTCTCCCTTTATTTGGCAGCCATTGTGAAGATCAATCTCATTGTCAGTTAATTGCTACACTGTTTGGTGCCTGTACTCACACCATATGGAAAGCCCCATTTAAATATGCAAAGAAATGCTATAAATAAGTCAAAGCTGTTGTTAAATGGGGTCTCAAGCTGCAGCCAAGGCAGCATAAAGAAAGGGTGGGGAAAGGAAGCAATTTCTTTCAAGATCAGACACTTTAAATACCCAGTTTCTCTTCTGCAAATAGAACAGCACTAACCACTTGGAACGGAAACGTTTTTGACTGCTGATTAGTAATAATGAAACCCTAAAAGTTGCCTTTTCATAGCAATCAGTATTATAAGTGGCATTGCAGCAGGAAGCGTCAATGCTCTTGTATCAGTGCTTTTTGCAGCACATAACAAAGGTACATTTGGAGGAGTGTCATGGACTTCCTTGGTCCTTTCAGCCCGTTAGCGATGCAGGGACCCTGTAACCCAACCTTACATAGGGGACAACCTGTGGTTCTAGCATGGGTATTCCAGCATTTGTATGCTGCTCTGTAACCCAAGAATGTGTACCAAAATATGTATATCAGGCAGAGGGAGGAGAAATGGGTAACTTCAGAGTTGGGGTTCTACGGAAGCCTATACAGTGGTACCTCAGGCTACATACGCTTCAGGTTACAGACTCCACTAACCCAGAAATATTACCTGGGGTTAAGAACTTTGCTTCAGGATGAGAACAGAAATCGTGCTCCGGCAGCGCGGCAGCAGCAGGAGGCCCCATTAGCTAAAGTGGTGCTTCAGGTTAAGAACAGTTTCAGGTTAAGAACAGACCTCCAGAACGAATTAAGTTCTTAACCTGAGGTACCACTGTAATACTCTTTTCAGACAGTGTTCAGTCACTTTTTATATCAGCTAATGGAATGCAACTTCTGTATTACAGTACTTGATTTTTTGAACTGTACCAGTAGAACTGCACATTTACGCCTGCTTGCACATTAAAATGGACTGGACTTTCTCTGAGGTGAACCTGTCCACATGCATTGAGGAGAGATAGAAGTAAATCAAGAACATTTTGAGTTCTGTAACATTTATGACAAATTAAAAACATTTCCTACAGTTTTCTTATTTTTCCTTGCTGGTGTGCACACAGGTGGAGAAATATAATTGCCTCTATACATTGTTACTTCCTTATTTCATAATTTTCAAACAGCCTAAGAGCTGTGTGATTAAAATGCACCTAACCTCAATAGTGCACTTAGCTCATTTTTGACTCTGAAATTAATAAGTTTTATCCAGTGTTAGCCCTACCTAGAGCAGACTCAATAAAATTAATGGGCATGACTAAATTAGGTGCATTGATTTAAATGGGTCTGCTCTCAGAAAAACTTGGTTGGGTGCGTCCCAATTGTTCTTCCCAGCAGATAGTAATGTGTATTATTTAACTCACTTAAATATGTGGTATACAACATTTGAGGGACTCATCCACATTATATTGAGTGGGGCCAAAGACTTCTGCCCTAAAGTTCTGTCCTGATGGCCAATATTGTCAATTGTTCTCAGTTATACAAACTTTCTCATATCTTAAGGAAATGTAGCTTGAGGACTATTCTTTCTCTCCCTCCCTCCCTCCCTCTTTCCAACAGATTGGTTTTTGGCAGACATTTGAAAAATGCTCCTGCCAAACTCTCTCGTTGGCAGATGGTAACAGCTGGGTTGTGACTGACTTGGAAAAAGTGCTAAAAGAGCTCTTCTCAAGGGCCCATTGTGCTCTCCCAATGGCTGTTTCTTGCTTGGGACATCTCATTGTATCAATGCATAATTTACTCATGCAACTGGCAAGAGGTGGAGACAGTGAGAGTAGTTATAATTTGTTCATTTGTTATAATTTGGGAGTTAAACTGAAGTTCTCTAAATGCATCCTATGCGAACATATTTTTATTTTTTTAAATAACATGGAAAAGCCACCATGATGCATGGGACAGTTAGTTATTATTGGGGACTTGGGTCTGATTTTTGAGAATGAACACCTTACTCTGAAAGTGATCAGAGCAGCTAGCAGTTATGAAAACTGTACTGTCATGGCTTCGTGAAATTATTTTCAAAAACCACCTTGTTCCAGGTTTCACCTTTACAGAACTGGTGATCAAAGGGCAGCAATGAATTAAAACATCTTTATAGATGGATCACTTTTGGGTGCTATAGTGCTTGTCTTTTAGAACATATGGCTTTTAGCATATGGTGGCGAGGACAGCCATCAACCCATAAAAGCATTTCACTTCAGCATTAAGATTAATTTTCAGCATATGTGCAATATAGACTCTGGCCTTATATTTAAATACCACAAACATGTTGTGGATCAAGTATGATCGCATCAGATTTAAACTGCAGGACTTTGTTGATTCTTCAAGACGTCACTTCTGTATGTGAGCATCAGCCTGCTAAGATGAGGACATCAGCCTTCATAAGATGAGGGCACCTAAGATGAGGTTACTTGGCCTAGTGCATTTTTAAGAAGGTTGCACTTCACCTTCCCTTCTCAGCTAGGTAACTCCTAAATTATATCGAAATACCAGTGTGATCGCCCTAAAACTGCGCCTGTATGGTAACATGATATGTCTTAAAAACAAGGGAGTAGAATAATTCAGTTGGTTAGAATGCGGTGCTGATAATGTCCAGGTTGTAGGTTTGATCCCTGTATTGGTCAGCTGCATATTCCTGTATTGCAGGGGGTTGGATTAGTCAGGCTTCCTAAACCTCGGTCCTCCAGATGTTTTGAGACTACAATTCCCATCATCCCTGACCACTGGTCCTGCTAGCTAGGGATCATGGGAGTTGTAGGCCAAAAACATCTGGAGGGCCGAGGTTGAGGAAACCTGGATTAGATGACCCTCAGGGTCCGTTCCCACTCTACAATACTATGATCCCAGAAGATTTAGGACAATTTTAAATCTTATGCTTCGATATCTTTGTTTAAAACACTCTGTTTAAAAACTCGCCCTAAAGTGTTAACCCTCAAGAGGCAAGGCCAGCCTTTGTCTGCAGACAGCCTGTCATACCATACTGGGCAGATCTGAAATCTATTTAATCCCAAGGGAGAGAAAAGAGGATTTAACCTAAAAACAACTAAATACTACAACTTTGATATAAAAAAATGGTTAACTGCTTCACTGCTGATCCAGAGAAGCATGACTTGAAGTCACAGGGTACTGCTCTACTGCTGAAGCAAAGCAGGTCAGGCTTTGAAAGTTGTCTGGATAGAAGCAGGACCTCTTGGAAACCATCTGTGAGCTGCTCTGAGCTCTTCCTGAGGAATGTGGGGAAGGTGTCACAAATACTGATCCAAACTGCATTACAAGTTCAAGTTGCAAAATCAGGGATTTCCCACCTTGCCCCAAGCCATACATCTGTTGTCTTTGAATGGTGGCTACATCAGGACTGAAACCCTTCTAGCCCAGCAGCCTGGACTGGTAGTCTAATAAACAGGATGCAGTAGGATAGCAGAACTGAAGTCTAGTAAGAAACAGCAGAGCTGTTCAATTTCTCTGAATCCTGTTTGTAGAAGACAAATGCATCATCTTCCTAAAATAGGAAGCCGCTTCTTCACAGAGCCAGACAGTTGGTCCATGTATCCTGAGCAGCAGGAACTCTCTAGGATTTCAGACAGGGTCTATCCAAGCTCTACCTGGAGATGCTAGGGATTGAACCTAGGACCTTCTGTATGCAAAGCAGATGTTCTACCATTGAGCTAAGGTCTTCCTACAGCTGCTGAAGATGCAAGCTAGTTTACTACACTAACGGTATTTCCCTCATAGATTAATTGAACCTTTTTCTAAAGAAGGCAGCAATTTATCTAAAATCTTTCTTTCTTTCTTTCTTTCTTTCTTTCTTTCTTTCCTACCTGCCTACCTACCTACCTACCTACCTACATTGCAAAATGCCCATGACAGTTTTCAGATGAGGAAGAGCATCTTTCCAAAAGCATAAGCCAGGAATAACTTTATCTGTGTCTGACTGTTGTTCTAGACACACAGCAACATAGCTGAGATTAAGATTTGACCTTGGGGTTTTATACTGAACATAGCATTAACTTGCTTTATTCCAAGAACATCTATTCTTGATAATTGTCCAAAAGAACAGTACAAAGGAGGGATGTAATAATCACCCTTCCCTTCATTACTGTTCAGCAAGCTCCAACATCTGCCAGCTAGGGATTTGTCATTATCCAGACAGCAACTGGGATTTCTCCATTTGCCACTGTCCATATTCCCTCCAGGCCTCTAATCTAGCCATTGGGAGGCTCTCTGCAGTAGCAGTTTCTCCTTTTTGGGAGATATCCTTGAGCTGTGTAAATCTCGACCCAAATAATTCTGCTCTGAAATATGCACTTGGTTTATTTAACAGCCTCTTGGGGGTTTCCTCTCCCAGTTTCAGTCGATGGTTTCTTGCTTTTAATCTACTTGGAATTTTTTTCATATCCCGAAACCTACCTCTTTGGGCAAAGATGGATAAATACAGAATGACAGCCTGCCTGGTTCAGACACAGCTCCCTTTCAACCACAGCTGCACAAGACACTTATGCCATCCTGCTCAAGCACCAGATGAGAAAAGGAAGATCTGCACTGGCCATCTATGCAGATCGCATGAGAGTTTGATTTAATTACAGGTTGTGATGTAATTAAGTACATGAAGCTCAGGAACAGATGGTATCAGGAAAGGATCACAGAACAGACTCACGGCTTCCCAGCAGCAATTTTTGTTCAAGTGTGCTTATTATCAGGAGCAATAATGGAGATGGAGAATAGTCTACATACAATGGTTTCAATACCAGTTAGTCTTGTGACTCACTTTCCATAGATTAAATCAAAAATTCGTAGGTAGTAAACAAAAGGTAGCCAGAACCCTTTTTCTACTAGAAACAATAGAGCAAAGCATGCAGCTTCATCATGAGATGACAAGCAAATCCCATTTCATTCAAAGTAAGCATGCACAGGATAAATTTGGTTGATTTTAATTGTACTGGAGCACAGCCATAATCACTTTACTGTTGGTGGTGGAGATGGGGCTTAGGATGGTGAATGGTTGTTCCCTTTTCCATTGACCTCTACCAGCAGAGAAGACTACCCTGAGATTCATCCTGGCAGGTAGGAAGCCACTGTCAGCTGGTAGCCACTGCTAGTAGCCAGGAGAAAGTCCTGAAATGGACTGCTTTGGGGCAGGGGGGCAGGAAACATGGGCTCCACTAAATCTAAAGCCCTGTGGGGCTCAATTTTCAGGGCAGTCAGGTAGGCCTTCATGGAGCTAACACAATGGGGGGGGGAGCCCCAACAACTCTAGCCAGCACCAGCAAAAGGGCTTGGGATGCAGTGGCCAATCTGTAGCTTTGCCTTGTTCTTCCAGGTTAGGGTTAGGGTTGCTGTGTTCATCATGATCAGCCTTTGCTAGATTGTGTCCACTGTGTGCAATCTAGAGGAAGTGCACCATAGAGCCTCTTTGTGCAGCCTTGAAATTAATGGGAATTAAGCATGATACAATTTTTAATTCCCTTTGAATCCCTCCCAATGGTTGCAAGTGTGCATAATTTTAGAGCGTACTCACTATTCTAAGCCACTTTAATTACTCAACCAGGCACATGAATTAGTATTGATTAACTCCAGAGCTTCTTTTCAGCCAATGCTGCAGAACCTGGCATCAGTGTATGGCAGTTGTGTGGCCTACTTGACAGAGGACAACCCTCTCTTTGAAGTGCTGTCCAATTTGAAAATAAAGACGCATAAGGAGAGAGAGAACAGGAGCCTTAAAGTTGTCCATCAATGGTTAGCACCTAGACAACAGACTGAGCACACACCCAGATGATGTGGTGTGATATACTGTCTTTCCACTTAACGTTATAGTACTTATTTCTAAATTTGCACCTATGCATATGCAAATCTGTAGCCTCTTTGGTCCCCACCCCCTTTTTTGTTGATGTATTTTCTCTTTTTGGGGAGATGTGTAAGTGACCACTAAATTAACGGCTGGTTGCACGCCACAGATATGTAAAGTAATAATCAAAAGGGTGATTGGGGCATGAACAGAGTACCTTTCTTTCATGATAAACTACCACCAGATCTACATATCTGGGAACAGAGGAAGAGCTAGATCAAAATGTCAGAAGGCTTCTTTTTTCTTTTTAAATAGTTTTTATTAAGTTTCACATTTTTACCATAATAATAACATTTCATATAACATAAAAAGAATACAATTCCCAAACTTCCCCCTCCCCCCCCCCAGACTTCCCTCAACTTCCTCTTCTGGTTTTTAAAATAATAACTTCCCCTGCTTGCTATATTATATCTTCGTATTAAGTTATTTATATCACATGTTGTGATTCTCTTATCATTTTAACATCATCTTTATCATTTCTGTATTTATTTTGCTAATTGTAAGTGTTTACTCAAACCCTGCTAGTGAGTTCATTTCTTTACATTGCTTCTGTAAATACCTCATGAATGGCTCCCAAACTTTTAAAAAAATCTCTATTGTCTTTGTCATTAAGTCTTTCAGTTAGTTTCAGCATATTCCATCAATTTTTCTTGCCATTGTTCTTTAGTTGGTTTTTAGTCGCTTTTCCATCTTTGGGCTAGCAACATCCTACCCAGGGTTGTGGCATATATAAAGAGTTTCTTCTTCTCTTTTGGCAAATCTTGTCCTGAAATGCCTAGTAAGAAAGCTTCTGGTCTCTTAACAAAAGTTATCTTAAACATTTTTTTCATTTCGATATAAACTATTTCCCACTTATTTTTAATTATTTTGCAATTCCACCACATATGAAAAAATGTGCCCTCTTCTTCTTTACATTTCCAGCACTTATTGAAGCCTGTTCTGTACATCTTTGCTATTTTTACAGGTGTAATATACAGTCTATACATCATTTTCATATAATTCTCCTTTAACAATATACAATCAGTAAATATTAAATTCACTTTTCATGATTTTCCCCAGTCTTCCATTTGGATATTATGTCCTAAATCTTTGCCAAAATGTCAGAAGGTTTCAAGTGGGTAAAATTTGGGCTTAGCTTTAACAAGACCTCTCCTCCTTCCAGAGGGGAGGGGTTGTGAGTGGGAGCCGGCTCCCGCGTCAGCGGGGGTGGGGTGGGGGCGTATTTGGCCCCCTGCATCAGCCTCTCCCTGCTGCCGCGCCAAGCCCTTCAGTCAGCCAATAGGGCTGGCTTGGGGGCAGGGTTTAGCCACATTTAAGCAGCTGCAGCGGCACTGGGGCCCCATTCGGCTTCCTGTTTTCATCGGATCACCCGCCCAACCTCCCTTTAGGTCAATTTTATGCTTTTGACCTTGCTACGGACTTTGGTTGGTCGCCTTGGTTGTCCAAGGGGCCTGGTAGGAATTTTTATCCATTGGGCGAATTGGCACCTGTCTCTTGGTTTTTTGCCTACCTTATAGCAAGTCGTCACAACTTCCGGGTATTGGTTATGTCTTGTGGCCATCACCTACCCCTCCCCTTTTGGGTATTCCGTTAAAGGAATCCGGCGGTCGTGGATCCTGTCCGATGGCCTGCTGGTGGCTAGGGCCATTGCATGACCCCCAGTGATGTCTGGGGAAGCTTCCAGTTGTATTTACATCAACAAGCTCCTCCCACTGGTTGTTAACCCTCGAATGACCCCCACAGAGCCGGGTGGGGTTATGAATAGATTGTTTGATCCAATGCCTAAGCCAATCCCTCTCACATGCTGTAACCAGTAAAGTTGTGGCCTTATTTAGCCCATTAACCTAAATACATGTGTCCGTGTGTCTTATTTATCCCTATGCGGGTGGCGGGTCCTCCACTCACAATGATAATTGCCTAATATGGCAGCCCACATTTTCAATATTATCTATAAAAGGAAAAGTGCAACCCTGAATAAATGTCATGCCTAGCCTTGACATGGTAGCAGACATGTTCACAGAGGATGAACCGGACACTCCACTAGTTGAGGAACTTGAGGTGCAGGCAGATCCCTTGAAACCAGGGCTGAGAGTCACCTTGAAGGGCCCTCTGGAGAAAAACCTGTGAAGAACGCTTGGAGCTGTCAGAGGAGGGGGAGGAGCCACCACCACCCAGTCCATGGGAACCCTGGAACCAAAGAGCAATAACCTAGCTTATTAAAAGTGTGCTAAAAAAGGAGAACCCCCCAAACCACAAACCATCCCTCCCCTCTCATTATGCCAAGCTGCAGTTCCTTAAATGGGCCTGTTAGCCGAATGACCACCCAAAAATCATATGATAAGATATTGTGTCATTCTGAGTTTGTTCCTGATTCCCAGACTTCATTGAGTGGCTGTAAGCTTCTGGGTGGAACTTCATTACAGCAAAAATAATGAAGTAAGCAGTTCACACTTCATTTTTCTTTTTCTTGCGGAGAGTTAAACTTTATAGTATTTTGGGGTGGTTTTTGTTACTGATTTCTTCTTTGTGGTGCAATGACTGCACTTTACAGTAATTAAGGCAACTTCTCATTTTGTACATTGCTCCCAGTAATACATACTTCTCTCTATCTTTTTCATTTCCTAAAACAAACACAACCAAAGAAAGAATGTGCAACTGGAGCAGCCATCAGCTACTGCTTTCGAGCGAGCCACCGATGGTGCATAAACCAAGGTGAAATCTACACACATATTAAAAATGCTTTAAAAAAAAAAGTTTTGAAAAATATATTGAATTTGCCATAGCTCACCACTGCCATAAAGTGTCACATATGTATACTGCACTTTACAACACACTTAAAACATTTTATTTGCAGCGGTATAGCTGAGCCCCAAACCAATTGCCTAGGGTGCTTCTAGTCTGTCACTATTTTCAGGCAGAATTCAATCACATCCCAGCATATTCAGTTTGTGCAATCAAAGCTGATTTGGAGCTCTTGTACAACAAAATCACCTCCCACAAAGCTCCAGACTTTTGCAATAAGGAAAGTGATGGGGAAAAGCATTGGGAAATGTAGGCTAGCACTTGCTTGACATAACAGTCATCAACTGCCCCCCCCCAAGAAAGAAGGACGAATGCTTATTAAACAATGATGCTCTTCAAGTTTCTTTTGGTTTCTCTCTTTTCCAAATGTAAGTTCAGTTCTCCAAATTTCCAAGTCGGTTTTCAAAATCTTCAGGAAAGTTCACCAGTGAATATTTTTACTATACACATTTTGGTATGCAATTTTGCCTCATATGATGCATTTCTGATGTTCTTTTTATTTTTTTTATTTTTTTGATGTTCTTTTTAATAATGTATGCATTTTATGCATCCTTTGCCCTCACACATGTGCTTTTGTACACATTACTTGACTGGAGGACTTTAGAGAAGAGCACATTTCAAAGGATAGCAGGGTCTCAAGTTGTTTGTTTCAGAAAATGTGTAGTGCCTTTAAATATAAAACGAATCACAGTTCTCCTCCTGTCTCTACTTTGTACAGCTCTTTTAAGAGAAGTGTACACAATGCTTGCTAGCACAGGTGAAATTGTGCAATTAGCTGCTTTGTTTATGTCTGGAAGTCCTGTTCATAACAGCGTATGTTTACTTTTTCTGCATCTGGGCTTATTATTAAATGCTAATACTTACAGAAGATTTGGATGTCTTTACATTTATTTAACTGCATGCTCAAACAGCAGACAATACAGTAGTAATTATAGGCTATGCTCCAAAGAACAATGCAACCAACCAGCTCTGTGTGCGTGAATTTTTCAAAACAGCAGATCTCTGTGCCACATGGCAAAGAACTTCCAAATTAAGCGAGTTCTAAAAAAACAGTTTTTTGATGGGTTATAGGAACATGCACAAAAGGTGGTGGGGAGCAAAATAGAAACTACCAGGACAATGTAATACATTGGGTGCAGCTAACATACTGTAGCTCTTTAAATCCCAGTCGTAATCTTGTTCATATTTTAGCACATCTCAGAGATGTTTATATGTTTCCAGTGGAGCATCAATGATGTGAAAACATTTTCTTTAGAAAGGCTTGTTGTGGTCCAGCATAATTACTATGTTGCAATTGTATTTATCAGTGTGATTACTTGTTGTATCATTGTGCCTGGGATATTTGCTTTACTGAAGGGTTTTAAACACACAAGCATTCGAAAAAGCGGAAGAAAAACCACAACATATACATTAGAGGTGGCACCACTGAAATTGCACACACCCCACCCCAAGAAAATATCCTGGAACCTGTTTACCCATCACAGAGCTACAATTCCCAGCACCCTTAATAAACTGCAGTTTCCAGGATTCTTTTTGTTGGCCAGGGGAGAGATGTCCTTTAAATGTATGGTATGCACACAGTCATAATCTAGGGAATGAAGGTGTTATAAAATGATGGAAGTAGTGCAGTCGTAGAAAGAAGTGTGGAAAGAAAGCAAAATATGGATAACATTCAGAGACATTTTGGCTTACACTGAACTTGATTAGACAAGCTCTTAAGCCGCACAGTATTTCATCCAGGCCACAGTTCTATTAAAAGCTAGACACAACAGTGGTCACAAATTAAGCATCAGAAGAAGGGAGACTACAGAATCCCCATTTGCAGGGACTTCTATTAAGACCAGGTTTCCTGTCAGTTGTAAAATTTATGGATATTGACTGAGCCCTGAAAGGTCCAGGAGGACAGCCGGCAGAAAGAACTTATTAAGGTAATGAGAAACACCTGAATTAGACCTACCGTAACCAAACAGCAGGAATTGATAAATCGAAGCGAATCCATTTGTATACTCCATTTGTATCTGAATATCATTGGCAAAGGGGACTTGACCTTTGACCTGGCAATGCCCCCTTGCCCCCCTTGATTGCAGCACACTGGGTGACTTACAAGATGGAACAGAGCGACTGATCAGGCACACAGTTGGTCTTTGTTACATCACCCCTCTGGGTTTGATTCCTCCTAATAGCATCTGCCAAGTTCCATAAGCATCAAATTTTTACTGAGCTAAAAATTGCGCTCTCCTGCTCTGCATAGTTTGGTGCATTTTGTTTATTCCCCCCCTCAGATCTGATTTATTCATCTGCAGAAGCTTAAACCTGTTCTATGAATAAAGGAATAAACACTTTGCTTTGGAGACAAATCTCCAAAGTTTTGTAAGCAGTTATTGAAATAAATGAGTTTGCCATGCTGGCAGGATACTCTGTGAAATATGACCCAACAGCCTGGCCCTAAAACACAGTTGCTTGGAAGAACATCCCATTGATTTGCAGTTGATCTGCCTGAGGTCCCAATAGACTGAGCCACCATTATTTATTCTGATGCTTAAGAGGAACCTAGGAGCCACACTGTTAGGTATCCTTCAGAAATATAATACTCATTCAGAGAAGTTTACAACTGTGGATGTATAATTGTTTGCAATTAGGAAAATCCTACCTGTCTGAAGTGATTTGTATGTTTTCTTCCTGTGTATTTTATGTTCATGCTGCAAAAGACAATTCAGAGCAGGGTGCTTCCCAAAGGGGGCCTTATATCACAAACATTCAGGAAGGTATTTTTTCCCTGTATTTTCGCTCCCACACATTCCTCCTCTTTCAGTCAGGAATATTCATTGCTATTCTGCTGCTTGCTGTCCACATCAGTGAGCAGAGCTTGACTGAACATATCTTGGTAGCGAATTTTGTCCCTTCCCACATCAACCCCTTCCTTGATCTCCACTATTTTTTTCGGTTCTGGACATGCTAACAGGTATTTCTGTACCTGTTTCTGTGTGCACCTTAGAAAAGAAATCCCATGGAGTGTGCAAGAGCAAAAGTGATCAACCTCATAATGGACAAAATGAAGGCTTGCATTTTATTTTGTGGGGGCAATATCCATTTTCATCTGGTAAATGTTTTGTATGTTGGTGCAGGAGAAGATAGGTAGAAAAGGAGAATTCCTGGATGCCAAGATTCAAGTTTAGGCAAGAACTCTTTGGTGAGAGAACCCCAGCAAAGATTTAACATCACAAAATATGCCGCAATGTAAAGCATGGAAATATAGACTGTTAGAACTTTAAAATATGCCCTTCTAAGTTCCTTTCAAAGTTCCCTTCTACTCCCAGCGTAGGAAAATGAACTTACATGTTTGGTAAGTTTTTTAAAAATGGCTTACTTGCAAACTTTTCAAAGGTCTGGTTCATACGCTTTTCCATACGTAAGTCAGAAAAACTGCAGAGACAGTGAAACTTGACTTACTTACAGAGTGGTAAAGGTAAAGGGACCCCTGACCATTAGGTCCAGTTGTGACCGACTCTGGGGTTGCGGCACTCATCTTGCTTTATTGGCCGAGGGAGCTGGCGTACAGCTTCCGGGTCATGTGGCCAGCATGACTAAGCCGCTTCTGGAAAAACCAGAGCAGCACACAGAAACGCCGTTTACCTTCCTGCCGGAGTGGTACCTATTTATCTACTTGCAGTTTGACGTGCTTTCGAACTGCTAGGTTGGCAGGAGCAGGGACCGAACAACGGGAGCTCACCCCGTCACGGGGATTCGAACCGCCAAGCTTCCGATTGGCAAGCCCTAGGCTCAGTGGTTTAGACCACAGCGCCACCCACGTCCCTGGTCTGTACCAAGCCCTAAATGAATCAGCACTAATGCAATGGTGGATATTCACAGGGGAAATTACAAGTATGACCAGATTCCTTACAATCTCATTCAGTGGTTAGACCCCACCCTCAAATTGTGTTTCTCTAAGGAAATGACCTCACACAAACAAAAGCATCGCACCACAAAAACTGTTAAATTGGTTTCTTAAAATTGCAAAATGGTAAATGTGCTTAATTGGTATTGATTTTCTATGGCTTCAGGAAGACTTTTGAAATACTGTATAGTCACCTTCAATAAATCAGAAAGCAGGGAGCTCAGCACTATCCACATCTTTCCAAGGCTTTTAGTAAACAGAAAACAAAGTATGAAAGTCTTTTGAAATATGCTACTGATCTCTCTCTCTATATGTATGTTATATATCAGGGTGGTTTGTTTTATTATTGCAGCCTGCAGTATTGAAGTCATGGCACATTTTCCTCATGAGCATTAACTAAAACCATTAAAGCCTTCATTTATTTAATGCAACTGAAAATTCTTCTACTGTATTTCAAGGGGAATTTATTCAACCAATTAATACACCATTTAGGTTTCCTGCAGTTTCTTATAATGCCTCACAATGCAGCAATTCTACATTTCCCCCCTCCAGTTATATCAGCATAAGAGCTAGAGGAGACGGGATGCTTATTTTATTAATTTCATTTGTGAATAGCTTCCCATAAAAGCGATTTAGCAATAAAAGCATATGTAAAAACTATTTCAAGTCCAATACAGATACGGAGAAAAACCTTCACTTAAAAGTCCTGTTGGGACAGGAAGGTATTCAACAGGCATCCCGAAAACAGTAAACGTGAAGCCTGTAACTGACATATAATGAGAGAGTATTCCATAGGGTAGATGCCACCACAGTAAAAGCCAAAACACCGGCTCCCTCGGCCAGTAAAGTGAGATGAGCGCCGCAACCCCAGAGCCGTTCACGACGTAACTGTCAGGGGTCCTTTACCTTTTTATAGACCATGGGTAGGCAAACTAAGGCCCGGAGGCCAGATCTGGCCCAATCGCCTTCTAAATCCGGCCCACGGATGGTCCAGGAATTAGCGTGTTTTTACATGAGTAGAATGTGTCCTTTTATTTAAAATGCATCTCTGGGTTATTTGTGGGGCAGAGGAATTCATTCATTCCCCCCCCTTAAAAAAATATAGTCTGGCCCCCACAAGGTCTGAGGGACAGTGGACCCGCCCCCTGCTCAAGAAGTTTGCTGACCCCTGGTATAGACAGTGGTTGCCACATCCATTCTAAATTCAGCAAGTAGAACCAAGTGTTATGATACTTACTTTACAGGGCTGTTGTGAGGATTACAACTTGGTAATTCAGCTGAAATGCTTTGAACATGCAAAAGCGCTACAAACCATTGGGTTTTTAAAAAAAATTCTACTCCAACCACAACTACATTTATTTACTGCTTTCCACAAGATGTCTCAAAGCCACTTAGAAGCCCATGAAATACAAAACAACTTGATAATCAATTAAAAACCAAAGACACATAAAAATACAATAAAACTAAGTTCCTGAATATTCTCATCCAACAATCTCTGTAAAAAGCACAAATCCTACCCCACACCACTGAACAATAACTGCCACCAAACGGGCCTTAAGTTAAAACATAGCAGGACCCAGGTTAATGGTTCAAAGTTGTGGGTAAACAAAAATGTTTTAGCCTGGCACCTAAAAGCTGACAATGTTTCCCTGGAGAGAACACCCCACAAGTAGGGAGCCGCCAATGAAAAAGGGTGTTCTTGCATTGCCACCTGCCGCAGCTCCCTTCACATGCAGAAGCCACTGCTGCTGCTGATCACAGAAATATTACAGTGGGAAGGCCGGGTGGCTGGGAGAAGGGGAGACAGCCAGTCAGCAATGTGCAAAGCTGGTTTCTGCTTCAAACTGACAAAACTGTTTTCCTCTTCTGTATAGATGTACACACACTGGACAGGAATATATGATTTTGGTTAAATGCAAAGTGGCCTCAGTACTCTGAAACTTGGGTCTTCAAATGGGATCACTCTCCTTACCGTCTGTGAACACAGGAAGCTGGCTTTATCATTGTCCTATCTTGCTTGTGTTTGCTACACTGATTAGGATGGGCTTTATTGGGCTTTCGGACAGGAGTCTCTTACAGCTCTACCAGGAGATGCCGTGGATTGAACCTGCATTCAAAGATGATGCTCTGCCATGGAGCTACGGCCCTGGGCCCATTAATCAAGTGCACATAGAAAGCCTTGCTTGGAGTGTGTAACACAGCGGTGGCATTTTCCCTGAAATCACGCGAAAAGGAGGAAAGGAAGAAAATCAATTATCATAAGAATTCAGAAGCATTTTAAAGCTCTTGCATTCTGGAAAACATCATGGATTGAATTTATTGGTAACTTCCCAACGTTCCATGGACCAAAGACTTTGGAATCCATGCTCATGCCAGGAGCACATTTTTGAAAGTGCTGCATACCAAAAAGAAAGTCATCATAATTTCCAGAATTTCTCTGCCATTATGCCTTTTGAAATCCTGCACTCGCAGACCACAGAATCCTGGAACAGGCAGCCTGATCCTCTGCACACTGATTTGCAAGCAAGTCCACCTGAGTTCAGTGGCGCAACAGCTCACCATCCAATGTGCCTAGCACTGCAGCCTCACAACTTTGCTGACTGCTGTGTGCAACTTCCTTAATGCAATCATTGCTCACTAAAGTGCTTTCTTCCAAAGTCCCAAATTCCAATTCCTTGATTTAGAGCAGTCCATATATCTAAATATATAACATTTAGCAGCACTGATACCAAAGTACAGCTTAAGGGGATGAAAACCAACAAAAATAAGGCAATATTCTTCTTACTTTGTTGTAGAATCTATGATCAGGAAATCTTTTGCCTGTGATGCTGAGATTTTTTTGAACTCAGGAGAAAGAGCAAATAAGGCAATTCTGCCAACACATGGGCATTTCTAACTGATGAGAATATGTGAAGCTGCCCATATACCAAGTGAGAGCTTTGATCTAGCTCAGTACATTGGTACCTCAGGTTAAGTACTTAATTCGTTCCGGAGGTCCGTTCTTCACCTGAAACTGTTCCTAACCTGAAGCACCACTTTAGCTAATGGGGCCTTCTTCTTCTGCTGCGCCGCTGGAGCACAATTTCTGTTCTCATCCTGAAGCAAAGTTTTTAACCTGAAGCACTATTTCTGGGTTAGCGGAGCCTGTAACCTGAAGCGTATGTAACCTGAAGCGTATGTAACCCAAGGTACCACTGTATTGTCCTCACTGACTTGTTTTCTGAAGCTCACCTGAATTCATAACTTTTGGGCCGTGTCTCGCCTCGCCTCTTTGCAGTACTGATAGTCCCAAGGTGACATATATCTTATTCAGAGAAGGGCCAAGCAAGGTCATAAATAAGTAATATCAAATGATACAACTCAGGCCAGAGAGACACACTTGTAACGCAACTCGTCATCAACAGAACCAGCAACAAGCAGCAGGGCAGCAATTTAGTGAAATGAAAAATGGGAGACTGGAAGCAAGCATAAAGCAAAATCAATTCTCAGTGTTGCAAGAACACAAAAACGTTCCCAAACACGTCAGCTGAGAAGTCTCACTCTTCTTAAGCATAGTAGATTAATTAACCAGACCTGAGAGAAAAGTAAGGCAGCAATGCCAAGAAAAGATGTTCCCAAAGATGTAATAAGACAGGCTGGGATTTAATATATAAAAAGCCCTGGCTCTTTACCTGACATGGGCGTGTGAAACAATTATGAAGATTTGCTAATTGCAGCATCACACTTCACCTGTGGAGTTCTGAAAGAAAAAGAAAGTGCAAAACCAGGAAAGGACCACAGGTCTTCAGTGGGACACACCTGCACTCACAAGCAAGATTGCCAGTGGAACACCAACTCTCCATGAAAAGGGATGGAGGAAATGTAGTCTGAGAACTGTTCTATTTCATAAATGGGAACCTTAAGGCCTACACCAGGGGTGCTATCCCAATGTTGTTAGACTACAACTTCCCATAATCCTTGGTCATTGGCCAATGCTGACTGGGGCTGATTGGAGTTCAGCAGCATCTTTATTTTTTATTTATTCAAACAATTTATATGCCACTTAGCTACAATAGTCTCTAAGCAGTTTACAAAGGTACAATAAAGAAAACAGTCAAAACTTTTAACAAAATCAAGCATCAATTAAAATATCTGCTGGAATAAAAAAGTATTCAGTAGGTGTCAGAAGTTCAGGAGGGAAGGGGGGTCTGTCTGACTTAAACTGGGAGTTCCTTAAAATAGGGTCCACAACACTACATGCACAGCTTCTGGCGAATTTTGTGGCCATCCCTGTTTTACTGTATGCTGGCTACCCTGCCCCAGACACCACAGAACCAGGTTATCTGATTAACAGGTTAATTTATTAACAGACCACCTTCTTTCGTCTAAGTCCTCCAGGTCACTGCAATCTACTGGGAATGAAGTAAATGACTTCGTAAATAATAAATGCTCTAGAGAGATTATAGCTTCCCATCTCAGATGCATTTTTTATCTATTTAATTATTCGTCCTCCTTTGTATTCCTTAAAAAAATACTCTGCCTTTCAGAATAAAATCTCAGAAAGCTGCTGTTTTTATGTATTGTAGTGATCAATTGTATTATTTTTTATTCTACAATACCTAGCTAGTACAGCACCCACTGTTTTGAAAATAAAAACAAATGACAATAATTGCAATGGGTCATATACAGTATTTGGGAAAGAAAGTCTGTAAAGCTTTTCTCACTCAGAAATGCCCCTTGCTCCAATAAACCAAAACTACTGAAGTACATTGAGCCATTGTTTTAATAATCTGTGGAGGACTAGCCATGTTAATCTGTTATAGCAAGAAAAGGCAACAGATTTAATGTGGCCTAAGCTATTATGATTTAGAGTCACTTCATACACCTGATTAAGTAGGCTCTAACTTCAAGGCTGCAAGTTCGATCCCCATAAGGGACAGCTGCATATTCCTGAATTTCAGGGCGTTGGACTAGATGATTCTCAGGGTCCCTTTCAACTCTATGTTTCTATGATACAGTCCAAGGAAGTTTATGTCACAATAAAGCTATGCATCATAAGAGCCTTCATCATTTAGCAAATACATGTAGAGTGGGTCTTCTGCCATCTTGTGGCAGAAGGGTTACATGTGTTCAATAGATGCTCATCTATTTCAACTGGAGCCATTATTTAGTAAGTTCAGAGTGCAAGGGTTTGTTTTTTTGGTGGTACAAGCAGCTGTGGTACATGATTCCAAAGCTGACCCCGGGATCCTTTGCAGTGAAATAAACCATTGGTCTTTCACTGGTGGGTCAGGACTCCCTATTGGGCCGTGGCCTTGTCTAAGGCAGGTTGAAGCAAGCCACACTGCCACCATACAACATATATTCTCATGGAACTCAGTGGATTTACGTTTGAGTAAACCTGTTTAGGAATGCACACAAGCTTCAATAACACTACCATTAGGTCTATAAGAAACCTGATAAGTAGATAGGTTTGCCCTGAAGAACGCCACCCTCCATACTAGTCCACAAAAGTTTATATATTGATGAAATTGTCAGATTTCAACAATTTTTTGTTGGTTTTTGCTGCAATGGACAAACAAATCTACCCCTCTGGAAATGCCAACGTATTAAGTGTCTGTGGGTTTTGTTTTTTAAAAGAAAAGTTCTTCATCGCCCCTCTTCCCAGGGGAAGAACTGATTCGGCTGATTGAGGCGAAGAAAAAGATGCCCCAACACCACTCCCATTTGATGTACAAGTTGGCTAGAATAGCTGAAACTTATCAATGCTGGAGGGCATCCTGCTCTCACAGTGGCCAACCAGATGCCTGTGGGAAACTGCAAAAGCAGGATTCGAGCACAAGAGCACTCACCCCTCCCATGGCTTCCAGAAACTGGTATTAATATTGTTTTATTTTATTTATTAATTTTGTATCCCACCCGTCATTCGGAGATCTCAAGCATGGGGTTGGCCACTGCGAGAGCAAGATGCCGGGCTAGATGGCCAGTACGTTTTTATTTTCTTAGCTTCACAGGTGAGAAACTCTGCAGTGTATGGTCTTCGCTCACCTACTGACTCCAGGTGAAAGAACTCCAAGAAGTAAGGATCACGGCGTGCAAACCAGGCATAAAAACTCCTGATCCAGCAGGGCTTTCCTTATGTCACGATGCTCCCTTGACCCCGCTCTTTAAAGTTATTCTCAAAGAACCGAAATGCCAATTCTGGGCTATCCCGGCGCAACAAAGAGCGAAGTTCAACATAATTCCCACGCAATGACACAAACGATAAAGCCCAGAGCTGCTTGACTACATTTCCCGGCAGGCCGCGCGCGCGAGGACGAGCCCTCGTGCTGAACGCGGCGAGAGGGTTTCTGGGAACTGTAGTCCTTCCGGTCGCTCAGAGTGCAAGGCGCTCGCTCTTACCGATCCTACCGAAGGGACGGAGGAAAATGTCGTTCGTGGTGCCGAAAAGGGCGGGGGTGACGCTCAAGCAGGTGAAGAGCGTCTTGGTCGCCTTCTGCCCCTTCGAGTCCAACGTGGAGAGCACCAGGTGAGGAGAGGCCACGGGGTTGGGATCTACTGGATCCGAAACAGGACTCCCCACCCCCGGACCCATTCATCCCAGGGCACTGATGGGCAAGCCATGCACACAACCTGCACGAAATACACGTGGCATCGTAGGCACGTTTTCCCCATTCTGATTGTAGAATCTGGCTCCCAATGCTGGGCTGCGGTTCCTTAGTACTGGGGGTGCAAAGTACTTTTATATACTTTTATGGGCTGAGAATGGGCCCTAGCCTGATTTTTTAAATAAACGATTAGCAGGACTCATATATTTCTGACCGTTTTGCTGCTGTGCCTTTGCCCTGCCGCATGGCAGGCAGTAATTCAGCTGGTGCAGGATAGGGCCTTTTCTCCTAAGCAATGCAGGGAGGAGAGAAAGAGAACTTCTGTTGAGTTTCTACCTGAGATCATGCATAGCTTATACAAAAAACAAACAAAACAAAACCCTGCCATGGCACTCCTAAATTATTGTTAGGCCTAACGTAAGTATGATGTTGGGCATAGAAGGTAAACTTTTGTACCCTGTGCTACTCACACCTTGTTTAAGCTGCTGCTTCTGCAGTGTAGGCATGCTAGCATCCCACTCCTCCACTCCATGCCCCAGTCCAGGCTCTTAATGCCTGGTATGTTAACTCTGAACATGCATTTTTAACAAGGTGCGTGCTTGATATGCTATACATGTTTCCTTACATGACTTGCATCCTGATTAAGTCATGTCTAGTACTAATAATCACACTCTGCCTTAATCCAAAATGACTGAGTTAGATATTTGCCTCCTTCACCCTGAGCTCTTTCAAGAAGGAGGGCAAGATATAAATTCAATAAATTTATATCCTGAATTTATTTAAATTCAATAAATACAATGTAACTAATTCTACACCGGAGTGCTTTGAGCCATTGGTATGGCAAGCTACTGTTTTTGTAACTTGTAAGATTGTATCGTCTGTCTTATGTTTCAGAGCTTTGCTGTATGTATATTTTGGATTTTGGCAGCTGATATTATTACATTGTTCCACTCTTATTCTTCCTATGCAGTGTCTTGTGGATTGTTGAGATAAAATCTTTAGACTAAAAAAATTGTTCATTGTATTTTATACTTCTAACTGCTATGTTGTTGATAAAATATGCTCTGATCTATATTTCTGAACCTTTTCAGAAATTTCCTACAGTGTCTGTATACAAAGAAAGCCTTTTTATCCAACAGCAACTGTGAGGTGAAAACAGATGTAAAACATGATGGGTCTGAACCAGTAATTGACGTCGTATTTGGTAAGGAAGCATTCCTGTTCAGTAAACCAAAGCCGAGATGGTCAGCTGGTAGCCTTTGGGCCAAATGAACCCCCTCTAAATAATTTTCTGCTCCCTGGAAGCCTCCCTATTCAAAAAGCTGTCAAGCTGTAAAAAGTTTCCACTATTAATGTGGCATCTCCTTTTTGGATATACAAGCAGGTCCCCCTTTACAAACCCAAGGCCCTGGAAATCGTTCGTCAGGCAAGTGTTTGCATAACCGAGTCCACGGTTTCCATTGCTTCCTATGGAAACTTGTCTAATGCAGGATTTGTCTGCTCCCTTTCCCCACACTCTCCATAATTTCTTCCTGAAATGGCTGTAGCCAATCAGCAAAAGAGAGGCAAAGGGAAAAAAATGGATTTGCCCGATCTCTCTCACTGTCTGATTTGTCAGATTTTTCCTGCACTCTGACTTGTCCGCTTTCACTCCCCTGCCCAAAAGTGGCTACAGCTGACCAAGCAGGAAAAAAACCAAGGAAGTCGGATGTTCAGATAAGTGAATCTGTGGTGCATTTAGCAAGGTTTTGGCATAATTCTGCAAACATTATTATGGAACTGACCACTCTCAGTTCCTAAAACTACAGAGGCTAGCCATCCCTGTCCTAAAGAAGTTGGGGATCTTCTGTGGCTTTCAAATTCAGAAAAATGGGTCCAAACTTATTTTACTTGTGGGATCTTAATGGAGGAAGAGCTCAACATTTTACCCAGTGTTTTGGACCATTTATGCCTCTTGCTTCAAATGCCTTTACTTGAAAACCTCTTTATTTTATTTTAACCATCTCTGTTGCTATTCTAGGAAGTACCTCTGTTGTGTAAATACATTGGCTTGGTGATCAGAGTATTACTTTCTTTCCCTTGGTTTCTGCAAATTCCCACCTCACTCCTTAAGCAGTGCTAGATGGCAAGAACTCAGTTCTGCAGGTTGCTTCTGGCAGCAAGGTTGTAACAAAGTTTGGAACTACTATCTGCCGTATCTCTGCATTGTCAGTTAAGCCAGGAAGATAAAAAGAACTGAGAAAAGTATACTTCCAATGGCAGTGTGCTTTGACTCCACTAGATGGCTCATGGTAGCTTTTGAAAAAAAACCAGTAGCCTCACTGGATGCTGCTCATTCATGATGAACCACAGTAAGCTAGCACATCCACACCATACAGTTAAAGCACATGGCTTCCTTTCAATAATCATGGGAACTGTAGCTTACTCCTCTCATAGATCAATTCTCAGCACCCTTAACAACCTGCAGTTCTCAGGCATCTTTGGGGGAAGCCATAGGCGCCAAATGTATGGTGATGATGTGATCAAAGCCTGGTTTGCCATCGCATTCAAACCTGACCAGAGTTCTATTACAAATTAAGCTGCTCTAATGGGAAGGTTAGTGTGCAACTACACACCATAAAAAACCATGTCACTGACAGATAGGCATGCAAGGTTAGTTAGGGAGAAGGAGCATTTGACACAGGGTTGTAGTTTGCATATTATTATTCTTTGAAATGTGAAGTTCTGCCCTGTCTATACATGTCTATTCGAAAGTCCGTTGAGTTCAGTGGGGCTTACTCGTAGAAAATTATGTTTGCTCTTCACCCCTTTCCAAGACCCTTAATTCATGAGCTGTGTGGTCACTGTAGCTGGCCATCTGTAACTTCCATTATCAGAAACAGTGAGAATAGCTTTCAGATATTTCTGTCATTAACTGTCTCACATTATATTTTCAATAAGTATATTTTATTGTTCCAGCCAAAGGCCATGACAAGTACATACTGCAACAAATCAATAAAATAATACTAAGATATACAGTGTGAAAGGAGGCACCTAAAATATGGGGGGGGGCAGGAACATAATTAATGAATAAGCTCTACCTCCCCCCCTTTAGTTCTATCTCTGTTCTCTATTCGCAAAGTTTGTAGCCCTTAAAACCTAAGCACCAGTTTTTCATATGTCCATGATCTTACTTGCAAATTTAGACTGTTTTCATGTCAAACACTTGATGCAGACCCAGGCAAGATCCAGAGAACTGCAAGGTTATTTCCATATAGACCATTTGGAAGGGATCCACATTCCTAAAGCATCTCCACCCCAGATAAATCACTCAGGAGAGTCTGTGCACTTCTGGTGAACAAATGTCAAAAAGCAGGAGAGCGCCAATGTTTGCTGCTTTGAGTCCTGTCAAGGTTCTTTAGGTGTAGACTTGGGAGTTCTGTGGTGCCAGCCAAATTCTCTCACTACTCCGTTTTGAAGGGCATGGTACAAAGAATGATCTGCAGCCATATATATGTACACACAGAGTATACATATGTAGTGCTTGTGGCGTTTTATTTTTTTTTTTTTAAATAATATTTATTAAGATTTTCAGAGATACAGAAAGAAAAAGAATAGAATACATTCAAAGCCTTCTTTTCAAACACCCTCTTTCCGGGACTCCCTCCTTCCCCCACCCCTACCATATTCCCCTATCATATTGTTGGCTCCACAAGTTCTCAGTTCTAATTAAAACTTAATTTGTTTCCTTAATAAAAGACAAGAGTTCTCTCCCCAGGGCCCACCCCCTTTCCATTCCACAATTTCCCCTTTTTTTTTAGTGATAAAGACACCTCACACAATAAAGAAATAAGAAACAAGAAATAAAAAGTATAGTAAATGAAAAAAAAGCCAATTCAAAAAATAGTTGACAAGCCTTTGGATTCTAGTTCTCCCCCCCCCGTCCCCGGTTTAATTTCCCCCTGACCACTAATCCATATTGTCTGCCTGGAATTCTTAAAGTCCATAAATCACATTTTCCCCCCGATTCCTTGCTGGCTTTTTTCTTTTTATAATTATTTTTAAAGTTATTTTTAAACCATTTAATTTCCAATCTTTAATAAAGCTCCCCCCATTGTTCTTTCCAAGTTGTAGTCCAGTTTCCTCTTGTTCCGCTGCCAAAACGTTCTAATTCAGAAGTTTAGTAGGTCTGCAGGGATTATTGTTATTCAGGAACAAAAACATACGTTCAGTCCCTTCCTTTCTTCAATAGAAAATTCTATTGTTTAGCTAAACACCCTGTAGACACAATATTGTTTCCGTTTCGCAGCTTTCCCAGAAGATAACCAGTCCTGTAGAATTCCAATGGTATTTTTCCACTTACGACCTTCTTTGTAATGTCCCGAAACTCCTCTAGGGGGATTGTTGTAACTTTGTTTTCTCTAGTCCAAAAGTCCGATTGTTATCCATGTTTTCGCCATTTTATATCCAAGTTTTGACAAATTGTAACAAATTGTAGCAAAATTAACCAGCAAAGTCCTCATAATCAAGTCCTCTTTAAATTTCGGACTTTGACAGCTACTTTGACAGCTGTCAAAATCTCCTTCGCTTTTCGCCAGGCTCTCTCCTCAATCACCCCGGTTCCCAGGGGGGGGGTTACGTTTTCCTTCTCCCTCAATTCTTCCTCCAGCACAGTTCTTGTAGTTTCCCATCGTGGAATTCTTAGTTCTTATCAGCAATTCAATTCTTTTTGGACCTTGGTTTCCCAGTCCTTGTTTTGGAAAGTTTACAGTAGGGAGGGGGACTGACTTCCTTTTTGGATCCCCCCCCCGCTCGTATCAAATCCGAAAAAAAAAATTCTTTTTTTCTCCTTTTAAACCCGGTTTCCAAATTACTCACGGGTTGTTGTTACAAATCCGAATTCTCAATGGAAGAAGTCAGCGCTCTCCGCCGGATGGCATGCGGCTTCGCTCGGCAGGGATAGCAGAGGACTCAAAGCACCACGCTTCTCCCCGGCACCCGATCCGTAGCCTTTAAAAAGGCTCCTTCACGAGTCGGGAGGGCGCTAGCAGTGCCAGCCGAGTCTCCATGTCCACGGCCTCCGTGGCCGTGGTTTTTAAGGGTCCCCGCGTCGCCGATGCGGTAGGACCCAGCCCCTGCCGAGCAGGCTCCCTCCGGAGCTCGGAGGGAGTCCGCCATTCGGCGATGGCGCCAACCCGGAAGTCCGTGCTTGTGGCGTTTTAATACACCTGTAATGTTGCTTTCTAAAAATCTGGAACATTTAACCAAGAACATTCATCTGATGTTGTCATGTAGAACTTGGTTGATTGCTTTTTGTTTTCCTTCTGTTCTAAACTATGTTACTTCTTTTGCAGCCGATGGTGACAGACTGATCATGAAAGGAGCCAACTTAACTATTAGAGAAATGTTAAATGCCTTCAACTCTAGGTGTGAAGCCAAAGAGAATATGGCACAAGAGAAGGCTCAGAAAAAGAGTGCCTGAAAGTCAACCACGGAATAGTTAAGATGTTTCATATGAACTCGTGAAAACTGTGGTGCAACTTCTTCCCTTGGAATGACAGCCAGGACTTTACCAAGGTGGATGCAGTCAGAATGCAGATTGGTCCTGACAAATTGCTGAATGATGTCTTTGACATTTTCTTTAAAGATAAAACTCCATGCAAAAGAATTGATTATGCAGTAGTCTCATGTGTTATTCATGTTATTCAGACTTCTTGGAGCAAGGGGTTTAAGAATGATAACATTAGCTATGAGACAATAGACATTTGCTGTGGCACATAGGAATTGTAGTAGCCTTTTCCCGACATTTTGTTGTCGCTAAGAAAATTAGTTTCCTTCAAGACTCCTACAGCTATAGCAGAGAATGTATGTTGTTTCCATTGAGCAAAATCTCTTTCAGGACCAAAAGGGAGTAATTGCACAATTTGCAGAGTGATTAATTTTAGGTAAAGCAATAAAGGTATGCAGAGCAATCAAGCGCCAGGCTGGGCAGCAGTACGACCTGACAGGGTAGCGGAGCCACCAACGCGCACACACACACACACACACACACACCAGCCCAATTGTTCATGCCAACCAGGGCAGAAGGCCGGGAAACAGGAAGAAACCTGAACCTGGCGAAGCAATCAGACTCAGATTGGGCCCAATTCTGTCAAGGGGCAGCAACGGAGCTGGATCAGGACTTTCTGCAGGCTGCTGACAGCGTTACCTCCACCTACCCGAACCTTTGGACAGGATGGGGTGCTTCACACCTGCAGAGCTGCTGTGGGCTGGAAAGAGGTAGATTTACCCCATTCTACCCACCCACCCAGTGTGACAATTTTGGAGCCTGGATTGTGCCCTAATTATTCTTTCTGCATACATCACAACCAATTTTGCTAGAGCGACTGTCCACAAAGCCAAGAGTCGCTGCTGATTTAGGGTATTTTGAAAACACTGTATAGGCACAATTCTGCAGCTTCAGAAAATTCAGTCACATGGAAGTGTTTGGTGTTTGACCATACCAAAAAAATAATAATGGTGTGTTCTTTGCTTGTTTTTTTTTATTTTAAGGATCACAATATAAAGCTAAATTGATTCATACAGTTTTCACAGCATTATACAGCTCAGTGGAAAAATATTTAGAGGAAGAAAATTGCATGGAATTGGAGGACTGCCAAACTCAGGTTCAAAATACTACCTGGCCTGGTAATCTCTGCCCCACAGTGTGTGCATGCATGAGAATGTTTTGGCTTCTGCCAAGAGCACAAGTGGGGAGCTGTTTTCTGCCAGAGGATTGTAGTTTCCCTCTGGACAGTTCCCCTTCTGGGTGCCATGGGCCAGTGGTGGGTGGGGCCAGAAGCAAAAGTGGGGGGAGCAACAAATGTAAACACTGCTTTTCGTTCTGTCAGCTAACTTCTACACAGACACCCCTCTCCTCCATCCAGGCAAGCTAAAGGCATTATTGGTATTCAAGGACACATTCCAGCTAAGGAGAAACACTCAAGGAGGGTGTGAAGCAAGGCTGGTGAAGACAGTTGCCTTTGCAGAGTGTAATTTGTGGAGAGAATGTAGAGGGCCAGAGAGAGGGAGAGAGAAGCTTAGAGGGTCACATTTGACCCCTGGACCTCCTGATTTCCTCTGATAGCCTACAGGTAAAATACAGGAAATGGTTGGTACCTGAGATTTGAGCCTGTGTATATGCCCCTTGAAAAATTGCAAGCATACGGGGTTCAAGTGCTTCCCACTCTCTTCCCCCGATTCTGTTATAGTAGGGCAAATATCTTACTCCCACCTCCCTTTTTTAGTATCCTCCTCTTTCTGTTAATTTGCTTTCCCTACGCTAGTAAATTAGGACAAAGAAATGACGTCGTGTTTCTGAAAGACGAGGTTTGCTCAACTTCTTAAAAGTTCTTTATAAAGCTTGCCAGTTGACTTTTATACATCAGTTTTAAATGACTGCAAAGTGTTGCGGCAAGCTCATTGTGCAATATGTAACTAAATAGGGCAAGAATTTTTGGGATTTGGCAAGCACACACTGACAAACCCCAGTGACTGGGTTTGGGGGTAAGAAAAAAATAATAAACAACAAAGCAGAGAAATTAGACTGGGTATTACAGCCATGAGGTGTGCTTTACAGAGAGCTGAGAGGGATCTTGCCATACAAAATGCTTTCATAAGATTTTCATTGACCTGTTCTACATAATTATAACGGGTTATGGTGGATTCCAAACCTACCCCTATCCATACAAACAAACCACCTGCCAGTTGCCAATACCCCTTTTGGGGGTAGTGGCAGCAGAACTGCTGGCACTCTTGAATAACAGGTTCCTGACCCTTTTCAATCTGGGTTGAGGCCTGGTTTGGAGACCAAATCGGCTCTGGACTGATAACTTTCATTGGGAGGGAGATGGAAGGGGGGGGGGTTGATTCTCCCACATGGTGTCCTATTGGATCGGCTTTGAGAGCTGAGAGTGAACAGGGCAATGTGTTATACCTACATGGAGGAGCAATTGGGTGACTGATTGCCTTTTGACCCTCTGTGAGTTGCAGGGCACCACTTTGTCCCCAATGCTATCCAATAGCTGTATGAAACTGCTGGGTTCGCAGCTTTGGAGCAGAGTGTCATCAGTATGCAGTGTACACAGCTCTATTCTCTGTAGCACCTGAAGCAAAAGGTGATGTGCAGATCCTGCACTAGTGCCCAAACTCAGTAATGAGCTGGATGACAGCCAATAAGCTGAAGCTGAATCCCAGCAAGACAGAGGCCCTGTGGGTGAGAGGTTCCCCGTTCCAGAAAATGGGTCAGTTGTCTGTTTTGCATGAGGTTCAGACCCTCTGAAAAAGCAAGTGTGTAGCTTGGAGGTACAGTGCTTAGAGACTTAAGGGTGACCTGCTGCCAGTCAATACTGAAAGAGTGTCATGTGAGTTTGTATAAAGCAGTTTCCAATACTCCTAACCAATGCCAGCTGTTGGGACATCTCCAGTTTTCTAGTAAACAGCATTGTGAAGACAAGGGACTGGTTCTGTTGCTCCACCACACTAGTGAATCTGAGCTGAGTTATTATCGCAATAGTATGTTTCTTGGATTAGCAGCCTCTCTGGAGGAATGGCAGAGGTTGAAGATTTCTTGGGAAACTTGTGACATTCATGTCAAACTGGCAAGGAAGATTTGGGAAAACACAGTAAAAGGTTCAAGTGCACAGTAACTATCCTTGCAATGACACAGAGTCTTCAAACTCCAGTCTTTAAATAAATTGAATTTTCAAAAGTACAGAAATACGAATACAACCCCCCCCCCTTTTGAGAAAGCAAAAGGTAAAGCTACAAAGCAAAGTAAAAAAATATTTATGAATCTGATCTTTCTACAGGTTCGTAGTTTACTGCTTATGACATTTATTGTTTCAATTTCCAACAAACCGTCTAGGATAAGGAACTACTCTCAACTCCACAAAAAGCAGTAGAAAACATGCTTGCTTCATGTGACAGCCCTTGAGATATTTGAAGATGGTTATCATCTCTCCTCCCAGTCTCCTCCTTTTCCAGACTAAACATACTCAAATTCCTCAGTATCATGCTGGGAGTTTTCAAAACACCTATCAGCCGAGGTAAACTTGATAAATTGAAACCATACTGAACAGAATGTTTTTGGGGAGCTTTGTACTTAAGCAAGTGGACCCTTTGTGCCAGCTTCTCTGACATTCCTAAGAACTCCTGGATCCTCTGCTATTGCTTGAGGTTCTGGTGGCACCAGAGGTGCAAGTATGCTTTAAAAATGCAAGAGATTTTTTTCTGGTTTGTAATGCCACCTATAGATAGCTTTTAGCATTGCTCCCCAGATCTGGGCAGATACGGAGAGTGTTGGTTAGGGATGGCTGAATATACCCATTTTGGTTTCTCATTTTTCCAATTTTTAAGGTCAGTTCTCCACATTTCCACAGCAGTTTGCAATGTATTGGTTTTTTAAGCCCTCCTGAAAATGCATCAGCATTATACTTTGAATATCTCCTCATATAACGTTGTTATGGAATTTCCCCTCATATACACATTTTTACATAGCAATTTCCCCATATAGCACAAATAGCAGACTTTAATATGCTGTTTTCATTAATATATGTAGTTATATGCAAACTGTACCCTAGTATATGCATTTTTTGTACACAGGTCTTGGCTGGAGAACTGCAAAATCGTGAATTTTGTAGAATGGCTGTGTTTCAGTTTGCACCTTATTCTGGAACACTTGCATCAGGGAAGCTAGTATTTAAATATAAACTGAATTTAATTTCTTTCCATCTGTAATGTTGCTGTGCCATCCCAAAGCTTGTTCATTGAAGTGGCAACTTCAATAAATGTCTTTGTAGGCCCTTTCCCCAATACTGTTACATGCCCTGTCATTTCCCCATATCCATAGCTAACTTGGCCTCAATAACTTATATCAAAGTTCATTAACTTTAGTTCAAATTCAGTGAGGCCTCTCGTGGTTTGCTCTTTCCCTTTTGGCTTCATTGTGAAGGAAGTAAAAAACTTCAGTCTTTGAAGTGCCATAAATAAAGGGTCAGCTCCACACACTTTATAGACCTTTCTAGGTGCATAAATCTCTCCCCCCTCATTTGCCACCTGTTGAGATGGGTATCTTGCCATTGCTTACAACTAGCTTTTATTTCCATAGCCTTCAATGCATTATCTTTTAAAAGCATGTCTTCCTTTGGAACAGGCTGATGCTCATGCATGTTTATTCAGAAGGAAGTCCTACTGAGTTCTCTGGGATGTCTTAGAAGTGTGTATTTAGAACTGCAAACCCAAATAGTTTTAAATCCAAGTAATTTGACTTAACTGGGTAGAAAACTGAGCACATATTTTCTCAGTAAGATGTAATATTTTTTGAATGCAGCTGTGTAAACTCCTTCCTACTTACTGAGAAAACAAAGAATAATTTAAGAGGTCCAAGTTTAATATTTTGAAGATGCCCTGGTAATAATAAATGGGCCAAAGGATAGCATTTCATCACAAAGGACATCAAAGCCTTTGTTACAGTAATCTGAAGTGAAGCTATCAAGAGGACCACCTAGAATGTGTAGCCTGGCTTTCTTCCTGGGCATCTCCCTCTCATAAGGGAGAGGTAAGGCTTTCTGGAAACCAGGTATTATGAGGAACAGTTGGCAGAGCTTGGTGTGTTTTAGCATGGCAGAGAATGGGTGATGCAATGACTGTCTTCCAGCATCTACAGGGTGGTCATGTTGTTGGAGCAGACTTATTCTTGCTTGCCTCAGAGGACAAAATTAGACCCAATGAGTGGGAAATGCAAGGAAGCAAATATAGGCAAAGCATTAGTTCAAGTAAGAGCTGTTCAAAACCTGTAAGAAAGCAGATCTTATATTATCACTAGGAATCTGACATTTGAATCTAATAATCTGTCATGTGTTCAGTGCTTTACATGCAGCTGCGATCCTTACAACAATCCTGTAAGTCAGTATTACTATGCCCATAGTTCAGAGGCAGAGAGATACTGACTTGCCCAAGAGCACCTACCGAATTTGTGGCAGAGGCAAGGTTTGAGTGGAGGACACCCTGATCCATAGCTCAGCCTCACTGCCACCATGCTAAACCTGCTCCTATCAGATTGGAAGGGCACCCAAGTGCCTCCCACATGCAGTGCAGAGGCATTTTTAATAACTGTTTTGAATGCACTAATAACAGGGATCACCAGCCATTATGATGTTGAAAGCATTCCCACCCTTGATGTAGCCGGACTGGCAAGAAATGTCCCAGTGACCACATTTGGACTGATCTTGTCGCCAGTTGGCCCTGCTTCATGGACCTTCTTCATGACCCAATTGCATGTGAAATGTGGAATGTAAGGGAAAGTCTTTTCGCTCAATGATAAGCGACCTTGCAGAACGAGTACGGTCATAATACGTGACTTGTTGCTGGGATTTGTGGACCTCTTATCTTGCCTTGTTTGTGCTCAGCTGTTACTCCCTAGGTTTCTAAACTGCAGGGAAGGGCCACCTGGGGAGTAGGAGGGATGGGTGCAAGGAGATTGTTAGTGCCAGGATTTGGGGGTAACCTGACATGGCAAGATGGATAGGTATTGCCCTCTCTCCATACTCCCCCAGGAGCAGGAGGCCAGGTTTGCAAGCAATGGGTTGAGGAAGAAGCTTCTTGGCTAATATCTTAGAGATTCCTGCATTTGCAGGGGGTCGGACTAGATGAGCCTTGGAGTCCCTTCCAACTCTACAATTCTATGATGTAGGCCTGGGTGATATATCCAGATATGTGGGTGCAGACCGCGATGACAGCTTCAGTCAGCAGTGTATCGCTGGTGAAACCATCACCAATCTTGACAAGCAGAGCCAGGCCAAGGAGCCCCATGTCTCCTGCGTGCGAGTGGCAGGGGACTCAGGGCTGGATTCGCTGGCCAGCAGCGCCTGGCCAAGGGGCCTTGGGGCTCGCTCAACTGGGAGCAGAACCAGGCCCAGACAGAGGCGGGGGGGGCATATGGGCCACTTGGCTTGGGCCTCCGATTCCAAAGGGGGCCTCGGTCAGCATGCATTCCCTATGTATTATTTTTTTAAAGCACTATTGTATATCTATATTTTCCATTTTGTCTTTATATGCAGATATGGTTCAAGCCTTGAAATAAAATTATTTGTCAGCATAATTTTTGTGAAAATTATTTATATACTTATTTATAAGACTTCAGTTATCCCCAGGGTAAAAAAGGGGGGGCACATTATCTACTTGGCCCGGGCCTGTGCCTGGCTCTGCAAGGCCCTGGGCAGGAGCCTTTCCGCCTGCCCCCCGGCTGAGCAGCAGGCTGGAGCCAGCTGTATTAGCCACAGGCAGTAAGGCGCTGGGGTAAAAATGCCTCAACTCGCAATATGAGAGTTGTGGCAATTTCACTCGGCATCTGGCCGGCTGGGGCCCATGCAGCTTTTTTCAACAATATGGTATATCCAGGAACACGTCCAAGCTACTGACCTGTTGTTTCAGGGGTGTTCACTCCCACTGAGAACAGTCTGTCTCTGTACCTTCTAGACTTGAGAACTCAGAGCACATTATACCTCTGTCCTCAAAGGATAAAAATTCAATTTATTGGTCAACAACCAGCCCTTCACCATTTCTAAGCACTGGTCCAGCACATGAATTGCCTCTCCCAATTAAGATAGAATGGGGGGGGGTACAATTTACACATAGGTGACACTTCATTCCAGCTTTGCTGATGAGAGCTCCTAGTGGTTTCAGAGGCGTTGTTAAATAGGATGGGCGGGGTCGGGGGGGACAGACGACAACAACACACATAGCAGACAGGTATTTAATTGATTGCCATTTCTACAAATGGATTCAAGTGCAGTGTTAGGATATGTCTACCATATTAACCATTGTGGCTTCTCTAAAGGAAACCTTGGAATTGTAGTGAAAGGCCTGGGATTTTTGTTTAATTTGATTTTTATTGTACTTCATGTGCATCCCTTTTCCTGAAATAATTTACAGGTTCCTAGGGCAGAAACCATGACTGTTGTACTGGTTCAGATTTAGGGTTCATCCACACTTCTTTTTGTCCCGTGTCTAGAAAGCATGGGCCCGAATGGTTTTGCCTTTGCCCCATCACTTTGCCCCAATTTAGCACTAAATTGGAACAACAATACACAGAAAACCCAAGTACCATTTGTGTCAATTCAGTGCTACACCACAGGTTCCGCGGGGGAGAAAGTGGCAGAGCAAACAGAGGTGTGGATAAGCCCCCAGTTTAAATTTGTACTTAACATAATGGAATAACCACCCTGTTATAATGGTGTTAAGAGTGCATAATTTCTGTGCTCCAACTCCAACATTGTAATTAGACCAGCCTTTCCTAATCTGGTGCCTTCCAGATGTTTCAGAGTATAAATCCCATCATTCCTGACCATTAGTCATGTTTCCTGGGGCTGTAATCCAGCAGTATTTGATGGATGTCAATACCAAGCTTTTAGCTACTGTGGATACTGTATGTTTTATGGTTTTAATGCACCGACTTCTATGTAAGCTGAATTATACTGTCTGTAAAGCACCCTGGAAATTTTAGTGAAGGGAGACATTTTTTAAAAGGTCTTAAATAAAACAGGTTCATTTGTTTTCATCAATGCACTTTGCTTTGTTTGTTTTGTTCTGAACGGTTTTTGGTTGCCACTATTTAACTCTAGCATTGCTGATCACTTTGTTTGGCACTGCATGCATGCTCAGTCCAATTGGGAGCTGTGCAGACCTGGTTTCTGGTGCAGCAGTGGATGTACCCCCCCCCTTAATATGACAAGATATTGTGCGACTGGCAGCAGATCAGGACAACTGTGAGCACTGTGCTAAGGATAAAACACATTTTGATAGAGCCGAATGCCCTTGGGATTATGTTAACCAACCTTTATAATATACATTTTATCTTGAGGAGAAGGTTTTGTTGCAATAGGTAAATCCCAAGTGGATTTACAGCAAGACGGCCTAGCACAGTCATGTCTTATATTTTGCGGTCTAAATATGCCTCTTGATTTTGAAGTCAATGGACTAATATTAGCACTCTGCTAGGAGCTATTTCACAGAACAAAGCATCAAAAAGGGAAGTTAGTGTGACTTGTAGTCCCTCTTGTCATGTGACAGTCATTGTGTGCACTTTGTAAAGAGTAATATGTTCCTGAACCAAAAGCCTGAAGGACACCAGCAACCCACGCAGAACCCTCAAGACAACGGAAGGGCGCAGTTAATAAGATTCATCAGTGCAATTTACCAGAGTGCTGTAGCCTTGCTCTGAGGCACTGTGGATAACTGCACTAATGGTTGATTATATTTACTGGAGTACCAGAAAAGGGGTCCAGGGCGGTTAGCAGTGGTGGACTATCAGCAGCTGTCTGAGCGATGGTGCCCTGCTGTCACCATATGAGATGCTGCTGCATATTATTCCTCCCACCAGAATAAAAGGGAGGTGCTCTTGAGATCAAGGAATCAGGGAGGCAGCCCTAGGGGAAAGTGTTGTAATGATGGACAGTGTCAATTGCTTATACCACTTGGGCAAATAAATATGTGGGCAAATAAATATGTGGATCATAGCAAACAAAACATGTTGTTCTCGGTATTGTAATTGCCTTAGATTAATTGGGTCATGGAAGTGCCTAGAGGAGAATTAATCCTGAATAGTTCCCTGGCCCTGGATAAAGATATGAGGGTTGTTGAACCAAACAAGAATGATCACAGTGCTATTGAATTCAATGTACACACAAGAGGAAATTTTTCAAAGAAAGTGCAATACAGTGGTACCTCAGGTTACATACGCTTCAGGTTAGAGACTCCGCTAACCCAGAAATAGTGCTTCAGGTTAAGAACTTTGCTTCAGGATGAGAACAGAAATCGTGCTCCGGTGGCGCGGCGACAGCAGGAGGCCACATTAGCTAAAGTGGTGCTTTAGGTTAAGAACAGTTTCAGGTTAAGTATGGACCTCCGGAACGAATTAAGTACTTAACCCGAGGTACCACTGTAATACTGATTTCAAAACAGGAAACTTCTCAATAATACAAGGAGCTGAAAATGGGAGGCAACAGGCTGAAATCTCTCAAAGAAGTTTGGAGTGTCGGGTTTGTTTGTTTTAAAACAGATTAACAAAAGTTTGGCTAGAATATCACAGCTCAGGAAAGGTACCAAGGTGATACTATAGTAGTTAACGAGAAGAGTCAGGGAAGCTATAAAAGGCAAGGAGTTTCCTTTAAAAACATCAAAGCCTTTCCCAAATGAGGTCTGCACACACACCGTACATTTAAAGCACATAGCTTTCTCCCAGAGAATCCTGGGAAGTTTAATTTATGTAGAGTGCTGAGAATTGTAGCTCTGTGAGGGGTAAACTACAGTGTGACGGGAAGTACATAGAGACAAAACCCATAAACTTCACATATACTGATTAGTGTGGCTAGCAATGGTGGTGATTTCCTAGAAAAGAAAGAAGTCTTGGAAGTTGTGGTGGATTGCTCAAAGGAAATGTCAGTTCAGAGTATAGCAGTTATGAAGAAGGCAATTCCGTGCTGTGGATCATTAGGAAGTTTATCCTAGTGCTTATTTGAAATATGCTTCCTTGCAATTTCCAGCCATTGGTTCTTATCCTGCCCTGGAGCAATAGAGAGCAGGCCTTCCATCTTCCATATGACATTCCTTCAGACATTTGAAGATCACTACCATGTCCATCCGGGACGCGGGTGGCGCTGTGGGTTAAACCACAGAGCCTAGGACTTGCCGATCAGAAGGTCAGCGGTTTGAATCCCCACGACGAGGTGAGCTCCCGCTCCTCGATCCCTGCTCCTGCCAACCTAGCAGTTCGAAAGCATGTCAAAGTGCAAGTAGATAAATAGGTACCGCTCCGGCGGGAAGGTAAACGGCGTTTCCATGCGCTGCTCTGGTTTCACCAGAAGCGGCTTAGTCATGCTGGCCACATGACCCAGAAGCTGTACGCCGGCTCCCTCGGCCAATAAAGCAAGATGAGCGCCGCAACCCCAGAGTCGGTCACGACTGGATCTAATGGTCAGGGGTCCATTAGACCCCTTTACCTTTTTACCATGTCCATCCACAACATTTTCCTCTCCAAGCTAACAATACCTAGCTCTGTCCGTTTTCCTCACTGGGCTGCTGATTACATTTACAGTGAATCAAAAGTAGCTGTTGCAAGAATACCTTGTTTCTAATATTTTTGCCATTTCTGCCAGTTGAAACACAGCGTGGCTGTGAAGGAGTGACGCAATCTGTGAGATGAATGGTTGCCACATATAGCCAAGGCCTTTTCTTTCTGAATAGCTGCCTTGGTCCAGTCAAGTGAAGATGATTGCACATCCAGAAGATTCTGAAGAAGCCTGACTAATTTCCATTGAGTCATTAGGGCAGGGCAAGGAACAAAGCTCTGATGCAAGTTTATTGTAGCTTTGAACAGTGCAATTCCCCCTCTCTCCTTTTAGCGTCTTTTAAAGAAAACATTTCCAGTTGCCTTTTATCACATTAGCAAACTATTTTCTGTGGAACTGTAGGTGACAATAGCAGTTCAAGAGAAAAGCAAGAGTGATCCCTAATCTGGAGTTTATTGCACTTTGTAGTGTTTTGTAAATTAACATAAAATACCAGAAAGTTTATGTTCACCTTGTTGGTAGGAGTGACCCAGAAATTACAGGGAAAGCATAGCACAAGTGTAGCAGGCACAGGATCCAACCACAAATCTCTAGAACTCTGTGGAATTTTCTCAAAGCAACAATAGTACTTCTTCCTTTTGCATTTTTAATCTCTACTCCCTTTGGAACAATTAGAAGGAACCACATGCCTGTTACTTTACTTCACCAATGGTGGAGCAAGGCAGAGGTGCTTATAAAAACATACAGTTTCAGCAAAACAATCCAATCTGTATTCATAATTGCACAGCAGCTGGCAGCAGCAGACTATGGCCACATTCACACCATACATTTAAAGCCCTATATTACGACTTTCAGTGGTTCCCCCAAAGGACTCTGGGAGCTGTAGTTTGTTAAGAGTGCTGAGACTTGTTAGGAGACCCCTATTCTCCTCACAGAGCTTAACAATCAACCCCTCTTCACAGAAAACTCTCCTAAGAACTTTCAGCACCTTTAACAAGCTACAACTTCAAGAATTCGGGGGGGGGGAGCTATGACTTTAAATGACTTTATCATAGTGCTTTAAATGTATTGTGTGAATGTGGCCTTGATTTATACAAAGTACCACACACAACTCATAATGATTGTGTGGGATTCACTGCCACAACAAACAGTGACTATTGGATTAAGCTTGTTGTTCAGGAGCAGGAATTGAACAGGGCTGCTGCCTCTATGCCTTGCTGGAGTACCCCAACCAGCAGTGGAGAACCTCTAGTTCACAAGCCTCAATAGGCCCAGCCCATGAGGCTGTTTATTTTATTTTATTTTATTATTTTATTTTTATTCCACCCTTCATCCAAAGATCTCAATGCAGTTCACAGCATTAAAAATACAAGATAAAAATAATAATACATAATTAAAAACGAGAGCAAGAACAGAACAAACCAATAACCCCCCTCCCTTTGTTGTCTCCAAGCCATGCCTACCTGCATGGCAGGTAAAAACATGGGTCCCTGCTGAAAGCAGGATTGGCAGGCACCACCAATCAGCTGGTTGGTGGCAGCTGCAAGATCCTGTGCCTTTGTCCATGTGGGATGTTTGTCAGAATCCCAGACATTTCTTTCACTGTATTTCTCCATCACATGGTAGTTATTCAATTTCCTGTATGAAAATTCATGGGGCTGCTTCCCATTTTATAGGAAATCAGTGATGGGCCTAGAGATGGTTTTGGGAGTTTATTCTGATAAGACACTAGCCATCTTGAGCAGCAGCCCATGTGAGAGGTCACATGAGCTGTGTGCTGTCAGCTCTGCACATTTGTGCAAGATCAACACTCCTCACGCTCATGCTCTTTTAGCATGTTTTAAAGGTGAACTGAAAGTTGCTTATTTGGTCTCTGTGTTGTTATTTTGTATCATTCATCACGGTGGGTCCTTAGAGCAGGATAGAGGGTAGCTCACTCAGCTGCATTCATACTCTTCCACTTTCCCATGTTAAGTACTTGTACGCTTCTGACTTAAGACTGCTAAAACACCCTGATAGGGATACTCCCCTAGTAAACAGAAGAACTAACGTTGGATGGGGGAAGTACAGTAAAGAGTGTTTACAGTGAACAAATACCATGCGGATGGCTATAGGCTGAGAATATTGCATAATCAGTACACAGAAAGAGCCCTGCTGGATAAGGGAGCATTCAGATGTGGGGAATATTGTGTTAGTTATTCCTGATAAAGATAGCACTCGTGACACATTTTCCAACATTCCTTTCTCACTGCAGCGCCTGCTGTGTTATTGGAATGGTGGCTTTTTGAGCAATGCATGTCATGCTAAATTTCATTCCTATCAGGAAGTGTGGTGTGACACAGCACTACTTCCCCACCCGTGCTTCTGTTCCCCCATGAAAACTGTGCAAAATAACTGTATGTCGGTATACAGCCCCAAATTTCATCACTTTACTACCACGATTTTCCATGTTAAGGGAGCTGCAAACTGATTTATTTATTTTTAATTAACAAAGAGCATGGAAATATATCATGCCATCTATTCCAGTAAAAAGTCTGGAAGTGGCTTTTACGCTGTGTAAAAGCTCAAATAAAATGCAGAAATTAACGGTTTGGGAAACCTCAGAGAAACGAACCGTCATGTGAATGCAGACCAAGGTCCATCTAGCCTAGTATCCTGCCTCAGACAATGGCCAGTAAGATGGTCTGCAGAGTCCACAGGAAGACCCGAAGGCAATGCCTTTCCTGTTTCCCCCACCCCTGGCAGGCCTAGTTCCATTTCCAACACATTTAAAGTGGTGACTATGGCAACATCTTAAAGCAATGGGTTCCATATATCCATTACAAGACGTGAGGGGAAAGCACATCCTTCTCTCTGCTGAGAAAAAAAAAGGTCTCCATCTTTTCTTTAATCCAGTGATGGGACAAACTAAAAAGAATGTCCCTGGATAGTCATTGGAAGGCTCATTACTCAGAAACACATAAGAATAATAGGTGGCTGCATTGGTAATCATGAGACAAACTCCCAAAGGTTGCAGTAGGGCAGCAGTAAAGATAAAGGACCCCTGGGCAGTTAAGTCTAGTCAAAGGCAACTATGAGGTTGCGGTGCTCATCTAACTCTCAGAGCGAGAAAGCCTGTGTTTGTCCAAAGACAGCTTTTCGTGTCAAGTGGCTAGCATGACTAAACCACTTCTGGTGCAACAGAACACCGTGATGGAAACCAGAGCGCATGGAAATGCCGTTTACCTTCCCGCCGCAGCAGTACCTATTTATCTGCTTCGAACTGCTAGGTTGGCAGGAGCTGGGACAGTGCAACGGGAGCTCACTCCGTCATGGGGATTCGAACCACCGACCTTCCAATCAGCAAACCCAAGAGGCTCAGTGGTTTAGACCACAGTGCCATCAGTGTCCCTGGGGCAGCACTATCAGGACCAACTAAAAATGTCACATTGTCAGGGTGGTGTAGTGGTTAGAATGCTGGACGGGGGAACCTGGGAGGGGAGCCCAGGGTTCAAATCCCCACAGCAGCTTACCTGAGTAGCCTTGGGCCCTCTCTCAGCCAGACCTACTTTACAGGGTTGTTGCAAGGCCAAAACGAGGAGACAGGGAACCCTAAAGTTCAGCTTGAGCTGCTTGGAGGACAAGTGGGGTGCAAATGAAACAGTCAAGGAACAAAACCAGGAAGGAGTTGGGACAACGCCGGCGTGGGCGTTCAACGCGGTCCTAAGGGAATTGCTGGGCTGAGGAGACTTGCCCTGCCCTGCCCGCCCCCGCCGACACGTGCCCCGGCCCCACCGCAGTTGCCCAGAGCGGGAAAGGCGCTCCACGCCCACCCCCTTGCGCACAATGCTCCTCCACCTGAGGGGACCCTCCTAAGGAGAGGCGTCACCCCACTGTGGCTTTGGGGGTGGCGACTCCTTCAGGGCGCTTTGCTGCCTATTAGCGAGCAGCCTTGGCGCGCGGGGGTTTCTGCTTCTGGCGCGTGCCATCCGGGCACCGCGCTGTGCAGTGAGATGAGGGTGAGAGAAACGCAGGTAGAGGCGTCTGGCGTCCCGGCTTTCCCGCAGCGCGAGGGCTGAAGCACAGGACCCTCCGCCTCGCGCCCTTGGGCCGCGCAGCCCAATCATTCGGCGAGGAGCTGGAGCGCATCGCCGGCAGCGTCCTCGCGGTTGGGAGCCGGCACCCGTGACGTCAGCCCTCCCGATTGGTCCCCTGGCGGCAGCACATGCTCAGGACATCTATATAAAGACGTCCCCGGCCTCCCCCCTCCCCTGCAGCTGCTCTTCCCAAAGCCTCTCTCTCTTGGTCGTCAGCCGGGACAGCTCCATCCAAACGCAGCGCAATGGCGAACCCAGAGGCTTTCTTGGGCAGGTGGCGCTTGGTCTCCAGCGACGGCTTTGAGGAGTATATGAAGCAGTTGGGTAAGGAGCAGGGAATGGATGGGGAGAACTGGCGGGGCGGGGGGAGAGGAGTAATAATTTAAGGGGATTCTGTTTAAAATGATGAGGATATTTTATGACAACAGAGAAGCAGAACTAGAGATTCCCTCCTCTCATTGGGCAAAACTTGGGGGAAAAGAAAGGGGGGGAGGGCAAATAGTGCAGGATTGAAAAGTAAGCCAATCCATAAATGAGTTGGGCAAATCCTATCACAAGAACAGTAGTGCTAGTAGTGTGTGCATTTTTTATTTTTGCATCCAATTTGCCGACTGCAACCTAGCTATTTACATGGACGTAGCCTTCCTGGATGCAGTGACTTTGTGCATCTGTAATAAAATAAATGTAGCATTGCAGCCTGAAGCTTTTTTAAAAAAAAAACCCCAAAGCACTGCTTAAATAGTGGCATTGTCTTTAAAATGGCTGCTTTGGATTAAGTGACTTACTTAAAAGTTCTTCTCTATGATTTGTGTAAGGGAAGCAGTGTCTGCGTGATGCACATTTTGTGCACTGCAATTCTTTGGGTTTTGTGAATTGTCATGCCTTTCTCGTATTCTGTCATACTGGAGTAGACACAGTCCTATTTCTTTCCACTATGTGCACATGTGGTGTGTCTGGCTTGATTAGGAGTGGAGGATTATGAAGAGGGAACAGGAATGAATTAATTTTTCCGTTCCTGGAAGCGCATATCTGTCTCTCCTGTGGGGAGCTGGGATTAGGAGCTTTTGTGTGTCTCATTTTCTCAGCTCCTGAGAGGCTGAATGCTCTGTCCAAGGTCTGTGGAGGCATTCTCAGGCTTGCCTTTAGTAACAGGCACACAAATACAAATGGATATTGTTTCAAACATGATACTGAGCTGCAGTGTGTGTGTGTACATATACCAAACCATCTGCTTAAAACAACATATGAAAAACTCAGAGTGGGGTGGGGGTGGGGACAGAAGAATGGCTGGGGGCGATGGGAAGGAGAGGGAGATCTCTCATATAAGCAGAATGGCACTTTCCCAGGGATTTCACCTGAGTCAGAAAGGAGGGCAGATGGCAGAAACCTTCAGAACTCCTATAACACAGCTTACACTTCTTATTACAATGCATTTGGACACCTCTGGTGCAAGAAGAAACCATACAGTGGGGATGAATGCTCATTATAACAGAATATGATGCTCTTAATGAAATTTAATTTGATTTTCTTTTTTTAGACAAGCCGGTCATTCTTGCAATTATATAGTATTGTTTTTATGATATTTAATGTTGTGCACTGCCTTGATCTTTTATGTGAAATCTAAATGTTTGGCTTTGGTTGTTTCACTGCACGGACTGGAAAAAATGCCAGGATGAGCAAACTTCCTGTGACCGTGCACAGGAGGATAAAATGTACCACAGTGATCTCATATTCAGTATTATTATTTTACCAGACAAATTGAACGGAACACTAACCTAATTAGGGGTGAATAGTTTGGGGCTGCATTGATAGATCTGCCAAGTTACAGTGTATTTAAAGGCTCCAGCTGAGGCTGAAACTGGAAAGAATAACAGATATCTGAATTAACATCCGGCTGTTATGTTAGAACCTTTCTTCTTTCTATCCTTGTGGATTAATTTCACTAAAATGCAATCCAAGTCCACAGATGACTCTTGAATAGGGCTGTGCATATTCTGTTCTAAACTTGGTGTTAGTATCCAAGCTTTTGCAGAACAAGCAGAATCCTGTGATCCATTTAAACGATGCCGATAAAACACAACTTACTTGTATTTACACATTGTATGTAAAAAAATATATTCAGCTTTTGATCTTCCTGGGTAGTGGCAAAGAGTTATGAACAGTGCATAAATCCCATTCCTAACCTGTATGGCACCCCATATCTATTTTTGCATCCTTAAGGACTAGCTCCTTGCTTTTTGAAGATGTAAATGTAATTTCACAAGAAAGAATAGGGGAAATGTATCACTGGGGCATGCTATGGCTTGTTTGGGGAATTGTTAAGCACGGGTGTGTTGCATTTGGCTTGTGGAGCTGCATTTGGCAGGCCTGAACTAGCCCCACAGTTGACACACTCGTTATTTTACACATGGGGTTAACTAAGTTCTTGTGCCCAGTGAATGGAGACAATCATGGTGTTAGTCCATTATATACTCTAGTTGGCATGGGGCTGTTATGCACTACATTGAATCGAAAGAGCATTCCAAATGTTTTGGTCTTTCAGTGTCAACCCAGAAGATAGAGACTCCCCCTTCAATATACTAGTAGTGTCTGGGAGAGAGAGAGTATGTGTGCATGGATTTGCTGCACCTCTTGATTTCTCATTGCCCATTTACTCAGTTCACGAAGGTTTGCTGACTGTTGAAAAGCATTGTGCTTCGAGTTACTATACAACCTTTCTGTGATGTTATCAATCAAGGTTGCATCCATCAAGTGGTGAATAAGCATGTGTAAAGCAGCCTTTTTAGTCTTTGCAGTAAAGGCTTAAGGATTACAGTACTAGTGCAGGAAACCTTTTATTTGTCTGTTCTGGGCTCAATTCACCTAATGGTTCCTGCTAGCAGAAGCTCAATGCAATAACTTCCATTAGTACAATGCAGTCCACTCCCCTCTTGTGGTTTCCCAGTTTGGCTCAGGAGAATCAGGAAAAACCCCAGAACGGTGTGTGGCAAGAGGAGAGGGGGATTGTTTCATGTGGTGAGCTGAAATACTTGTGGCAGTGAAACAATTGCCATGACACTACAATGAATTATCCCACTTAAAAATATATGTATAGCCTAGTCCCCATTCCAGAAACAGAACATGAATTGAGTCTTAAAATGCACAACAATAATCTAGATGAGGTCCAAGTCTATCGCCAGAGAATGGAAATGTGAGCTCTGCAGTTCGGTTATCCACTCATTAAGAGAATACAAGCTTCTCCTTAATGATCGTACGTCCTGCAAACTGTTATTGCTGTTGTTGTTATATTTCTGGTGATTTCAGAAGTTAGGCTAAAGCAGTGCGGGAGAAGCTGGGCTCCTTCAGATATTGCATTGCAGGGGGTTGGACTAGATTAACCTTTGGGTCCCTTCCAACTCTTCTGTGATTCTATATTTCCAGACTGCAACTCCATCATCCCTAACCATTGGTCATGCTGGCTGCGGCTGATGGAAGCTGAAGTCCAATGACATCTGGAGGGTCACAGTTTCCACCCCAGTGGCCTACAGGAATGACTGTATTTGTAAACATAGTGTTTTGGGCTGTTGTTGTTGTTGTTTACTTCTCTCCAGAAAGTCTCAGATAGATAGCACTGGAGGAGGAGCAAGGCGAGAGTTGTGACATGACACAATTTATTTCTAATTTTTCTGCAGAGCAATGGGTACTTTTTTGCCTGATTTGATTGATTTCCCTTTCTAAATGCCAATGTGATATAATTTAGTTATTTGTATCTGGGGCAGAAGTCATTTGGTAATATGCTGAAGTCTTACAAAAAGACCTGTTACTCCTGTAAGGCAGAATGAAAGTGGAGTAGTTATAATAAGCTTCTGATTAACCTGAGATGCTTCAACACTTCACCTGAGTCACTGGAGTTCTCCTTCCCCACGCTGGGTAATTTAAACAGTTAGGTAATCTTTTGTGTGCATGTGTGTATGTGTGTTATTGCGTAATGACTCTGCTTGGCTGAACCGATCTGACAGGTCCCTTGCCTTTCTCTTTTCTGTAGGTGTGGGCGTGGCCATGAGGAAGATGGGGAGCATGGCAAAGCCAGACGTTATCATCACTAAAGATGGAGACACATTCCATGTGAAAACAGAAAGCACATTCAAAACATCAGAATTCAGTTTCAAATTGGGCGAGAAGTTCAATGAGGAGACGCTAGATGGCCGAAAAACTCAGGTAAATGAAGCGATCGTCCAGAGAGGGCATGTACTGAATAGTCACATGTTCACACTGCTCACAAGTACAACCCGTCTCTTCACATGTGCACATTTATGTGTGAAAGCGTGTGTGTTTGTTGATTTGTACAGCTCGGCCGTTGGGTACACAGGTCACATACTGTACTTTGTTGAACATTCACAGTCACTAACTGTACACGTGTTTAGCCACACACATTGGACCCGCGTTGAATATAGCATGTGAACATCCCTACAGGAAGAAGCTGATGCAACTCCCTGAACTCTTCTGATTTCTGTTAGGTGAACAAGTTCCTCCTATCAATGCGTGTTGTAACACTGAATGATACCAATCACTGTGGTTCAAGTGGTGCACAGTTGCATCACTGCTGAGGTAAATTTCCTCATGAATCAGCATGGTATTGCGTTTGGTTTGTCAGTCATTGCCTTTGGTTCCCGTAGTGCTGTTTGGGAATTTTTTGCTTCTGTTGTAGATTAGCCACCGTTAATGATGCAAACTCATCTTGGGGGAATGCTGGAAGAGTGTGAGCTTTCTGTGGTTATTTGCCTTCTCTTCCTTTTTTCTTTTGTGTACCTCGCCCTTCAAACCTGTTCTCAGAGCAACTTACAAAGTTTCAAGATAAAGCAAAGAAATGCAGCCACAAACATAAAGTAGCAATTTGAAAATAATAACCAAACTAACAGTAGTTTCCTGTACATGTCTGCCCAGATGTAGGCCCCGCTGGGGCTTACTCCCAGGTAAGTAGATACAGGATTGGAACCTTACCTTTGAAAATCAAAAAAGTATTTGATACCTAAAATGGCATCAAGCTAGGTGAGCCTGGCATCAAGCCTCCCCGTGAAGGGATGTGCAGTGTAGTGGTTAGAGTCTCAGACCAGACCTGGAAGTCTAGAGTTCCCGCTTAGCAATGAAGAGGATCACTGGGTGACCTTGGGCCAGTCACTGCCTAACCTACCTCACAGGGCTCTTGTGGGGATTAAATTTTGGGGAGAACTATGTGCACCACATTGAGTTCATTGGAGGTGGAATATAAGTGCAATGAATAAATAAACAGTTCCAGAGTCAGGATGCCACAACTGAGAAGGCCTTTCTGTGGTAAGAGGGATAACTGCCAAATGGCAAAGGCAGGTCTGTGCTGCAGAACTTAACTATAGGCAGGCACATGTGGACACAGGCAGGTAGGCTAGTCCTAAACCATGGAAGGGCTTTCAGGGTCAAAATTAGCCCCTTTGGATTGAGCCCAGATATGGCCTGGAAGCCACTGCAGCTGGCAAAACACTTCTGTGATGTGGTAATTCATATCTCCACATCCCAGCCAGTACATGGAACTGAGCACCACAAGCAGGTAAAGAGCCCCACAAAGACAACAAGAGAGTGAAAGCTAGATCAACACACTTAACAAAACCCTAAACTGTGGCAAATCTTAATTACAGTTGGATGAACCAAGCCATCTTCATAAACTATGTTTTGAAGATGGATTGTTTCATCTAACCTATAGCTAAGATTAACTGCAGCTTAATTGTGTTTGGATGATATGCTAAACAGTGGTTAATATCAAATAAAAGCAATTAAACAATCTATGGCCTTTCAAGCTGGGGGTTTCTCAGCTGAAAGTAGTACAATCCCTACTAAAATGTCAAAGCAAGCTGGATTTGTTCCCTAATGGATTCAAATGGCTACCTGCAAATTTTTACTGTTCTTAGTGCAGCTCCTTTTTTAATTTTGGGAAATCCATGCAATCTTAATGATGGTCCCATTTTGTAAATTCTGGTAGCAAAAGAACGTGTTGCAATGGAATAGTGGGATTTGATTCATATCTGCACACCTCAGAACAGTCAGGTCAAAAGCCCTGCCTGAATGATTCATTGGCTTTTTTTGGGAGTGTCATGTCTGTGGTTAAGGCTAAGGAGCTCTCCCTTTTGGATGCTTGCCAGCTGATGATCCCTTCAGTAGGCTTCTTCACCAAACAGGTACAACAAGTTCCTGGAGCTCTTTTCATGGCCATATGCGTTAAGGTGTCACATTGTGTGATTTCTGACAAGCATCTTGCTTCTGCAGGTACTGGAGCATGGGAATTCCCCTCAGATTACAGTAACAGGAGCTTAATCTTATGCAAATAACCTATAAGAATAATGGCGATTTTCCAGGACCTTTCCTTAATCTCCAATTGCAATACTACAATTACAGTATCGTCTCCCAAACTGGTTCTGCACATCCCTTTGTGAAAGTGCTACGTGAAAGGGGATTCCAGGAGACAGTCTTAATTGCATGTTGCACCCTACAAAGCTTTTTACCATATGCTAACCATCACACAGCCCATTCTGTTACAGTGGTACCTCGGTTCTCAAATGAAATCCATTCCAGAAGCCCATTCGGCTTTCAAAATATTAAAAAACCAAGCGGGGGCGGGGCGTTCCATTGGTTGCAAGAGCTTCTTGCACTCAGCGGAAGCCATGTCGCATGTTTGGGTTCCGAAAAACCTTAGAAAACAGAAGCATTTACTCCTGGGTTTTCGGCGTTCGGGAACCGAGGTTCCACTGTACTGCTTATTCAAAGCAAGAGAAAAGGGGGCAAAAATATTCCTCTCCCAGACCCACGGGACACTGAGAGCATAAATAGTGTGATGCTCTGAGGGGTCTTTTTCATAAGGCAAAGTAAGGAATGTGTCAAATTTGGGGGTTCTTAAGGGTGGCAGAGTAGGAGGCACCGACTTCATTCACACATCATGGTAAGCCAAACTTTTACTTACTGGGAGTGCATGAATGTGCACAGCATCCAGACAGGACCTTGTGTAGCCACTTTGCTCCTTCCCAGTTTTTCTTCCTTCTTCACTACACTAAGCCAAAGTTCCTCTTAGTATGTTGTCTGAACCCAGGCTTATGGTTAAGCTTTCTCCTTGCTAACCACGGTTTAGTGTAGGAGTAACAGAGACTGCCAAGGAGCATAGTGGCTGTTAGTTCCTTTCTGGGAGCCAGCACATTCACATGGTGTTGCTAAGCCATAGTTTGATTTACTGTGTCGTGCAAACAAGGTAATGGACTCGTCTTTCTCAACTGGGAAGCTCTATTGAAATGGTTAGAAGTTATGCAAGCATTTCATTTAACATGTCTGTCAGGCGTCATTTTCATTTTCTGTCTGGAGGACAAAACTAGGCGTGTCCTGATCCTTCTTGGCAGTATCAAACTTCAGACAAAAATTTACAGAGAAAAGTACATGACAGCATAGAGAATCCACATTTCCTTCTTTATCTTCCACAGACTCTTTGGCATACTAAGAGTCTAAAAGTTACTGCTTTTTAATTGTCTGCACAATTAGAATTTGTGCAAATGCCTGTGTTTCTGATTGCTGTTTATTGTTCTTGCCTTCATGGGAGAAATAACTGGTCAGCCATTGGGGAAGGTGTTTCTTGGATGAAGGCAGCGCTTCAGCTTTCTGGAGAATTTGTGTTGAGGAATTTGGAGCGGGTGGGGATCTGGTGGGTGGACATATTGTTAAAAAACGATACACAAAGTGGGAGAGTTCTAGAGTTCTTGGACATGCTTAATTTGGCATGTGTATTTATAATATTTGAATTCTGTCTCCTTTGTTTTGGTAAGACACTTTCCACACCCAGTTATAAATCTGGCAAAGCAGGAGCAAGATAATTTCCCCTTTGGTGCATAGGCATATGCTGAACGGAATCAGACTATCAGACTATCCATGTAATGGCATGCCCTCTGCAAAATATCTTATCACTCAGACAAAATGGTAATCTCTGTGCACCTTCTTTAATTAAAGGAGCAAGTACTTCTCTGGTAGCATTTGCATGAGTTTGCTCCTTAGGACAAAACTAGACATAGCACCCTTTGCACAATTGCTAATTGCGTTAATGACTTTTTTAAAAAAAACGTCAGCATGGGGGGCTGATTCCAGATTGGGACTCTGGCAGAGGAAAGCTTCAGGCCTTGCTGTGACCCTAATCTGGATTGGTATCCTGCACCTGCTGGCACTGGGAGAGGGCAAGCACCCATTGGAAAGAACAGTAGCAAAGGTGAAAGACTTTAACGCCTCCCTACCTGGTTCCCAATCAGGAGTTCCCTCTTCCCTCCCTGTGCTTTCATTTACTTTTGAAAAGCTACTCATGCAGTTCTAATTAAAAATATTCTAATTTCATGAACGCATCACATCTAGTTTGGCCCTTATTTATGCACACCAATGCAAGATCAGAAGCACACTAACTATTACTGCACTCTCTTGGGACAGAGCACTTTTGGAATAAATTCACTAAGATGCTAAGTACCAGATTTCTGTGTTCTTTTTCAGACCCTTATCACCTTAGATGATAATAATGTATTGACCCAGCACCAGGAATGGGATGGCAAAGAAACCACGATAACCAGAAAGATAGTAGATGGGAAACTCATTGTGGTAAGTGGAATTTTCCCCTGATTTCCTAGCCAAAATTGTACACAATAGCTGGAATGCAACATAATTCAGGCATACTAAGTGTCTATCTACATTGCTCTATTCCCTAGTGATCTGGAGAGAGAGACTGATGAATGAATGTTCTTTGTTTTGCAGGAATGTGTCATGAATAGTGCCAAATGTACTCGCGTCTACCAGAAAGCATGAAGATGCTGGCTTCTATTTTGGATGCGGAGCTTTATGATGGCCAGCTTAGTTTCAGGAACAAAGCTGATATACACTCCATATTTCTCATCTGTATTCCTTCTCCCTGCCCCCCAGGTTTTTTTTAAGCATCTTGGAAGAATCTGTACTGTACACAATTAAATTTCAAGTCCTTGATGTAACTACTGAGAGCTATTAAATTTGAAAATTTCATGAGTTTTTATTTTCAAATATTTTTAATCCACTTTGCTATTAAGAAATAAATAAATAAATAAATATCAAACATAAAACATAGTTCAAAAACATTTCAGAGAAGAGCAAATATCAGAAGATCAAGAAATATAGGATGGTAGAATCTAGTGCTGGTGATCAGCAAACATCTGGATATAGAGGCGTGTTTTCAGTAATGTTTTGGAAGCATGCTACTGTTGATTCTTCTGAATAATGGCATTCCAGAGGTAGGTGCCACCACAGTGAAGTAGCAAATAGTAGAAATATTGTAACTGTATTGTAATTTTTAGAATTTTCCTCAGTTGAAGAAATTCTGGAAATTCTAGTTAGATTAGTTGTGAGAAGAAGTGATTAGTTGCTAGTTAAGGTGTATTCTGTCTAGGCACATTTATAGCATGGTGCTTATGTCTTAGCAAGTGTGCTTACACATGCAGTCTTAAAGGCAAATAGCATGGCACTGGAAGACCAGAGATGGGGAGCCTACAGTCCTTCAGAAGTTGGGATACAACTTCCACAATCCCTGACCATTGGTTGGGCTAGCTGAGCTAATGGGAGTTGCAGTCCAAGAACATCTGCAGGGCTGTGGGTTCCTCATTCCTCTTATAGTCTGTAGAAGGTTTTCTTAGCTGCTAGTCAACATAGAGATAATTTATTTCTATACTATAATTTGCTCATTTCCTTTGAAGTCACTTTTGTCCCGGGGCAAAACAAACTCTAGGTAGTAAGCTGTACTGAAAAAGCTGAATGTAGGTCTTGACACCCTAAATGAGCCTTCCCAAACTTGCTGCCTCCAAATGTTTTAGACTACTACAACTCGCAACATTCCCACCTAGCACAACCAATTTTAAGGGATGGTGAGAGATGCAGTCCAACAACATTTGAATGGCACCTGACTGGGGAAGGCTGCCCTAAGTGAAATATCCATATGTCACCCTTTATCTTGACTCAGGGATTTTATGGGCCTCAAGAGTTCCAAGAAGGATTCCAGTAAAACTTCCTCTATGATGAAGCTTCATGATGAAGCTATGTTGAGGACATTGGTCTTTCAAATTTCAGCAGGTGTGAACCCAAGATTCAGCATCCCCACCTTTTGCCTTCCATTCCACTCAATTCACGATGTCATAGTTGTGAGACCCCCATGGCTCGGCATCTAGTGCGGCGGAACCAGTTACGCTGCCCTAAATCTGCCTCTCACATGGTTCCTATAAACTGCCATTCATGGTGTCTGTGTGTAGGTCTCCAACTCCCCATCCCAGGATTCTTGTGTTCCATACCTGCCTATCTCCTTGCCTCCTTGCGCTTCCTTAATATCCTTTAGCATCATCCCTGCCCCATTTTACTCTACACATACTGTCCATAAGGAAAAGAATTGTTGTGTGCCAAGGCATTCCATCTTTTGCAAGGCACTGTTGCAAAAGATGCAAGAGATGACATAAAGCCTATATGTTGCATTCAGTTTGCCTGTGTTTTCCCCCAGCCTATCGTCATGGAAGCTTTGCCGTGTGCTGGAATAAAGTTCAAAGGGATAAGATGCAGCTCACAAGCTAAGACATAAGTGCCAATACTTTGTGTTGAATGTAGGTTTTGTGGGTTCTAGTGAAATAGATCACAACACCAACTCTCAAATTCAAAACCTTCCTATGGTTTTTGAAGTGCTAAAAATATCTACCCAAATGGTATATTTGCTTCTAAATCCTCCCACTGCCATATGGTATTATCAGATAACTGAGTCCTTTAGGAGTACTTTACATTTGTTTGACATAACTGACGTGCTCTTGGTGAGCTACAGCTGAATGACTTGCTAGCAGCTGATTCAGAAGATACTTTATTTTGACATTAAATAATGTATCCCACTATTATAGATATACTTTAGGGAAACTGACTTCAACAAGTTTAAAGACAAGCTATTGCAATCCTTTGAGTAGAAATATTTGAGGGGAAGGAACTGCAAGATGGATGGGAGTCTCTTAAAAGCATGTGCTTTCTCTGCCAACTTTTAAATGCTTGCTGAAAAATTTTCTATTCAGCCAGGCAATTAAGAACACACCCACCCACAATGGTTAATTGATGCCTATTCTTAACCTTCCCATGGTTGTTATTGTCTAGTTTTCTGTTTTATTGCTGAAAACTACTTCAATATTTTGAATGACATACTGGTATATAAAAGAAGAAGAAAAGAAAAAATGAAACCTGCATAACACTTAATAGACGTAAATGCAACATTTTGATTTTAGGTAGGAAGAATCAGATAAATATAGGACCAGTGACTACTGTCTTGACTTGCAGTATGTGTGAAATGGCTCTAGGAACAACTATTGCATTTCTTAGCACCCTTTCTTCTGATGGATGTTGATCAGGGGCAAGAAGACATACAAGTGGATCCCCCCCCCCCCCGCCTACGGTTGCACTGCTCACATGTGTAGCACAGCTTTATGGGCTGGGGAATTGGTTTCCATGAGTCCGGGTATGTGTGTCAAGAGTGCTTCAAGCAACCCAAAAGCTCAATTTACAAGGCTGTTTTATCTGAGCCAATTGGACTGTCCATATCTAAGGGCTGATGAGTAAAGCAGATAGTTCAGTTTATTTTAGACATGCATCAATGGATTCCAGCTGCCTTGATTTATTTGTAAAGTTTTATTTATCTCTTGAGAAAGAGTTACTCTTGAAACCTGTAGGGAATTAAAGAAATAGTTTCTCTCCGCATTTACACAGCTGTTGTCTTGAGGTCCACCTTCAGCCACACACGTGGGATTGGACTACTTAAGAGTTCTGTTCAAGGGCTGCATACATCCTTTAACTTTTTGGTTTAGACTTGTGCATCAGTGATCACGTGACTATTTCCCTGTATTGAAAGCAATTCCTGAGATTTTCAGCTTATCAAAGCTTCAGTGTTACCTCTGAGAACAATTTTCAGCAGATGGGCATGATTCAACTAATGCTACAGTTCATATCTTGTCAATTTATAAAGGAGAGATTTAGGCTGCAATCCTACACACAGTCTCCTGGGAGTAAGTCACACGGAATTTTTGAATTAGTTTTTGAAAACATATACACCACTTTTCATTCATACATACATATAACTCTCAAAGTAGTTCACAACAGAAATAAATAGCGACAGTGAAGATAATCAAATAGTCCTATAATTTCAACAGCAAAAATAGAAGTGGTGTCAGAAAGCACCCCATTAGTGCTCAGCTGATCACCATAGAGAATTCCTTCTGCAAAATGAGCACCACACTCATGGGCGTAGCCAGGAATTTTTTTTGGGGGGGCAGGCTTTTGTTAGGGGGGGCAGAACCCCAGATTTGTATTGATTTTGGGGGGCAGCTACCCCCCTGCCCTTCTTGGCTGTGCCCATGCCCACAGTGGAAAAACCTACTTCTAAGCAGTACTGGATTAGCCAATAGGCTGACTAAGCACATTGTTAGGGGACCAGCAAGGCAGAAGCACCCACCATTTGAGGGTTTGGGGTGGGGAAACAATTTGACATTTGGCATTTCAAACAAGTATCATGGGGGAAATCAGAACTTTGCTAGATTTTTCTTCCCCTATATTTCTGTCCCCGCCTAAATCGGGGTGTCCTACTATAATAATAATATTATAATAATTTATTATTTATATCCTGCTCATCCGGCTGGGTCTCCCCAGCCACTCTGGGTGGCTGCCAACGGAATATTAAAAACACGATAAAACATCAAACATTAAAAACTTCTCTAAACTAACATAGATCAAAATAATGCAAGGAACTCAGATCCGGCAGTGTGCGACAATAAATCTATGTTTTGTTTTGTTGTGTTTTGTTTAAAATTTTTATTTTACAGTTTAGTATTGTTTTTGTTTTGAATTACACATGAGGGGCACAAAAATCTTTTTTCTGCTTCTTAGTCAGTACAGTGGTACCTTGGGTTACATACGCTTCAGGTTACATACACTTCAGGTTACAGACTCCGCTAACCCAGAAATAGTGCTTCAGGTTAAGAACTTTGCTTCAGGATAAGAACAGAAATCATGCTCTGGCGACGCAGCAGCAGCAGGAGGCCCCATTAACTAAAGTGGTGCTTCAGGTTAAGAACAGTTTCAGGTTAAGTAGGACCTCTGGAATGAATTAAGTACTTAACCTGAGGTACCACTGTATGTAAAAATACACACCATTGAGCATATACTTCAGTCCAGTTCAAATCAACTGGAAAAGCTGCACAATCCCATGCATGCTTACACAGATGTAAGTCTCACTGTTGACTAGAACTGGCATGTTAGTTTACTTAGAAATAGCGCCTCAGGGTGTAAATTTCAGGTGCGCTTCAGTCACGTCTCAACGAATTTAGGTTGTACAATTAAAGTTGATTTGGTGCTCTTGTGCAACAATTACACACGCAGCCATCAAACATTTTGCAGTAAGGAGAATTATGAGAAAAAAGCACTGGAAAAGTGTGGGAAAACACTTGATTTAACCTCACATAACCTCTTCACAAACAAATCAGGATGAATGCTCAGTAAGTATGTCAGCTGGAATTGACCTCAGAAAGTATGGAGATACTTGGATACTTGATCTGAGTGCTTGTAGTGTGTCTTACATTCTATACGATTTGATTATGTTTTTTATATTATTATTACAGCTCCTTCCCAGTGTGTGATTTATATTTGGACTCCTCTCTGTGTTCTTTCATCCATCTCCAGGCAGGCACTATTGTAGAGGGGTTCATTTCTCAGTAGATATATGAGGTAATGTGAACTTCAAAGGAGGTATAATGTCCCTGGCATAACTGATCTTCACTGCTTCCTTAGGAAAGTTTTGATGACCCGCTGTGATGTGCAATTGTCAGGGGAAAGGGCCATAGCTCAGTGGTAGAGGAATCTCCTTTGCATGCAGGAAGTCCCAGGTTCAGTCCCCAAAATCTCCAGGATGAGAGCTGGATGAGAACATTCTCTGAAATACTGGAGGGTCACTGCCAGTCAAGGTAGACAATGCTGAGCTAGATGGACCAGTGTTCTGACTAAGTACAGTGGTACCTTGGGTTAAGTACTTAATTCGTTCCGGAGGTCCATTCTTAACCTGAAACTGTTCTTAACCTGAAGCACCACTTTCTGTTCTCATCCTGAAGCAAAGTTTTTAACCCGAGGTACTATTTCTGGGTTAGCGGAGTCTGTAACCTGAAGCGTATGTAACCTGAAGCGTATGTAACCTGAGGTACCACTGTATAAGACAGCTTCCTCTGTTTTTGTATTCCTAACTGAGAAAAGGTGTACATGTGTTTCATAGGGTGAATACAATAAAACCTCAAAAGCTAACCAACTGCATTGTGAACAGTGTTTGGCTGCACTAAAAGACCTGTGAATTTTGTCTTTCATGTGCAGTGTGCCTCTGATGTGCCTCTGATGTGATGAAGTCAGGATACAGAAGGGTGGGGGACAGAATTCTTCCTGCGCATTCTTCCTGCGCATACATCAAAGTCTTGATTGCCGGAATACACATGGCTGCTACGGCTTGCGGTTTATTCAAGTGTACGCTGTGCTCCAGTTTCACGTGAACGTGAATGAACCTAATTTGGTATTTTTTCTAGGAATTATTAAAGAGGGTGTGCCTTCTCTATTGTTCACACATATTTCAAAGAACGTATGAAAATAATACCGCTTCCTCCAGGACGACTTAATAAGATGAAGTCATGTAGAGACAGCTCAGAGCTGTTCTTGGCTCTGCTTCCTATGGAGCAAGTACCTGCAATCTCTGTGATGGAAGGAGGTGAAGGCCTGTAACATTCACTTGACTGCAGGCACCCCAACTCATTTAAACTCCTCTATAACATAATATTATGGCACTTACTGGGGGGAGAGGGAGAGAGGCAAGGCATAAGGAGCTTGGCACTGTGTAGGCACCATAGAAGCCAACTCCTATGGTTCAAGGTCCCTTTGCCCCCCCCAAAAAAATATTAGAGGGGGCCCTCCCCTCGAAAGTTGATGGGCATTGCTGTGTGCACATCTTGTGATTGATTATGCCCTCCAGGGCTTACATGCTCCCTGCATTTTATTCAAGTTGGCACACCTGGCAGGCACATACCGTAATAGCAAGACCAGAGGATTGATTCCACCAGGCTGAAAAGCGCTGAGTTTTCCATGCCTTGGCTCTCCCCCAGTAAGTACTAGTGACACACTATGTTTGGAAATGTGGAGAGAAGTGGTGTCCCACCTGCACTGCCACACTACTCTGAATACCAGCACACCGATCCCTCTTTTACTGTCTGACTTAGGGTGAGGCTGGGGCTGTTTGCCATCATGAAGATATTCAGCAGTTGCAGGTTCTTGTTTTTTAAAAAATGAATTCCATTTTCCATTCCTCACACATTATCTCAAAGTGATTTTGCAATTAAACCATCAAGAATAAACAGATGCTGAAATTTCCTATATAAAAACAATGATGATAACACTTTCATATGTAAAAACCATTCAAAACAATTTCATAAGTAATTTCAAGTGCTATATAGATGCAGAGTGGGATAAAAACTTCCACTGAAAAGGGTTGTTGTGTACGAAGGATAGGTGTCACCACAATAAAGACTTGATCCCTATATCATACAGAAGAGACCTCCTGATAAGATGGTTGGAAAAATAAGGGGTGAGGTAATCTTTTGTGTCATTTTTTTTTGTCAGACTCTTGGAAAAGCGAAGGGTCCCAAGATAGGGTTACCCACCCCAATCCATGCATCATAATTCCTGTTCAGAATAGAGGTCCACCATTCCAATTGCTTTTTAAAATGACACTTCCATCAATACTATAATACATTTAACACAATGCAAAGTTTACCCAGAAGGACTTGAAATGGACAGAACTCTTGTCCTGTTTAAAAGGAGTCGATTAGAAAGAGTTTCGAATTTGGCACCTGGTTCATGCTTGCAGTTTGTTACAGATGAAATCTGGAACGTGGTTGCTGTTCCATGCTTGTATCTCTTCATCTTTCATGTTCGGTGCTTTAGAACTGGAAGCAAAGAACTTATTCTGCGCCAGAAATGCCTTGCCTGAAGCTTCCTGGGCAAGTGTGGCCAAGTGCTGCCTCTGAAGCATGCGGGGATGGGTTTTCCTGTTAGCCAGCCTCCCAGATCATCATTTAAAAAAATATTTGAGAGAAAGCACTGTTATATTTTCACAGCACATTGCCACAGGTCACAAAGTTCTCAACTTACCTGCGCTCTGCCTACATCTCAAAATACAACCCTCCTTAAAGCAGATGTATCACATTTACTCTGGACTTTCAGCTGTAAAACAGAGAAGACTTACACTGAGGCCCCATTCAGACCAAACATACTGTTTAAAGTGCAGTGGTACCTTGGTTCTCAAAATCCTTGGTACTCAAACAACTTGGAACCCAAACACTGCAAACCCAGAAGTATTTGTTCCAGTTTGTGAACTTTTTTTGGAAGCCAAACATGCTCCGTTTTGAGTGTTACATTTCCGATTTGAGTGCCACACTTCCATTTTGAGTGTTATGCTGAAGTCTGTCTGTTTTTGCTATTTATTTTGCATTTTTGTGGCTTTTTTGTGACTGTGTGGAACCCAGTTCAGCTACTGATTGATTGATTGATTGATTGTGCGAATGCAGCACATTGTTTATTGCTTTCATTTTATGGATCAATGGTCTAATTAGTAAAATTAGTAAAATTCATGTTAAATTGCTGTTTTACGGGTTGTTTTTAAAAGTTTGGGACAGATTAATCCATTTTGCATTACCTTCTATGGGAAAGTGTGCCTTGGTTTTGGAACGCTTTGGTTTTGGAATGGACGTCTGGAACGGATTAAGTTTGAGAACCAAGGTACCACTGTATGTTAAATGTATGGTGTGAATGTGGTCTGAGTCAAGCCATTGGTCCACCCAGCTCAGTATTGTCTACACTGACTGGCAGCAGGTCTACAAAGTTTAAGGCAGGGGTCTCACCCAGCCCTAATGGGAGATGCTGGGGATTGAAACTGGGGTTGTTTGGTTTTTTGGCATGCAAAACAGATGTCCTATCACTGAGCCACAAGCCTTCCTCTCAAAGGGGGGAAATTACAAGATGGAAGAGCCCCCAGTTTGCAACTCTTTATGATAAAAAGGGCAGTATCTCCGACCCTTTGAAGTGCTAAGAGAAAGATTCGCCATCCTTAAGTGGTGGAATCTCCTGTTGCAGGGAACTCTGAGTAGGGATTAGTCAATCTGTTAATTTTGGTTTCTTTCCATTTCTCCTTTGTTCACTGTTAAGTTCAGCTCCCCACATTTCAGTTTCTTTTAAAATTCCTCATAAGAATTCAGTAGTGTGAATTTATCCTAAGACACACAGCTTTGTATCCAATTTAGCCCAACACACATACTTTTGCCTGTTGTTTTTGTCTGTGGAGTTTTCTTGGCAGGGATACTGGAGTGGCTTGCCAGTTCCTGCTCCAGGGAAAGATTGAGGGCACAAGGAGAAGGGGATGACAGAGGACGAGATGGTTGGACAGTGTTCTCGAAGCTACAAACATGAGTCTGACCAAACTGCGGGAGGCAGTGGAAGACAGGAGTGCCTGGCGTGCTCTGGTCCAGGGGGTCACGAAGAGTCGGATAAGACTAAACGACTAAACAACAAACAACAACATACTTTTGCAAAACAACTCTCCTTACATAATGCATTTTGGGGACGCTAATTTCATGAGCATGCACGCTTATGTGGTATGTGCATTTTTGTACGCATTACCTTTCTGAAGAATTGCAATGCACAATTCAGAGACGTGCAAATCTCAAAGGATCGTATTGTTTTGGTTCACATATTATTTTGGAAAGTGTGAATTATATTAATTCACCTTTAAATGTGAACTGTATCAAATTTCTCCCTCATCCCTAATTGTGAGCATGTGAAATACATTCCTGCTTCACAGGAATGGATATAAAGACCAAAGCAAAGAAGGCAGAGCAAAAGGGGAGCCTGGTTTGCTCGCCAGCTGATGTGGTGAGTATCGGATCAACACTTTTTCTTCACATATTGTTGCTCAAGTTTCAGTGGGAAAATTTAATACAAGCAAGCACAGTCCTTATCATGCAATGTCAACCCAAAGCATTGCAGTGTCTTGATGGAGTCCTTTTCCTGAGTTGGAGTTCTAGTGCAAAGAAAAACAACGGCTTGGAACAGTGTCCCTGTGATCACGGAAGCTGAACATGATAATCTAATTGGCACATTATGTTATTCATTGTTCAGGCAAGAATACACTCCGGGTGGCCAAAGCAGGTTATTAGGAAAAGAACAGCAATGCTGGAACTGACATTCATCAGGTACAAAATTAGACAGGACCACCTAATGCAAGTTATTGCTCAGAACCTTCCTGAATATTGAATATTACTCTGGGCCTTCTTGAATAAGATACTTTGCGGACACAGTGGGGTGGGTCTATAGCTCAATGTTACAGCTACACGTTTTGGAAGCAGAAGGTCTCAGATTCAATCCCTGGAACTCCTAGGATAGATCTCTGTCTGAACCCTGAAGAGCTAATGTCAGTCAGCGTACATCTGAGGCTGCTTTCACAAGGCAGTTTATTCTTTTTCCACATTGTATTTGAGCTTTCACACAATGTCAACCCTGCTTCCAGAAATCTAGTGAAATCTAGTGGAAGTTTAACATTCATTTCCATCTTAATTGCTTCAAAATGTAGAAATCTGTTTGCTGCCCCTTTGAATTTGTCTAATGACCATCGCTGCCTTCTGTGGGAGTGAGTTTAGCTATGCACTGCATGAAGAAATACTTTCTTCTATTTGTCCTGAATCTTTTGACATTCAGCTGCATGGGATGTCCACAGGTTCTAGTTATGAGAACCTTCACCCTGGAGGTTACTAGAGGATGGATAATTTTAGCCAAGCTATCCTTACGCAGTCAAAGCCATCCAATGGGAGTTCTTTATTGGCCACGACTCTGTCCTTCCCCTTCCCAGCACTTAGCTGGGATAACTCATCGCTCCTTGTTTTAAATATTTACTCTTGTAGCATCTATACAGCATTTTTCTATTTTAAAAAGAAATGCATAAAGTGGCGCCGAAGTTAAAAAATAAACAGATTGTATTTTTCATGCATATTCCAGCCAACAGTTAACAATGCGGGACACCTTCACTTAAAATGCAGACTTTGTTTATTAGAAAATGGATCTGTTGACGCATTTCCACTGTGGTGTTATTGTTGGGGCTAGATCATGCTATAAGAATAGAACCCAGTGGTGGCGGCTGCCCATCTCTTCTCAGTATTTTGTGGATGCTTGTTTGATATGTTAGCCAAGGAATGGCTGCCAAGGCTAATAAATCACTCATCCCAGCACTCACTTCCTCCAGTAGTTTCTTTGCACGGTATGACTCTCCATTCACCTTTCTAGATTTTTTTACTTTGTTGTTACAGTGAAAACAATGAGTCCTGCTCGGAGTAGACCCACTGAAATGACTAAATGAGTTCCATTGCTTTCAGTAGATCTCCCCTGAGTAACACTTAGTTGAATGCAACCCAAAGTTTTTGCGGGGCTAGGTTCTCCATGGCAAGATGGCACTAATATTAGCTGGACCCAGGGAAACTCATTTGAAACACAGTTATACAATAATAAGAATTAGGGATGCAATGCAGTGATTAACACGGATCTCCATTGTTGCCTTTCAGCTAGAGAAACTATTTTCTGTGTGCATACAAAGTCAAAGGATTTGGAGTACAGTGGTACCTCCGGTTACAAACTTAATTCGTTCCGGAGGTCCGTTCTTAACCTGAAACCATTCCGCCGCTGCGTGATTTCTGTTCTCATCCTGAGGCAGAGTTCTTAACCTGAGGTACTACTTCAGGTTACAGACTCTGCTAACCTGAGTTTAGCGGAGTCTGTAACCTGAAGTGTTTGTAACCTAAGATGTTTATAACCCAAGGTACCACTGTACTTCAATATCTTCTTTTGGAGTGACAGGAGTTATACATAACAGAATTTGCACACCATTCTGTTGCAGAATGGGGGAAAAGTTCCCCTTTTGTGATAATTGGGCAGCTCTAGGATGCTGGAGAGAAGGACCCTGCAGGGACCTGCTGGCAAATAGCAACATTTCTCCAACCTTATCACAACACTGGACCACTACATCACTGGAAGAAAGCTGCAGTCATTTAGACGAGCAATGACCAGCACTTGTGGTGGAGGTAGAAAGGGAGAGGGGTGCTTTTCAAAACAACCCTCCACCTTTGTCTATTCTTGGTTCCTAGGGAAAGGTACATCACTTCTGCTGCTTCAGATGTGACAGAGTGTTCCAGGGAAGGAAGTCAAGCTAAGAGTTGTTTTGTTCTTACACTTAACACATCATTGCCATATTTACATCAGGTTTTTCATTAATGCTCACTATGGCTTTGCCCAGGAAAAGCACTTAAGAAAAAGGACAAAAATACTTATTGGACCAAAACCAGGGCCATTTCAGAAGTTTTCCAATATTTACACAGCCCTCATTTATTATATCTATTGCCCAGGGTCTCTTCATAATGACACAGGTGTAGTTTTTCAAGAGTTCTATATAAAAGGCAAGGTTCCTCATTTCTCATTTCTGATACACAGCCAATTTTTTTTAAAGAACTTGGTACTGTTTATTGTGTACAGTCCAAATTACTCCCACATCCATTCTAAACTATGCTGTTTTTCTTTTGCTATTTGCTATTTGCCATGTGACTGCGTGCACCAGCAATTTCATCCTCTTCGACTTTTTTTGCTGCACTTCAAAGGAGAACTGCCTTGGCAAAGAGCCGTGGAAAGAGGCTGGTATTTATACTTTTAGTTGTGTATGCCACACACAAATGCCACATACTCCTTGCCCACGCTGTCCACATGTGTGTATAAGGATGGGCCCATGTTGTTGGCACTCACTTTAATGTCAGGTGTGTCTCTGAGCCCACCTCCTTGATATCTGCATGGTTAGCATGGCATGCAAATGTTGTAAACTGCTTTGATTTTTCTTAATGAACTAGTGGTATCTAAATATTTTTATTAAATAAATAAAATAGCCAAAGGTGTATTCAGTTGGATATGTACGGTATGTGTGACTGGGACGCCACCTTTGCAAGACTGGGGGCCCTGAACACAAGGAGTGCCTATGAGCCTTCAGCTGAATGTGCACATGTGTATGATGTGTTTTTTCCCACCCTTGTCTTTCCAGAGCTGCATTGGGGGAAGGCATGAGCAAATCTAACAGTTTTGGCCTACCTCAATTTCTCTTTGAATCTTAAGTTCAATTCTCCCCATTTCCTCATCAGTTTGCATTTTTCAAAGAAGTGCTCATGGAAACCCATTGTCATTTTAGCATGAATTTCTCTGAATATGCAGTTTCACAAAATATACACATTTTCACAAAGCTGTATTCCATTTTGGATTATAATGTTGGCATTTTGAAATGTTATATTCCCTGGTGTGTGCATTTTTACACACACTTTACACCAGCATGTGCATTTTTGTACACATTGTTGTTGTTGTTTAGTCGTTTAGTCGTGTCCGACTCTTCGTGACCCCATGGACCAGAGCACACCAGGCACTCCTGTCTTCCACCGCCTCCTGCAGTTTGGTCAGACTCATGTTTGTAGCTTCGAGAACACTGTCCAACCATCTCGTCCTCTGTCGTCCCCTTCTCCTTGTGCCCTCCATCTTTCCCAACATCAGGGTCTTTTCCAGGGAGTCTTCTCTTCTCATGAGGTGGCCAAAGTATTGAAGCCTCAGCTTCAGGATCTGTATTTACAGTGAGCACTTGGCTGATAAATTCTATTGCAAAATTCACAGATGTGAGAATTTTGAAGGGTGGCTGTGTTTTGGTTCTCATACTGTTTCAGAAAGTGCAAATTAGGTATAACAACAACAACAACAACAACAACAACAACAACAACAACAACAACAACAATTTATTACTTATACCCCACCTATCTGGCTGGGCCTCCCCAGCCATGCTGGGCGGCTTCCAACAGGATAGTAAAAACACAATAAAAGTTCAAACATTTAAAATTTCCGTAAACAGGGCTGTAGAATAATATTTAAGTGCAAAGTGAATTGAATTCTACCCACGATCCCTAATTGGAGCATCAAAATTATTACAATATTCATCATTTTCTAGTGGACTCAAAAATACTGAGCAAAGTACTGACAGCTGTAAAGATAGAGCAAAGAAGAATGTCAATTTCTCAACAACATAATACAGCAATTGGCAAAAGAGTGTGGAATTTCACCTATGTAGAATTATTCCAAGATCCTAAATCCAGCTTCACTCCCTGATAAGATAAATATTCTTTGTAACAGGAGAGGAGGTTAGTCTTGTGTCGAATCCTGCCTGTAGTTTTCCCACAGGCATGTGGTTGGCCACTGTGGGGACAAACTGCTAGACTAGATAAATCATTGGTCTGATCCAGCAAGCTCTTCTTACATTCTTATGAAACATAAAGGTACAAGAATCTTGGGGACTAACTTAGTATTAAAAAAAGCATGACCCTTTTTTCAACAACAAAAGGTGAGGGGTTGTGTTTAACTGTTTGATGTTTAGATTCCCCAAACCTTCCTATGTAACGTTGGCGATGGAGAATGTTGGAACTGAATTTTTAATAATACACACAAAGCCTAAAATCATCTGCAAATTAAATATATGGAAATTGCACTGCTGTAGATCTTTAACTAAGTTTTGTGCATTCCAGTGGCTGGGAGGTGTGTCCAGAATGAGATTCTTGGAAAGTTCAGAATTTTTCTTTTCTCACTGAGGATGAATGGTTCTGTCTCTTGAAATATGATATATTCAAGAATACTGAATGCCATTTTGACTTTAGCAATCCTTATTATGAACAAACTCACATACTTTAAAAATGGGTACTTAAGTTTATTTCGTTCAGTGAAGTATGCCCCCAAATCCAAACTTAACATAGGGCTTCTGACAGAAATCAGTTATTAGCCACCAATACTAGTGATGCAGATATGAAGTTTGGCTATGAATGATTGGAGCAACTGCATGTTTCTAGCTAATATTCCTCTGGTTTTATTCAGCTAGCATCTCCTGTTTCCAGAAGGGCTATCTAACAGTACAGTGTAATGTAAATTTAAGCAGCACTCCAATGCCTGCTTACCTGGGTGTAAGTCCCACTGAAGTATGTGTTTATAGAAGTGTGAAATGCTTAGATAATTATGCTAAGCATGATTATCTGTAGAAATGTATGGACTTAATAATAATAATGCTGGGTTCTAAAGCATGCAGGAAACTCCTATGAAATCTTGCAGCTTTCCACTCCAGATGAAGGCTTTTTAACTCATGTAGAGCTGAAAATGAATTATGGTGCTGGAGAAGACTCTTGAGAGTCCCATGGACTGCAAGAAGATCAAACGCATCCATTCTTAAGGAAATCAGCCCTGAGTGCTCACTGGAAGGACAGATCGTGAAGCTGAGGCTCCAGTACTTTGGCCACCTCAGGAGAAGAGAAGACTCCCTGGAGAAGACACTGATGCTGGGAAAGATGGAGGGCACAAGGAGAAGGGGGCGACAGAGGATAGTGTTTTTGAGGTTACCAGCATGAGTTTGACCAAACTGCGGGAAGTAGTGGAGGACAGAGGTGCCTGGCGTGCTCTGGTCCATGGGGTCACGAAGAGTCGGACACGACTAAACGACTAAACAACAACAACAGAGCTGAAAAGTCAGGGACTGTGACATGCTGGAGGGTGGGCAACTTGTTTGTATGCCCCCAACTCTCCTTTGTGTGTGAGCTCCTATCCAGCATCCATCTGTCAAGTCCACCCACTGGCAGGGAAGTGACAGCATCATATCCAACAGCAGAGGCACCGCTAGGAACTTCAGTGATCTAGGGGTTGAAGCCTGCAGGAACAAATTTGCATATGCTAATTCATGTGAACATAGGAAATCATTACTAGACCTGAAATTTCACAGAAGGGAAGCCAAATTAATCCACCATCCAAATAAATGCAAACAATTTTTAAAATTTATTTTGCATCCCATCGAATATATCACCCAAATTGGCTTGGAGACCCAGGGTTGGGCCGCAGAGGCATGGAGCTCCAGTCCAGGCCTGGGGGTAATTAGTGGGTAATGATGTCATCAATGCCCAACGGTAAAAGGTAAAGGACCACCGGTCCAGTCAAATTCAACTATGGGGTGCATTTTCTCAGAGCTTCCTTATTCTCCCATATGGCTCTTGTAATGCATTGCAAAGGTGGGTCACAACCCATCATTTGGGAGTAAGTAGATTAAATGCTTTCTTTCTTTTACTAACTAACATTGTCACAGGTTTTATTGGTCTTCCATTCACTTGTGAAACAGGTTAGCTATCTGATTTCTCCAGCGATGAAGGTGAAGACATTTAGGGTTCTGTCCCAGAAATCATTCAAACAAGTCGCTTTGTTCATCCATACACTGGAGATAACTTGTAATTATGCAACTACCAGAGTTCCTTATATGTTTGCCACCTTTTGCGCTTCCTTTTTAAACCTTTTCCTTCCATTCCCACCCTGTCCCAACCTGCCTTCTTTATTGTCCTTTGAAATCATGGTTGATGTTCAATTGTAGCCACTAGATGTCATAAGTAGCCAGCCTCAAAGATATACAAGATATGCGGTACATTGCTTTGGGCACTTCCACAGGCCTTTTTTGTTCTACTTTTGGTGTGTGTCCCGCCCGCCACCCCCCATGGTAAATCTAGTTTAAATAAGGAAATAAAGTGGCTCTGCATTTTTATGACATCATATCCAACACTTCCATGAATAAGCAGCATTAGTAAACATCCGTGTGGAAGGGCCCTTTTGTCTGAGAGACCTCACCCACTTAAGAACAAGTCAAACACCAGAGTGCCAACAGAGAACCTCTAGATATAATCACACAAAGAGGAAATAGTTCCGGAGAGATTAGGGAATTTTGGCATGGGCTGCGCTACAAGACTGTGATAGGATTCCATGGAATTTCCCCAACAAACTGTGAAATGTACAGGAGCCCTATTATTGAAAGCTTAGCCTTTCTGGCTTGCAAAATCTTTCTGAACATGTTTGCACTGCGTAAGCTCCATTGAAGCTCATCTACAACATACATTTAAAGCGGTATCATACCACTTTAAACAGTTATAGATTTCACTGAGGGTGCTGAGAGATGAAAGGAGACTCCCATTCCCTTCACAGAGCTCCCTGGGACGAAGGACTGGTTAATACAGGCTTCCTCAGACATGGCCCTCCAGATGTTTTTGGCCTACAACTCCCATGATCCCTAGCTAGCAGGATCAGTGGGATGATGGAAATTGTAGTCTCAAAACATCTGGAGGGCCGAGTTTGAGGAAGCCTGGGTTAATATATCATTCTATGAGGGGAATATGGATCTTGTAGAAACTCTTATCACTCTTAATAAACTACAGTTCCCAAGATTCTTTGGGAGAAGCCATGGCAGTTCAAAGTGGTATGAAACTGTTTTAAGTGGGGCCAGGGTTAAATGAGATTTTCTCACTAGCAGTGTATATGTGGAGGTTCATATGTGCATGTGACAGTGCAGCCTTAAACTCTGATGCAAGTCTATGATTCTAGCAATATTTTAATATGAGGCATAATTATTGTAGAACTGATTCCAACCAAGTGGAATAAGGTAAGGTGTGTGAGAGAAAAGAGATTTATTCAATGGTAGGTGTGTTGGTGACAAGGAACAAATATATAGGTATAAAAGTAGAATTCATAGATGTCAAGGTTTGGGGCAAGTACTCTTTGGTGAGAGAACCCCAGCAGAGATTTAAAATTGCAAATTATGCAGCAAAGTACAGCACGGTAATATAGGCTGTTGGACCTTCAGTTCTGAGGTGGAGCATCACCCCAAGGTCTCCATTGAAGACCTCCCTTAAGGGAGAGTCAAACATGTCTCTAGGCCAGGGGTCAGCAAACTTTTTCAGCAGGGGGCCAGTCCATAGCTGTCAACTTTTCCCCTTTTTTAAGGGAAATTCCCTTATTCCAAATAGGATTCCTCGCAAGAAAAGGAAAAAGTTGACAGCTATGGGCCAGTCCACTGTCCCTCAGACCTTGTGGGGGGCTGGACTATATTTTGGGGGGGGGGATGAATGAATTCTTATGCCCAGCAAAAAAACCCAGAGATGCATTTTAAATAAAAGCACACTTTCTACTCATGTAAAAACATGCTGATTCCCGGACTGTCTGCGGGCCAGATTGAGAAGGCAATTGGGCTGGATCCAGCCCCTGGGCCTTAGTTTGCCTACCCATGGACTAGGCAATTGGCTGAATTGCAGACTTGCTCTTGCCATCAAGAACTCCAACCAAAACCTGCCCTCGTGTAAATTAAGCCCACTGGATCATGTGGCAAATGCCGGTGTGCCCAGAATATTCAGATATATTTCTTTTGATCAGGTTCTTCTTTATTTCCCTTTGCCACCCCAGCAACATTTTGCTGGTAAATGGAAATAAAATCCGGAAAAAAGTGGGTGGGAGCAAATGTGGCAACTTTTTATGGCCAGGCCCATCTCTCAGGGCATTTTACAGGAACCTAATATGTAAAAATGGCTAAGCTTCTTCCTTGTTGCAGAGCGGTGAGGAAACGCTTTGCTTGCATAATGTCAGCACACCAGGCTACTCTCTCTTTATCTTCCTACCTATCTTTCTGTCCATCAGTTAAGCAATTGTACATCCATTCAACTTCAAAACCCTCTAAGCTGTTGGAACAGGAGCCAGGCCAGTACAGGATTTGGCAAACTTATTGCCAAGTCAGACATTTCTTCATATCACTGGAAGAGAGAGCATTGCATTTCTCATGCCTCCCACTTTGCTGCTCCCGTTCCTGAAATCAGGCCTGTGTGTGCAAGTTGAAATGAGAACATAGAATAGGTGGGACAAAAATTGACTGTGGGGTTGCTGGAGTAACGGGACAGAAAATAAAAAATAAAAAATCACTTGCTGCCAGTGAGAAATCTGTTTCAAAAGGTCCTGCACATTACAGTAAAAATGGCACGAAATGTAGGGCAAAAAGAACTGTCGGTTTCATTAACAGGCCGGTGAATACAAAGAAAATGGGAAGATTCAGAAAATGACCAGTTGCCTGCCTTGGATGGGGTTACAGTTAGGAGATGGTACAAAGTCTGGGGGTGCTTCTGGAGCCAGCTTTGTCACTCAAGGTCCAGGTGGACTCGATGGCAAGCAGAGCCTTGTGTCAGATTTGGCTGCTATGACACCTATGGCTGTTCCTGGGACGGGAGAGCCTGACCACAGAAGTTTAGGCACTGGTAACTTAAAGACTGAGTTATGCAATGCCACCTATGTAGGGCTTCCTTTGCACTTGATCTGGAAGCTAAAGATATTGCATTGTTACTGGGCCAAAGGCAAGGTGTTACTATTAACATATGATCACATCGACCTCTTGGGGAAAGTTTACTCTTGGGGATAGTTTTGCTTAGTCTACCCAGATATTTACCGGTAATTTTATTACTCCAGTCTACCTCTGTACTGGAATTATTTTTGAACTATTTTTATATATGAATTTCTTAAAAATTGTTTTTATATACTTGGAACTGTTTTTAATTGTTTTTACTCTTTCCTTGTTGTATGGTTGTAACTGTTTTATAATTATGTGTTTTCTTTATGTCCCTGGGAGCACCCTGGGACCTTCTAGTAAAGGGTAGGTAAGAAACAAAACAAGTATTTTTCTTTTTTTAAAAAAACTGTTGGTTTTATCTATATTTTGATAACTTTATTATGTCTGCTGTTTTTAAAATCTGCTTCTATCACCATTTTAAAATATTTTAAAATACTATTATATAAACTGTTTAAAGCTTTAACTGATAGTTTATTAAAAGGCATAGAAATCTTTCTCAATAAAATAAACTAAGGGAAGAGTGTGGAAATGCAATTGTGCTTATGCAGAACCTCAAGTAGCAAAGGGCAGCTTGAGTTTTGCAAAGCTTGAGAAATGTTTAGTCTATGCTCTAAATACCGTATTTCTACTGAGAATGATGGCCCAGTACACATCCTCACAAATACTTTGGGGAATGCTAAAGAGTAGCTTGGTTTGAAAGGTTTCCACAGGCATTTGGAATAAAACCATGTGTTTAAAAGCCTTAAGCCAAACACACGTTGATGAAATCTAACATAACATTTCTTTCTCAAAGACTTGCACCTTTGCTGCTGGATTTGAAGAGCTCAGCTGCTGAGAAAAAAATAGAGACTGTGTAGCAAGCAAACATTAACGGCCAGTTTATGGTTAGACCCTTGATATCGTGGGGACAGGGAGAGAAGACAGAGCATAACTGTACCTCTGACCTTCTCCCCAGCACACAAAGGAGGTTTGTTAAGCAGAGGCTTGACAACCATATGTCAGTAGTGCTCTGATGGTGTTTCCTGCTTGGCAGGGGGTTGGACTCGATGGCCCTTGTGGTCTATTCCAACTCTATGATTCTATGAGGTTAGCACAGGTCTCAAGGCAAAATGTGGAAAAGTCACTTCCCAGTTCCTTCTTGGCAGCAAATTAGGGAGAGACTACATAGCTCAGTGGCACAGCATGCAAAAGGCTGCAGGTTCAATCTTCAGCTAAAGAAGGGCCAAGAAATACTTTTGCCTGTGACTCTTGAGACCCACTGACCTCAAAGTAGACAGCATGGGGGCCAGGTAGCTTCATACACAACTCAGATTTAGTGAAGTTCACATTGTTGATAGGGTTACCACCATTTGTGGTTCAAAAGGTGATCATGCACAAGAGGACCTTTCCTGTGGTGGCTCCTAGGTTGTGGAATGACATTCCCTTAGAAGTGGGATGCAACATCCCTTTATGCTTTTTGATGCATTGTCCCGATCCACCTTGGCTAAGTAGTTCTTCCCTCCATTTGTCTTGCTGTGCTCTGCTGTTTTGTCCTTCTGTGCTGTTATTTTCCCATTGGTTTTTTTCATGGTTCAGTTATATGGTTTTAATGTACTTGGGGGTTTTGTGATATTTTTGTAACCTGCCTTACCCCATACAGTGCACAGTGGGCCATGAGTACAAATAAAGGAAGGAAGAATGACGATGACTCAGTGTTGAAGATCCACTGTCAGAAGTGAAACCAATTGGTTGTATATGTTCTCTACATTTAGTTAAGGGCAAGATGCCAATTCTATGCTTGTCTTTCTCTTTGTAGACTTTGCAGAGTGTTATTACAACAGGTTAAAATATACTGTGGGCAGGAGAGCAGGAGGGGATTATATCACCCATCATCAGTTATGTCCATAGGGTAACATCAGATAGATCAGGGTATCATTTATGCAACAACATTCCAGACAGCTGTCTTAAGCACAATTATTCCAGTAAATGAGGAAAAAAAGGAATTGTGTGGGTTAACTCTCTAGCAGAAGTGCTTCCTGGAGGGAAGCCATCTGAATCCCATACATCAATGAACACAAATTTGCATTTGTATTACAAAGGACAAATTGTTTGTATAATTAGACTTTTAAAAAAAAGGCCTGTGCTTCATAAGCCAGAAACCTCTCCTAATCTGCTGCCTGTGCTTCATAAGCAGTGCAACCTCTCCTAACCTGTTGCCTTCCAGATGTCTTAGACTATGACTCCCATCATGCCTCAGCATTGGTCATGCTGATGGGAGCTGGAGTCTAACATCAGCCAGAGAACACCAGGTTTGGAAAGGCTGGGGCTCTTTTAAATGTAAGCTAGAGAGTATATAAACTGAATATTAAGTTATGCTTTGAAAAGTGCTTGCTTTGGAAAATCAAGCACATGAATGGCCATTTCTTTTCAGGCTATTTGGCCTGTAATGCTTCAAAAGAAAGCGATCCTTTATCACCAAAATTAATCCTCGCATAATAGGGGTATTATAGTCTTTATAGATCTTACAGCGTTTTAATGCAATATTAATAAAATAGACCTCTTAATCCATCTTATGCCTTTGCCTTCCTCTTTGGGGTTATAGGCACAGCACTGAAAATTTCATCTCTATGCTTAAACCACTGATGTCTGCTGCTGTGGCCCCTTTGCAGACAACACACATGGAAAGTTGTGCACAATCCATTCATTTCAGTGTGGCTGTCAGAGGGTTTGTGAACGAGAAACACACAGCAGAGAAGGCACATTAGGATAATGATGTTTTCTCATTGCAAGCTCGCTGGAGCAATCAGTTGTTTGGCATAGTGGTAGATATATTTTTAAAATATTAGGTCCAAGTTCTCCAGAGCTCTTTCTTGGGCTAGATCAGCATCTATGCCAACATGTTTCCCTCCAGAAGTTTTGTACAGCTGCTACAATCAGCCCCAACCTCAGCTCCAAACACCTGGAGGGCAGCAGGTTGGGGAAAATGGGTTAGATGGTAAATGGGATGGGGATTGGGAGAGAGCATAGAGGGTTTTTGTTTTGCTGACGTTGAAGTCATGGAGTCTGCATGTGGTCATAAAGCTTCAGATGGAATTGGGGGAGGAGGGAACAGACTTTCAAAATGGTTGTTCAGCATCAGGTCCCACCACTGCCTGCTGGAAAAAAGAGATATATCAATGGCTGGTCTTCCATCACTGAAAACACAAGAACTGGCTTTTACCTGAGTCTCTTTCCATCTAGCCGGATGTTCAGTACTGGAGAATTCAAAGCGTTGCAAGCTGTTTTACAATATTTTTGATTGGTCTAATAAAGGCATTGCTTTAATATGATTTTTGGATTTTCTTTCCCTTATGGGCCAACATAACCGCCTGCTGAGGGCCTGAAGGGCCCCACCCTTCCCTCTTTCCACCTGGCTTGGGGTGGGGCCTGACAGGCTTCACAAGGACTGTGGCTCCTGCTTAGCACAGAGGACTCCTTTTTTAAATGGTTTTAAATTTTTATCTGTGTTGTTTTAAATGAGACCATCTTGGCTGTGAGCCCTGGAAGACCTGCCCCCTGCCTTACTGACCCTTTCCTATCTGGCCTGGGAGAGTGGAGTGCTGACTGACTCCAGCTACAAAAGCTGAGGCTGTTTAACAGATTCTTGGGCTGGAGTATTGTTTATTGATATTATTGTTGTGTCTTTAGTTTTAGATCTTATGATTTATGTGGAAATTGTTTCCATTAGGTTGTGTACTCTTTGATGTGTTTTATTTATTTTTTATGACTTCTTTTATGTTTGTAATTATGTAAATCTTGTCATGCTGTAAGCCTCCTTGAGTATAGTTTCAACTATGGAAAGGCAGCATACAAATAAAATGATGATGATGATGATGATGAACATGACTACTTTTCTACTTTTTGGGTGAGAAGATTCACACCAACAAACCTGGTGCATTGTGACAAAGTAGTCATGAACTAATAAACTTTAAGCCAGCCCTTTTCCATCAAGAGGACAATATCCACTCTGCTTAAATGGAAACACAAAGATCATAAAGTTCATGCAAGAATTATAAAGTATGACTTCGATCTACCCACTAGAAAATCCACTTACAAATGCATAATTCCTCAGAGTACAGTTTTGGATGAATTAAAACCATTGGCGTTTCTTCTGAATTATAATTGAGGCTGAATTCCTGAATTGTATATGCCTCTGTTCTGGAGGAAAGTCTTCTTTGAAAATGTAGGTTTGCTATTTGTAAGGTTTCCAGATTTCCACCCACTGAGCCACCTCCCCCCCCCCTTCTCTCAAAAAATTCCCTTTACTTTTGCAACTTTTAACTCCTTCTATAAATTCATTCAATAGGTTGAATTCAGGACCATGCAGACGTCTTCTGATTACTTAAGAAATGAACCAAATATTACAAAAACTCCAGATGACCGATTGTTGCCTAACCAGTAGCTCCCATGGAGGAAACTTCTACAAACTATCCTGGTCATTTGACATGGACTCCTCCTGTCAAAGGTCATCTAGCAGCTGTTACAATATTCTTTATATATTGCTTACATACCAAAATGATTTCTAGGCCTGTGATCTTCTAGGCCTTTGAAGACACTGCTTTTTGAGGACCTCACACGTGGCAGAAGGAGCTATCATTTCAGGTTCCATATTGCTGTTTCTGGATTCTTGGTGATCCATGTTCCTGGAGTCTCACATTTAGTTTCCTGCAGGGGCGGCCCATCCCACTTTGCCACCTGAGATGAAATGGGAAGGTGCTACCCTGCACAAACATCACCCACTGCCATAAATCCCTCACCGCTGCCTGGATCCAGACAGGGGAGGCCTTCTGGTAACATAATAACAGGGAGGGCAGGGAAGAATCATAGCATTGCAGAGTTGGAAGGGACCCTGAGGATCATATGGTCCAACCCCCTGTAATGCAGGAATATCCAGCTGGCCATAAGGTGATAAAACCTGCAACCTTGGCATGATCAGCACTATGCTCTAACCAACAGAGATCTCCAGGCAAATGAAAGTGTTGGTTTCCCTCAGAGGTAGACCACAAGGATAGCAACCCCCCTGGGTAATTTGCACAGGAGGTCTCACAATCGCTGACTCCACTGGACAATTTTTTCTCTCAGCCATGGTTCTTCCAGCCTCAGTCACCATCAGCATTATGGAAAACAATATTTGGCTTACCTTGTAGAGCTGTGGTAAATGCTACTATGGAAGATTGGAGAAATTAACAGAAATGGAAGTCCCATTATACCACATTAAAATGCTATTGGGGAATATGGATAGAACTAGATTCAGAAACTGAGAATGATTGAGTATATTATTTGTTGAGGGTAGCTATATTTTAGTAAATCCTTACTGGGGGAGGGAACATAGGAGTACCAAAAGAAATGGAATGGAAAATGAAACATGATTTTAATTATGAGAAATAGAAAGAAAGCAGATGGTTTAGAAAGAACAATTCTGGGTTCTTTTTTAGGTACTGTGGTAAGAATGCTTTCTTAGGTGTAATGCATTAGATTAAATTAATGAGTAATTAAGCCATTAAGATATTTATGATGTGCTAGTTGGATTTAGAGATAATAAGTTCATTTATTTAGGTTAATAAAGGACAACTGTCAATTGGAAAGTAGGTGAGTTGGATATATGTTATGGAATGCTTAAAAATATACTTTTGTTATGAGTAAATATGGACCTATTTATGTAAACCTATTTGAATATTACAATTCAAAATATAGGAAATACTATGGAGACAGTGCACATGAAACACTTCCAGCACTTAGAACATGCCATATAAATGATGGCGATGATGCTACAGTTGAAAGTCTGGACTTGGCTATAATGGGCTTCTCCTCGTCCTTCACAGATCTGACTTGGCTTATCATTATTTCACGATAAAACCAAAAGCAAGAGAGAGGACTTCTTCACACATCACATTAAACTACGGAATTTGCTCCCACTCAATGTAGTGATGGGCACCAACTTGGATGGCTTTAAAATAAGACTGGACAAATTCATGGAGAATAATACTACCAATGGATACTAACCAAGAGCACTAAGTTTTCCCTCCACTGCCAGAGGTAGTTTGCCTCTGTATCCCAAAAATAAGGAGAGTGCACTCATGTTCAGGTCCTGCTCACAGCTTTCCCATAGGCATCTGGCTGGCTACTGGGAGACCACAATGTCAGACTAGATGTGCCTTTGGCCTGATCCAACAAGGCTCCTCTTATGGACTTACGGTAACAATAATTGTTTTTTAGTTGTTTTGATCCAGAAAATCTTATCTCTCTTAGAGAAACACTTACTTGATAGAGCTTGGAAGAACTGTCCTAAAGTAAACTGATATAGAGAAAGCCCTTATCCATTTAATTGTTTATACAGCACATATCTCAAGAGCTACACAATGCGCTGATATCAAGACTCTGGTCGGAGGAATGTGTAGCATTAAAATCTTTGCTCCAATATAATCCTGAAGAGCTCAGCGGGATTTTCTGTCTCTTGGAAACATCTGAAGTGGCACAACAGATATTTAGCAATGATGAATTCCAGGCCAGAGCTGAGAAGTGAATTACAGATTTAAAACCAGTAAAATGCAAAGCGAATCAAAGTTTTACGAAGACTGAAATAAAAAACCCTGTTATAATGCAAAGATAAATTTAAGCATAGAATATGATTAATTTTTAAAAAACTAAAATGAAAACTAAAGCCCTCAAAGAAACAACAAAATAGTTAAATTCAGTTGTAGTTCATGAATTATTAAATTCATTAACAATTAGAAGTTGTGTTTGGTGTGTGTGTGTGTGTGTGTGTGTGTGTGTGCTTGCATGCTAGCCTGTACCTGCTAGGAGCAAGCTAAACAGTTAAATTATTAAAAAACTTATTTATTACACTAACAATGGAAGGTTGTTCTTGGTGCATATATCCATCTGTATGTTGGTGTATATATCCATCTGTAGTTTTCTTCAAAGAGGAATCCACACCACAATGTGAAAATGGAACGGAACCGCTTTCTGGAAATTGAATCAACAACAGGCACACCGTTTGAAAGATAATGGGACAATCACAATGAGGAGGAATAATGTGTGGGCTATGCACAACACCAAGAGTGGAACAAACTCAGTTAAAGCACTATAGCACCGTTCCCCACCAAAAACGTTACTGTGTGTCCTCCCCATCTCCTAATACAGGTGTGGGAAACCTGTGTCCCTCCAGATGTTGCTGAACTACAATCCCCATCTTCCCTCACCATTGGCCATGCTTGCTAGGGCTGATGGGAATTGTTCAGCAACATCCGGTGGGACAAAGGCTGCCCACAGATGTCCTAACAGGATTGCTCCTGTTCAGGGTTCCAAACATGTCCCCCACAAAGAAACTAAGTTGTCAGGAGCTATCAGACAAGGTGAAGAGAACACACCCTGGAAAAGACCCTGATGTTGGGAAAGATTGAGGGCACAAGGAGAAGGGGACGACAGAGGATGAGATGGTTGGACAGTGTTCTCGAAGCTACCAGCATGAGTTTGACCAAACTGCAGGAGGCAGTGGAAGACAGGAGTGCCTGGCGTGCTCTGGTCCATGGGGTCACGAAGAGTCGGACACGACTAAACGACTAAACAACAACAAATCAGACAAGGTGTTCCACTTCTCTCACCCCCGTTTTTCCATTTTCCTCCCCACCTAATACTTAGCTCAATAGGACTGAGCCAGGGAAGGCTATTTTGGAAGTAGTTTGTGGTCCTTTGATTTTTTATTTATTTAAAAAATACATTTTGTATACCTGCAAACCCCACTGCGTTCCCCAGGAATGCTTATATCTCCCTCCTGCTTCTCAGCATCCTCATCTTGGCTCCGCCTCTGTCACCACGATGATTTCGCTACTGCGTTCACTTTCAGAAGGAGTGATCTCATTCGAAACTCAGGTTAATCCACTTTTCTGCTAGATTTTATCACAACAGAAACAGAATTTTTTCCTATGATGTCTCTGGCAGAATACTGGCAGCCCAAATGGTAGAGGTAATTCTCAAAGGATTTTTAAAAAAATAATCCTTTGAGAATTACTTCTACCATTTGGGCTGCCAGTATTCCTTCAGCCTGAAGGAAAGGTGTGTGTTTGAGAAACTCTACAGTTCAAAAGCAATTATTTACAAACCTGTCTCCTTTTCCTTCTTTTAACTAAGCATTTCAAGTTTTCCTTTGCAAGAGGCAACTATAAAGAGAAGCCCTTCCTTCCCACTTGTTCATTTAGATTTGTTTTATTACTAGCATTTGTTTTGCAATGTAGGTAGTCCTTAACCATCTCTCAGAGGTTAATTGATTTGAGGAGCATGAGAACCATTTAAGCCTTTCTCTTTTTTCTTTTGAAATAAGGATGAGATCTTGAACTAAGCTAATCTTCCCTATCATTCCCATAGAATCTGGAGTCTCCACAGTGATAACAAGATGAGAACTAGTATTTTCTCAGATTATGGAAACATAAGAAACTTCTTTATATTGATTTGGGCCACTGGCCCATCTATCTCTGTATTATCTATACACCAGAGTTTCAGCCAGGGGTCCACAGCTCTTCCCTAAAGAAAAATAATATTGAAACTAATTTAGTTTAGGAACATAGAAAGCTGGTTTATATGAGGTCAGACCATTGGTCAATGTAACTATTGTCTATAGAGTGGTACCTTGGTTCTTGAACTTAATCCATTCTGGGAGTCCGTTTGACTCCCGAAACCGTTCGAAAACCAAGGCGCGGCTTCCGATTGGCTGCAGGAGCTTCCTGCACTCAAAAAGAAGCCACGTCGGATGTTCGGCTTCCGAAAAACGTTCACAAACCAGAACACTTACTTCTGGGTTTGCAGCGTTCGGGAGCCGATTTGTTCATCTAATCTGTTCGAGTATCAAGGTACCACTGTATTGGTTGGCAGCAACTTCTGGGATTTCAGGCAATCTTTCCATGTCCTACCTAGAGACTCCAGGAATTTAACCTGGGACCTTCCACATGCAAGGCAGCTGTACCGTGCAGCTGCAAGCCTTCCTCATGCAGGTGCTTATTTTTCATAAATTAGATCTTCTGCCCTACAGTTCAGATAATCCTTGAAGGTAGAGGACCTGATCTAAATGCACTTGTCTGAAGTAGAAGAGTGCCTTTATGCATTGCTGTAGTGTTTGTGTTGAGGCAAGTCCATACAAATACATGCAATAGGCCGTTTACTGTCTAGAAGAATGTAGTACTGTGGTCTAAACGACTGAGCCTCTTGGGCTTGCCGATCAGAAGGTCGGCGGTTCGAATCCCAGCAACGGGGTAAGCTCCCGTTGCTCGGTCCCAGCTCCTGCCAACCTAGCAGTTTGAAAGCACGCCAGTGCAAGTAGATAAATAGGTACCGCTGTGGCAGGAAAGTAAACGTCATTTCCATGCCCTCTGGTTTCCACCACGCTGTTCCATTGCACCTGAAGCAGTTTAGTCATGCTGGCCACATGACGTGGAAAGGTGTCTGTGGACAAACGCTGGGTCCCTTGGCCTGAAAGCAAGATGAGCGCCATAACCCCATAGTCGCCTTTGACTGGACTTAACCATCCAGGGGTCCCTTACCTTTTACTGTGATGGTTGATTATGATTGTGAATGGAGGATTCCAAGTCCCAGGGCAATCAAGCCTATGCTGCTTGCTGCTTGTCACCCAGTGGTATTAAAAGATTTGTGTTGCTGACCAATAGAAAAGAGAAGGGAGCTGATGGAAGCAAAAGCCTCCCAGCTAGACACCAGCCCTGCCTATGCAGCATGATCTAATCAGGCACAACACTGCTGTCCCAAGCAGTTTTTAAAATCTAAGTCACAAAGCCTGCAACTGTTCATTGTCTGCTGCATGGCTCTCCCACATCACGGGAAAGCATACATCAAGGGACACAAATGGAACTTAAAGTTAGCTAAAGAAGCATTGCCATTATAAAGTGCCCATGAAGGGCACATCTATGCTTCACTCAACAGGTAAAACCATCCAGTTTTCAATGCAGGATTAAAATAAAGAACTTGATACATAAATTAGGTTGGGATATATGTTTGAGAGACATGGATTCAAGAAAGCAGATTACATACACATCTTTTGGAATTGTTCTCAAACAGAAATATTTATGGAAATCTGTTCAAGCTAATATCTCTGCTATGTTGGGATATTACATGCCCTTAGAACTTAAAAATTTATGCTTGGTTAACTAAAAGGTGTTATTATAGAAAATGATCAAGAAATTGTGTTTACCCTTATAACTGCTACTAAGATTATAATAGCTAAGAATTTGGGGGCGGGCGAAGCATATCTTTTAATGTAACTGAATGGATTGAGAAAATTTGGTCCATAGTAACTATGATCAAGCTAACTTTTTATAAAAGAATATATATAAACCAGCCTAACAAGTTTATGGAAAAATTTGTATTTTTTTGTAATGTTTTGGAACAAAAAGTTCAATGATAATGTTCAACTGTCAGAGGTTCAGGAGCAGAAGAGCAGGGGAGAGAGCAAATAGAGAGCGGAGGAGAGGAATCGGAAGGGAGCGTAGGGGAATATGACAGTGGACCGAGAGATTCCATGAGCTTCTCCAGCGAATCTGAAGATTCCCAGGAGGGGGCGCCTATGGTAAGGGCGAGGCGAATCCCAGAGGGGACGATCCATAAACAAGGAACCAGAGGGGAGTCCCGAGGGAGTAGCGGAGCAGTAGGGCCAGTTCCCCCACCAGAGCACAGTGGGGGGGAAGAGTCACGTGAGTCAGGGCCAGCTTCTCCTCCATCAGGGAGTGGGGAGACGGAGGGAAGGCCAGGTCCAGCTAGCCTCCCCGAAAGGGGGAGCAGTGACACAAGTGTAACGGTCAGAAGGAAAGTGGGAGGCTGCGTGCGCGCGCCAAGTTCAAATGTGGAGGAGCGCGGGACAGCAGAAAACCCGGATTGGGAGCCAGGTCCTAAAGCCCGAAAGAGGGGGGGGGGAGTCGGGAGAATCAGCGTCAGAAGAATCTCGGAGGGCTGAGACTCCGACTAGCAGAAAGACCCAGAGAAAGAAGGAACAGAGGAAGAGGTGGAGTAAGGCTAGAATCTTAAGCTGGTGTCAGGGGGGAGGAGACTCAGATGGGAGTTCTACGGTCTGACGGATAGATGTAGCGTTGCGCGCTGCGCGTCTAGAAATGAGACTGAACTTCAATAAAGACTTTTAAACTTGAGCAAGGAGCAGCGTTGGTCTTGTGTGAGCTGGGACCTTGGGCAGCGCTGACATCAACCATATGCTGTTTTCAGTCTGCTGTAATAGTATTTCTTTATGTTCATTATCTTTGGTTTATTTTTTTTTAATTAATGAAATGCTTTAAAAAAATATAAATATAAAACTACACATTTTCTGTTTGCGTTTTCAAACATGTAAGCCACATAAGACAGTTTGGCACTGCTTTTAATGTGATCTGATTGCACACATGTAAGAACATATACAACAAACAAAAGTTGGAAACAGTTTTAGGACCATGTTCAGCCAAAACTATGCACCTGTAAATTCCTTTGATTTCAAAGACATCACATTAAATCATTGACTTGAATGTGGTTAACTTTGGATAGATTTTCTTCATTGCATCAGGACCACAGGACATAACAATATGATGTGCTGGCTCAGAGAGTATATATATCTTATTTCAGCTCATTTAGATTTGTAGCTTGCCCTATAATGCCAAACCACATTATGCTGTGGCATGCATTGTTTTGTTGGGGTGTGTATATCATCAGAAATTATACATACAGCCATAATGATTCCTTGAGGGTAAACAAGAGGGTGTGTTTGTATGTGTGTGAAATTAACCTGTGAAGGCACTAGTAGCAGAAAAGAGAATGTGAATCTATGTGTATTTTGATCAGTTTCCAATAATCAATATGCAACATTTAATAAATGTAATCTGGACCTGAGAAATTAATTACTATTTTAAGTTTGTTCAGCATTGTGAAAGACGCAGTTTTAAAAGGTGATTAGTGTAAATTTTCGTTTCAGCTTCAGTTGCCTGTGACTTTTATTGCTAGAAGGAAAATTGTAGCAGTTTCATCTAGAACATTTGTGGATACAAATGGGAAACAAAAGACATTATCAAGTTTCTTTTAATCTAACCCAGTGCTGGGAGGTAATAAACATTTTCTTTTTGTGGCTAAAGATTCCAGGAGTCTTTGTTATCTGATTAATCAGAGGTCAAGTTTTAATTTGTGATTCAGGCCTGTTGGAATAAGAAAGTCTTCACCTGCCAGCAGAAGGACAACAAGGAGGGAGCCACTCTAACTTCTCCAAGGAGGGAGTTCCAAAGTCTGGGGGCAGCCACCAAGAAGGCCCCTTTGTCCCTGTGTCTGTGTGGATGGTGGGATCAAGAAAAGGTTATCTCCCAAAGATATCAGAACCTAGGCAGGTTTGTATGAGGGATGCTAATTCATTTTGTAAAGGGATGGACGTGATCCTGAACTAGTTCCTTTGCTGGACATGTTGAACTCATTCATCCAGAATTCATTCATATATATATATATATATATATTCAAATTTCCAAGCTCTGGGAAAGGCCAGCCCAAGACTAGGTGGGCAACAGATTGCAAGGGTGGCCGATGGACCTCAGAAGGAAGAAAGTTGCTCCATTTAGGTGCAGAGACACACAGTCCTAAACATAGATTCATAGCTGAGCCAATGTTCATATTAAGGGGCTTACAAATATCATGCATACTGTGGGGCATGTGGCCAGATGGTGTGACTTTCTAGAGGCTTCCATGTAGGAAAGGTAATATTTAAATAAGGCCTAAGTAGTAGTATTGTTAGTCTTTCTGCCACTGTGAAACTAAGGCAGAAGTGAACCTCAGGGAATGATCTCAGAAGGCTAGAAAGGGTTCAGCATTTCCCTTAGTCACCAAAATGTGCAGCATGTGAAATCTTACTATTAGGAAACGTAGTGTGGATTAGCTGCCCTTTCCCATTGTTTGATCACTGTAAGAACTGCACAAGGAACAAGCACATTTAGGTGAGACTAGTACTATATACAGATATATTCCTGGCACTTAACACTAAGGTTTTCCTTTCTTTGTACACCACATGGCAGTCATCAATGGCATAATGATACCTGGGAAACGTAATTTCCTCTTCCCATTTTTTCACAACAGAGCTCTGGAAATTATAGGATGGTTGTAGTAATTCAGTCCTTGCAACCATTGGGGTTTTTTAATCTTTGTTTTGTTTTTTAAAGAAGAATAGAAAGGGTTCAGTTAGCAGTTTTCATCACTGACTTGGAAGTCTGCGCTAATGTGCATTTTTGTAAAATTTTGATCTATTTTAATTCCTTACTGCAGAATAGGAATCCAAACAAAAGAAGAAGAAAAAGAGAATATTGATTTTGTTAGGGGTGATTTGAGAGGAAGGGTGGGATGCAAATTTAATAAATATATATAAGAGAAAATGTTTCTCTCTTCCCCATTAACTGCAGCTCCCATAGGCTGAAAAACTGCAGGTGGAGACTTTGCATTTAAATGCTTTTCTATGTGAAAAACAAACATTCCACTAGCATAGAATTGCAGAATCGGAAAGGATCTCAAGAGTGAGCATAATGGAAAACTGGTGGATTGGAGAGATAAAAGACAGACTTTTTCACACAATAGTTGTGAGTGGCAATACCAGCCCATCACACAGGCTTTCAGAGAGTGTGTAGGGGTCAGGGTTGCAGACAGTCCCCTTGTCAACTGGCAGGACTCTGGCTCTGTGTATGAACAAGAAGAATGAAATTTGGGGTTACTAACAGATCAAAATAATTGGTTTCTTTATACCAGGTCAGTCTCCTTCTCCATCTTGCCCAGTATGATCCACTCTTGACAGGCAGAGGCTCAGCAGAATCTTAGGCAGATAATATCCTCCCTGTTTTCTGATTTTTGCAGATGCCAGCTATTGAACCTGTGACCTTCTGCATGCAAAGCATGTGTTCTGCTACTGAGCTATAACCTCTCTCCTAAGAAAACAAGAAGGGCAAGGGGTACTTGAGGCTAATGAGGGCTGGGGTTAGATCAAAGGGGGATTATTGCAACAAACAGTCAGAATGGCAGGCCGCAGCTTATAACAAGGCATGTTTCTCTACATCTGCCCTCTTACCTAAATCCTGCTACCTTGTTGCTGTGGTGTAATTCGGTGCTAAAAAGTGATGACACTTTCTGTGTCTTGAGGGTGGAGCTCTTATGCTGCGACATGTCCTCTTGCTATGATTAGGATTAGGTCACTGAGAAGGAAATGTGCAAACCCCTGGCAGGCTTGTCAGCTGACTGGGAAAATCTTTCTCATGAGTTGCAAATACTAATGAATTAGGCTGTGTGTGGTCAGGTCCAGATTTAGGTTTGATGAGGCCCTAAGCTACAGAAGGCAATGGGGCCCTTTATATGTCCAGCTGCCCTTTGTCAACAACAAATTGTCACTGCTTTTTGTGTTGAATATATACTATATGGTAATTATATACCATATATACTATAATTATATACCATATGTACTATATGGTAATTTACCTGATCGGTATCTAAAGCCATTTGCACATGTTGCCATGCAACCCGTCCATGCAGAATGTAGATACTCTATACAGTGGTACCTCGGGTTACATACGCTTCAGGTTACATACACTTCAGGTTACAGACTCCGCTAACTCAGAAATAGTGCTTCAGGTTAAGAACTTTGCTTCAGGATAAGAACAGAAGTCATGCTCCGGCGGCGCAGTGGCAGCAGGAGACCCCATTAGCTAAAGTGGTACTTCAAGTTAAGAACAGTTTCAGGTTAAGAACGGGCCTCCGGAACGAATTAAGTACTTAACCCGAGGTACCAGTGTATATAAAAATGAGCAAACCAGTGATATTTTAGGGAGCAGGCTAGCAGGCAGGGCCCATTGTAGGAGCCTACACAACACAAAACACTATTGCTGTATGTAGGTTTTATTTTATTTGTTTTTTATCTTATATTTTGGAAATGTACATCCAGTTTTCTTTCCCTTTAAATTTTTTTGAGGGCCCCCAAAAGAGTGGGGCCCTAAGCTATAGCTTATACGTAAATCCGGGCACTGTGTGTGCTCCTTCAACAGAGAGGAACAAGTTAGGTGGGCTTGAAAAACCCAATAAGGGATTGGGGGGGGGAAGAGAAGATTTTGAGGTTACCTCTAAAAACATTAAGACCAGCAATAAAAAATGATAGAAATGTATCAGAAGCAGGAAACTGACTGAGGAAGCAGTTGGACTATTGAATGACAAGGGAGTTAAAGGTGTGTTCTCTTTTCAGTGCCTCCTGAAAGCATTCCTTTTCCAACAAGCCTTTTAAGCTGAGCTGCTTTCCCGTTCTGCATATGTACTGGATTTTTTAAAAAGACATTTAAAAAATGTTTTATCATCTGTTGTTTGCCGCCTTGGGCTCCTTTGGTACAAAGGATGGGATATACATTTAATTAATAACCACGCACTTTCCAGCACTTTCTAAAGGTCTTGGCTTATTGTTTGTATGTAAAGATACAAAAAATATTTGGGTCATAGTCATATATGATGTGATTTAAATGCAATTTTTAAAATGATAGCTGAAGCACTGCCTCACTTCTAAACCAAAAATGGCATTGCTTTGGGTTCGTGATCTGGAGATGTCAGGATTGCAATATTAAGCAATGCCATCTTCGCCAGACTGTTGCAATGTGGCAATAACAACAGGGCAGAAAGACATTTAGATCAATGTAAATGAATAGAGTTTGGCTGCCTTAAAAAAACAAACTAGAATCTGCTTATTGGAGAACTATTTCTTAATATTTCTTGTGAAATGTTAAGACATGCTCTGGCATGAACTTAAAATCCTTAGGTGGATACATAAATAATGCATATACTGGTTCCCTGCTGAGATCACTTGAAGGAATAAAATGAAAGAACTAAAAGGAATAAAGCAGGCTGAGTTATGATCTCAGTCACAAAGGCACTCTGCTAAATATGGCATAACCAACAGTGGCAGGGAAAGTTGGAAGTCTTAATCCTTGAAACAAACGTAAAAGCTACTGTAGGTCAGAGAAATAAGGGATAACTTTTTTGTGGCTATACAGGCCTTAGTTATGGAATTGGGAGAAAGAATTGGTGGTTCCTCCAAAGGGCCCCAAATTACCTCTCCTTTTTTTTTTTTTATAATATTTTTATTAAACAATTTTTTATATTAACAGAAACAAGACGTACATAAACAAACAACAAACAATAATAGAACAAAAAACAAGTACCATTTCATGACCCAATTTCTAAACCTTACTTCCTCGACTTCCTCTTGCTTCCCGTTTCTGTATTCCAAATTCTTACAATTATTCAGCGAATCTTACCTTATTTTACTATAAATTTGTGCTAGTCATCCTTATTCTCTTTGTCATAACCATTACTAATAGTAACCATTTATTTTAATCCAACATCATTCTAACTGTCATTAATTTTGTAGTATTTCTTTAAATAGTCCTTGCCAAGAATGTTGTTTTTGTTCCAAGCATTACAAATAATGGACAAAATGGATTGTTTCAAGAAGTGGCAGAAAGATATATCTAAATTTGTCTGGCAGGGCAAGAAGCCCAGAATAAAATTTAAGATATTAACAGATTCAAAGGAAAGAGGGGGGTTTGCCCTGCCAGACTTTAAATTGTACTATGAAGCGGCAGCTTTCTGCTGGCTAAAAGAATGGCTGCTTCTTGAAAACACAGACATTTTGGATTTGGAAGGATTTAATAATATTTTTGGGTGGCATGCATATTTGTGGTATGACAAGGTTAAAGCGCATAAAAGTTTCAAAAATCATATTGTCAGGAAAGCACTATTAAATGTCTGGGTTAGATATAAGGACTTGCTGGAAAATAAGACTCCAAGATGGTTATCACCAATGGAAGCTAAGGCAGTTAAAAAGCTAAATATGGAGTCGAAATGGCCAAGATATTGGGAAATTTTGGAAAAGGAGGGGGACAAACTGAGACTGCAGAGTTTTGAAAAATTAAAAGGGAAGGTGAGAGATTGGCTACATTATCATCAAATAAATGAAGTGTTTAAATTAGACAGTAAAATAGGCTTCCAGGTGGAAAAATCAAAATTAGAGACTGAACTGTTAGAATCCAGTACTAAGAATTTGTCAAAAATGTATAATCTGCTGCTGAAATGGAATACACAAGATGAAATGGTAAAATCAAGTATGATTAAATGGGCTCAGGACATTGGTCATAACATTATGTTTGCTGATTGGGAAAAGTTGTGGACCACCGGGTTGAAGTTTACGACGTGTAACGCCTTAAGAGAAAATATAATGAAAATGATTTATAGGTGGTACATAACCCCAGTCAAGCTTGCAAAGATCTACCATTTGCCTGATAATAAATGTTGGAAATGTAAAGAAAAGGAAGGTACATTCTTTCATCTCTGGTGGACGTGCCCGAAGATTAAGGCATTCTGGGAAATGATCTATAATGAACTGAAAAAGGTATTTAAATATACTTTCCCTAAGAAACCAGAGGCCTTTCTCTTGGGTATTGTCGGCCAGGGGGTGCTAAAGACAGATACAACTTTTTTTATGTATGCTACAACAGCAGCTAGAATACTCATTGCAAAGTACTGGAAGACACAGGATCTACCCACACTGGAAGAATGGCAGATGAAGGTGATGGACTACATGAGTTTGGCAGAAATGACGAGCAGAATCCGAAACCAGGGAAGAGAAGCGGCGGAAGAAGAATGGAAAAAGTTCAAGGACTATTTAAAGAAATACCCAAATTACCTCTCAAGTGGCTATGAAATTTAGGCATTATTATTATTATTATTATTATTATTATTATTATTATTATATTTATGTCCTTCCAGTACATATAAAAACATAATAAAATGTCAGACATTAGAAACTACCTTATACAGTGAATCTGCCAATCTCAGTTTCTCCCACTTTTTCATCTTTCCAAAGATTCAGTTCACATTTCCACAGCAATTCATGATTTTTTTTTAAATGCATAAAACTTAACCAGCAATTTAGTGCACATTTATCACACTAAACATATTTTGCATGCAGTTTTGGCTAATATACACATTTTTGCTAGCAATTTCCACAAAACATCATCGCAAACATCATCGCAAAATTCGGATGATTTAAAACTGTGTTTCGTTTCATGTATTGGTTTGAGACATGCGAATTGGACAGTTTCTCATTAAAATGCCAAAAATAAAAATGAATTTCTCCATTGTCCCTAATGAAATTAGAGGGTGATTCTAAATAACAACACCCCCTTTTTTGTTTGCTTAAGCTGCTGTAACAAGTGCTAACCTGATTAAGTATTTGTGCAAAATATGTAGACCCATTGCAATAGACAGATATCCTGATAGATCACTATTGCCCACTCTGCCGCCCCAAAGTGGCAGCTTTTACCAGCGGAACACCAACCAGTTATCCTTTCCCCTGCAAAGATTGTTCATGGCTGCCACTCCTGCTGTTGCTGTTTCAAGGAAAGGAATAGTCACTCTTCCCTTAACTCGAGTTCCCACCAGCTGCTGTTTCTAAAGTTTTGAAATGCAAACAGCTGGCTGCAGGGCTGCTTTCGAAATCCAAGAAAACCAGTGGGGATTCTATTATTGACAATAGAGGCTGTGATGCTAAGGTCAAGATGCAGGGTTTTGTAAAGGAAAAGGTACAGCTGCCCAGTGGTCTGTGATTATAATTCACAGCTGCTACAGTGCACCTGTGCATTTTCCTCAGGTGTGCATACATGCTTTCTTGCTTAGCGTCACATTCCATGAAGCCTACACAGAGTGGGAGAAAATCATCAGAACTGGGGATTTGACAGCCCTAATGCCAAAGAGTATCATAGTCAAGCTTCCCACAAGAGGCATCATGAATGAAAGCAAAGCTTTGTTTGGAATGAGGGATATTAAAAGAGGAAGAATAACAGGAAAAAGCACAGAAGCACAAATACCATAGAGCAGGCCTGCAGGACCCAGTTCACACCCTTCTTAGTACACAGGCATTCGTCCAATAACATGTTGTATTAGAAATGTTGGTGAGCGCTCTGTGGAAGGTAGCAGTGGAGTCTGCGGAAAGTGTCTTTGGCAGCGAGAGGGGAAATGCGTATGTTTGGCCAGAGTCTCAGGTTCTAGCAAAGCCTGGACTACTGAAGTTACTTTTCACATCCTTATCAGTTACTTTCTGCATCACAGAAAACATAATACTACTTTGCCAGGGATGGACGTTTTATGGGTGCAGAAGCTTCCTTAATTTCCTAGAACATTCTGGTACTGTACTTTCTTGACAAAGAGTGCCCACAGCTGGTGTTTTCCTGTGAGTCATGTGGGAATTCAAAGTCAGTGCTCAGAGACAGAGTGATATAAACCTGGCGCTGAGTGCAGTTCCTTATCCTTCCTTATCCTCCTTTCTCTCTTTCTGTGTTTTTGCTTCTGCAACTGGATGTTGCACTTTCGAGCGAAGATTTTGCCTTACTGGAGATCCAGTAAGTTCCTGTATGCTTTAAGCCTCAGTAAAACTCTTAATGAAGAATCCTGCTGCTGCCTCTGTGTGTGTGTGTTTCTCTGGTCTCTGCACAGAGTTGGACTCTGCTCATGTTTTGCCCATGTCCTGCAGTTGCCCAGGCATGGAGACGGGGGGTGACTGGATTTGGCCACCAGCCCTGTCTTGCCTGACTTGAAGTGTGGAACTGCCCAAATGTTGTTTTTGAACTGCTCATTTCCCACCCTACAATGGTCCATTTGGGGTCTGTCTGCCCTCTTTTTAAAAAGCCTTGGTCAGAGGTCAATGTGTATGTAGATCTAATGTTCAGGTCACTTCCAGATAGCTCGTTTATTTATTTACTTCATAAATTGTATGCACCGCAGCTTACAAAAAGCAAAGTTTACAAAAAGAAAAAGAAATAAGAAAATCAAGAAAATATATAATACAATACCAAAGTGCTTTTAGTACACTGATTTGAGGGTGTGTGTTTTTCTTACAATCAAGCTGCTTGCATCAAAATTCATTCAGGTTCTAGCCTATATCGCTGCTTCAATATTTCTGTTGGTGTGGCCTCTATAAAACATATCAGAGTCTTAGATTGTTGCCAGACCCAGGTTTCAGTAAACACCCACAGACTAAAACATGCCCTTTAGCACATTGTTTCTGAATCTCAAATCCCTTTTGTGTTCTGACCCTTTCCCCAGATGCTGAAAAAGCAATTTGTGCACAAGGTCCCAAATGGGAGTATTCTGAAGAGCACAGAGTAATTTCCTGCACCAGAAATTGAACTCTCACCTTCTAAATAAGAACTGGCTATTGTGCCTCCAGGATGAAGTGCCTGCGGCAATGGGGCACAAAGAGAGAAAGTGCAGGAGGTGGGAGACTTTAGGCATGCACCCCTTTTGTTGCAAAAAGGACATCTGGGGAGCAAACACGGATCCTGCAGTCATATCTGGTCAAGATGTGTGCAGGCCCTTTCAGAGGTCCAGGAAAAACCCAGGCTACTTCCAGCTTTTGAGGTCCTCCAACCATATTTAAAATTTTAAAAAATTACCTCACATGGAAACAAAATAAGTCACCAAAGACACAAAAATGCAACATTTTCTTTGCCTTTAAACACATACACTTGACCCAGCACCAGCCACTAATACTGGCTTGTTTATATCATCAGTTGAGCTGAAAGAAGACGTTCATCGTGGTCTAATATTATGCTATCATTTTTAACTCATATTTATGAATATTTTAAACTCTTTAATAGGACAAACTCTATTTTAATTAACCAAAAAGATCTTTTACCTCTTATTTGATTACATTTGCAGTACTAAGCTGAGAAAGTGAGTCATATTCTGCTGTGATGCACATATAAGCAAGCTGCAAAACTTACCAATTGCTAAAATCTGAGGCCCTGGCCAAGTATCCACCTTCCTTGGTCCTGTGTCACACACAGGGCATTTTCCAACGGGGTGTGGAAGAGTCAAATTTTTGAACCATCTCTTAGGCGTAGACTACACACAGGAAATAAAAGATCTGCCATTGCTCAGCCCATCAGCCCCAGTTGCTGCTCTTGACTCCTCCGTTTCACAGTGAAAAGACCTGTGACCCTGTTGGAAAGAGAGGGTATCTTTTACCAGAATAATGTCATATGCTGGAAGGAATAGCGGTATCCAGTTTTGTTAAAAACCATTATTTTACATAAGCCACCTTGGAGATCCTTCTAAAATCAGTAAGCACTGGTTCTGATACCCAACCTGTGTTTTGGGTTTTAAACTGAATCCCCAAACTAGAATAATGAAGAAACAAACAAACAAACAAATTTCTTTCCAGTAGCACCTTAAAGACCAACTAAGTTAGTTCTTGGTATGAGCTTTCGTGTGCATGCACACTTCTTCAGTAACTAGAATAATGAAGATGAGGCCCAGAACAAATAGCCAACCTTCTAGTCCCGCCGTGTATTTTCCTTGATACTGAGATAATTTTTCATGTAGAAAACTAAAGGACTGAGTTAACATATTTTTCATTCTTTGAGTAATAGACTGGATCCTCTTTTTAAAAATAAAATAAAAATCTAAAACAGCCTATATAACATTTGTCCACATATGGTAGCAAGTTTTGGGATCAAAGTGCTTGACTCCAAGCCAAGTTGTTGACCTATCAAATCAACCTTGGCTATTCTGTTCAAAATCCCATGAGCTCTCCCTTTCCTTAAATAACATTATATATTGTTGAAAGTAAATTGCCTCTGGGAAAGCATGCTGAGAAGCTGATGTTCCATCCAAAATTCTAGTGTAACACAATGATACAAACTACTTTGTGACAAGCTCCACCCATACTTGCCTTTGGGACTATATTGCTTTTTAATGATGTTTTGCCCTTTACTCCAAATTATGTTATCATTAATTTCAGGCAACTAGTTTCCCATATGAAGCACAATGACCTGTCGCCCAATGCACTGCTTTGCACTGAAATAGCAAGATATGCAGGAATTTCCTTCTTGATAAACAGCCTAATTTTTTCCATGAGTTCTGAGGGAGTTCTAAATGCTGTAGTCGAATACTCTTTTTAAATGATCACCCACTTAGGAAATGCCATTTGTCAAACTAAGTGACTGACAGTCTTTCTGCTATAAGCATATTTCTAGAAGGGAGCCGTGGTATATAAAGTAGCTAACTTTAACTGTTTGGAAAGCTTTATTATTGCTATTGTTATTAATAAATTGATCTCTGTTTACTGTCTGGAAAGTGTGCATAGAATTGCAGCACATATTATTATATTGTGATTATGTGCGTTGGGTGGATCTATGCAAAATTCAGCCCATGCCAGGGCTGTATTATTTGTTTCAAGACTTGCAGTTCTACTTTCAGTGTCCAGGGACAGTGAATCCAACAATTTCCAGTTATCCCATTTCTCATTTTTCCAATCTTATAATCTCCACACCTTCCACATCAAGTCTGTGATATTTTTAGAAGTAATCCTGAAAATTCATCAACATTTTAGTGCAAATTTATGCAAATATGCAATTTTCCTGATATGCACATTTTTACAAAGCAATTCCTCCTACTATGACACATTCTTGTATGTTATTTTCACAAATACACGATTTTTATTTTAATGCACACTTTGCCCTGGTATATGCATTTTTGTACACATTAGTGGGCCAGAGAACTGCACTGCAAACTTTGTAGAAGTGCAGATTTCAAAGGATGCCAGTGTTTCAGTTCACTTATTGTTTTGGAAAGTGATAATTACATATAGGCTCACATATAAATGTGAATTGAATTGAATTTCTCCCCCATCCCTGGATGTGTCTCTGCTAGAGTTGTCATTTGGCTATGTATTTTTTTCTCAGCTGCAAACACTAGACAGAACAACTCAACCTACAGCAGTTCTGGTTGTTGCTTTTTGAGTCCTGGCTACCTGGGCCCTGCATACCCTCTTCCTGTTTCCTATCTCTGCCTCCTCAAATCGGCAACTGTGGCCTACCTAAACTGGTAGTTCTCATTTGCTGGCATTAGAACTATGAACTAGGGTTACTACCACCAGTCATCATCGTCAGTCATCATTTAAATTATACACCCTTCACCCTAAGGTACCAGGACAGGCTATAATAATTTAAAATGCAGTTTTAAATAGTTCCGAAACTTGCAATTAAAACAGGTGTGGTACCCTCCTTGTGAAATTTGCTGGCTTGAGAAGTCCAGCAGACTCCCTCCCCTTGTACTCTTTTTTCACTAGGACATTAAAATGTGTTCATACCTGAAGGCTTTTGAAGAACTTGGGCAAAGGTTTCAAGAACTTGGTTGAGTTTGATTTTAAATGGCTATTCTGTTGCCTCTGTTTTAAATAGTGGCTTTATCTTCGAACCTTAAATCTTTATGTGTTTTAGTATATTTCACAGAGAAACAACAAAAGCTGGGTTGTATTGAATGGCATGAAGAAGAAGAAGAAGAAGAAGAAGAAGAAGAAGAAGAAGAAGAATTTGGATTTGATATCCCGCTTTATTACTACCCTAAGGAGTCTCAAAGCGGCTAACAATCTCCTTTCCCTTCCTCCCCCACAACAAACACTCTGTGAGGTGAGTGAGGCTGAGAGACTTCAGAGAAGTGTGACTAGTCCAAGGTCACCCAGCAGCTGCACGTGAAGGAGTGGGGAATTGATTACGGTTCCCCAGATTACGAGTCCACTGCTCTTAACCACTACACCACACTGGCTCTCAGCTGATGTTAAAGTCTTTTTGTCAGTGGAACAGTGAGGTGGGCCCTTTCCAGCAATCCTACCAAGCTCCACTGCATCTCCTCAGGAGGTTCCCCCATTTCCCTGGAACAGTTTTAGTGGACACGGGGTACAGGGAGGAATTTGCAAGTAATTGCTTCCTTTCCCTTTCCACTAACAGAAGACTTTGCATCAGCTGAGCAACACCTTTGGATATGACACTTTATAATAAGTAAATATTTTTCAAACAAGCTGCCTCAAAAGACTCTGTCCTTTCTCCCCTGCTGCCCTATTGGTACTAACTCCCAGAACACCCATGTGATACTACTTCTCTTACTTACTTCCAATCCCTCCTCAAAACCCATCTTTTCTGTTAATCCTTTGGCACAACCCCCCAGTTTTAATGACATTCTGTAACTCAAGATTCTTCAAGACATGTGTTTCGTGTGTCATGAGTCCCATGGAGGTGTCATAGCAGGGATGGTCAGATTCTGAGGAGAATGGGAATTGCTCTGGCAGTTGGTACAATGTTTGGTGCTGGCTCTCTTGAGGACATTGTCAGTGTTTTTCTCCGCACTGTGATGTGCTGCCTTCATTTATTGATTCAAATTCGGTGGCAAAGTAACAAACCAAACTACATTTTCATTAAATAACATAGTCTTAGTTACAGGTAGGTAGCCGTGTTGGTCTGCCGTAGTCAAAACAAAATTTGAAAAATCCTTCCAGTAGCACCTTTGAGACCAACTAAGTTTGTTATTGGTATGAGCTTTCGTGTGCATGTATCTGAAGAAGTGTGCATGCACACAAAAGCTCATACAAATAACAAACTTAGTTGGTCTCTAAGGTGCTGCTGGAAGGATTTTTTTTAAATTAAATAATATGTTATGCAGTTCAGGTATGCTTAAATTAATGTGCCTGGCATTCAACAGAATGAAGTGATATTTCTGGGTGGAGGTGAAAAAATAGTTCTAGAAGCTATCTGTATTCTACAATTTATTTTCTAGCCCCAGTTGCAGCCTGAGTAACTGAATAAGCTTTCATTTATTAGCCAGGTGTTTTTTCTCCAGAATTCACCCTATGTATGAGATTTTCTTTCATTTATCTGCCCTCTGGCCTAAGAGAATTGATTTCTTTTCACACAGGGAGACTCACTTCTGTCTAGCACATTCTATGCAGTAAAATAATACATTCATGGGTCGGATAGCGGTAAGCATTTATTGAATCACAAATACTTCCACATTTGCTTACATAGCCGTTTCTAAATCTATGTTTACAGCTTAGTTGCTCTATAGTAAAATGAATTGAGGGGGGAAATGGCATGATGTTTAGCTCCACCGCTTCCCCACAGAAATAATGTGGATTGGACAAACTAGATTCAGTTGAGTAGGGGCTTGGAGATTCCTCACATCTTCTCATAGACTCTTGTACAGGTGACACCTTTCATGGTGCATTCCTGAAAAATCAAAAATAACATTGGACATGTAGGTTACGCTTGTGTAAAGCCTAGTGAAATGACATTACATCAGGAGCGGAGAACCTATGGTCTTCTAGATATTGCTGAACTACAACTCCCATCAGCCCCAGCAAGCATGCTCAGTGGCCAGGGAACATGGTAGATGGAGTTCAGAAACATCTGGAGGGCCACAAGTTTCCCACCCTTGCATTACACTATCAACCAATGCTTGAAGATAATTACACATGGGAAGGAAAACAGTCCACCTGGGAAATGCATCTTTATTTTAACACTATCGAAACATCTTGACTAATTATAACTTGCACTATGTGGTGTGGCTAGTATCCAGTTTTTGCTTGTGCATACTTCTCTATCCCACAATTGGCTTTGCACCGACCTTTCATCCCTAGCAGTTACTTGTGGGGCTTGCACACACCTCAAATTGAAACACACATCCCAGCCTTGCATGCAGTCATTTAAAAAATGCTGTTGTAAATACATTACATGCAGTCATGAAATACTTTTAATCCATAATGTGTATGGCAGATGGGGAACAATTTGGTTCTTGCTTGGCTCCTGATCCCTGAGCAATGGCAGATGGTTATGTGGTGGCAACTACTTGAAAACCTTAAACCTGATTATGTTTAAGCCAAAGCCACATGCACAGCCTTGAAACCCCTAACCTTCATCAAGGTTGGCATTTGCATTAAACTGGGCATACAAGTGGAGAAAAACAAGATGAAATCCAGCCATTCTTGAACCATTGCTAAATCTAATTCAAGTGTACTTTCCCCTTAGCTACAAAGTAGTTTTAAAACTGTGTAATCTGTTTTAAACAGGCCCTTGAAGTCTGCCCTTTCTAGAAATTATAACAGTGATTGGAGGCTTGCCATTCAAAACTGGCAAAAATGCCCTTCAAAAACGTTGGGCACAATCCTTCAAATCCCACTATTACAACGAGAAAGCTAATAACATGGTTATAGATTTCTCACTGAAATCAATGTGATTGAAAACTGCCTAGAATGGGTCCCGTATTATGTAATTTAAAACAGTAACTTACCACCACCATTTTCCCATCAACTAGTTTCCTCCTTATTGTTGATTCTTTGCCATTCCACTTCTGCATTTGAACCAATGCACCTTTTTCTAAGGTTACAACAGTCTGGAGAAACAAAAGGGGGGGAATAAAAATGTCACTACTTGTTTATTATTTCTGCAAATATCAAGTCAAAGTCGGGATGCCATTTACGGAGGCAGGGGCAGTCATATACATCCTTGTTATTCAAGTAGCATATGATTATATCTCAAGAGCACTTGTATTTCTTTCTAATAATCATCATAGTAGTAGTAGTAGTAGTAGTAGTAGTAGTAGTAGTAGTAGTAGTTTATTATATCCTTCTTGTAAATGAGGCTCCTGGTGATCTCTGTCCAAGCAACTTATTGGACTGACACCTGTTTAGCTTCAGCAAAGCTGAAGCATAAGTTACATAGGTGGAGCCAGGACAGGAACAGGGGAGGTTGAAGGCATCTCCGATTTGAAGGACTGTCTGGTCCAAGTTCACTTTCAAGATAAGAACCAGAAGAAAGGAACAAAGGAAAGAAGTTGCTGATCAACAGTTAGTACCGCAAGAGCAGACTGAGTGGGTGCACAGCTCACCTGGTGTCACTTGTTGTCTCAAGAGACAACGGAGTACGTCTCTGGGAGTGAAGTCAGATCACTGCATTAGCAGCATCAAAGTGACTTCCTTGGGGTGCAAGCCTGGGCAGTGTGTACAGAAGTCCTCATCATTTCTATCTATAGCACATATAGAAACTGTCATCTTGACCATTGGATGCACTATTGGTCTCATCCGCTCAATCTGCCTGAGCCTATCTTCACATACAGGGGGAAGTCCCTAACTCACTGAAGATTTGAGACCCATTGGCCTTGGCCAGTCAAAGTCATTTCCTGGGGTGTGGCTGCTGTCTCATAGTAACAGCTTCTAGAAGCCACAGGAGAGAGCTGAGTGCAAGGTGGGGATCAAAGGTGGACAAAGTACCTCAAAAGGAGAATAATGTGTGTGTCCCCCACTAGAGATACTACCTGTCTCCTAGCACCCCATACACCCCCACTACAATGAGTGCACTGAATTCCTATTTAAATGTTAGTAATCAAGTTATCGTAATAACTCTTAATAACGGCCTCTTAAGTGAGATGGGTGCACAACCCTAGAGTCTGTCAAGACTGGCCCGTACGGGCAGGGGTACCTTTACCTTTACCTTTAATCAAGTTATATTAAATACTTAGTCACACTTAGAGTAGATGCACTAAAACGAATGAACATAACTGACTTTGGTCTATAATGACGACAACAACTCTTTTTATTTTAAAAAAATGTTCTAGAAAGAAGAAATGCCAAGCTGAGTTTACTCTGAGAGAACTGAGTGTTGGACTTTGTAAGCTAACAGTGTTTTGGGGTGTGGGCTGTCTCCTGCAATATCTGGTTGTCTGTTGGAGTGTTTGTGTTTCTCCACTGGTGCTTGACCTGTATATATGTAAGTTGGCAGAAGATATTAGGAAAAAAAGAAGCCTCCAGTGATATCTGACAGAGAAGGAAACCTGGGTAAGTGCTGTTCTCCTGGAAGGAACTTCTCAACACTTGAAGACTTGGAACAAGTGTAATGTTAACAAGTCCTGCGCTATCTGTATCCCACATATCAAGTTATCTTGGTTTCTGTCAAAACTGAACTGAAGCTGTTACAGCGCTGTTAAAAGGAAGAAAGTTGAGGGGGAAGCTATCTCTCACCTTTGTTTTCCTGTCATCTGCAGTGGTTTCTTGAAATTCCTGCCCCAACTTGAAAGTGATCTGTGTATTTTTGAAGGTGCTTTCAGTTCTGATTGTTACTTCATCACCCTTCATGCTGATGATGACTTTGGGTTTGGCCAAGCTGCCAAGTTTTCTGGTGGCCAACCCCACCCCTACAAACCAGATAAAGAACATTATACCCCATTGGGCATTGCATACGTTACACATTCCCCGGCCTCCAAAATACATCTGAAAACTTTAAGTGAAAAAAAGGAATGTCAGCTGGAGAGAATTACAGTATTAGTGGAGAGTGGTACAATTATTGATTGCCCATGTTCTCCCCAAACTATATTTGAATGGGAAGATTATTAGGGATTAGCAAATTATCTTAAAGACAAAGGGGAACATCTGTCAACCACACTGGTGTGTTTAAATGCAAAAGTCAATATGACACAAAATGCAATACTGGATTGAATAGAAGACCAGTGAAGACAGGACTACCTTATATCACATATCCCCTATACACAGAAGCAATTCAGGCATAAATATACAAGACTTGGTTTCTCTTTTGAGTACTCAGTATCTGAAGACTCACATCTGAATATGTGGACTAACTCCATTGATAAATAATGCATTTGAGGTGATATCAAGTGATCTCTGTGTAGTGCTTTTTGGGGGGTCTGTAATAGTTCATTCACAGATACAAATTATCCCTTAATGCTGCAATCTTGCATTCACTTACCAGGGGATAAGTCTTACTGAACTCATTGAACTTCTAAGTAGATGTGTTTAAGATTTCACTGTTAGTGCTGCAGGCATTTCTTGATGAATACATACATATGTATTAATCAGCCCTCCCCCAAAAAATCTCCATTTAAGAAATGAAATTTTCATTGTGTATTTTAACTGTTTGAGCTGCAACCTGGTAGTGTACTGCCTAACAAATGTACTGATCCTACAATATATCAAGTCAGCATTCTTGAAACTATATTAGCATTTTAGGGCAATTCTCTCTTTATACACTACTATACACATTTATTTATTTTTTGCAAATGATGCATTTTGTATGCTTTTTTCACTAATAAGTTTATAGACACATTGATCAAGCATACACATCTTTGTATGCAGAACACGGCTACGTACTTGCATTACAAAATTCAGTTAAATGTGAATTCTGAAAGATAGCTGTGTTTTTGTTTTCATATTGTTTCGGAAAGTGCAAATTAGGTAGGTTCACCTTTGAATGCAAATGAAACAGAATTTCTTCCCCATCTGTAATTAAAAGAAACAAACCCTAAAAGAATATGGTATGAATATGATACCCAATATTTCTGCGGAAGGAAAACATAATTCATGATACAAAACTGGGCTCTGAAAAACACCAGGCCATCACTAACAGATGCAATTTCACAATATGCAAGACAACAATGAAAGGAAAGGACAGAATCTGAGCATGGTTAGTAAGACAGAAGAAATGAATAATTTCTCTCGTTCAGCTTCCTTTTCAAGATGCTTAAGAAAAAAGTTTAATGATCTGAGTGAAAAGCAATAGGTACCAAAAGAAGACATCACTGAAGTGTACAGCGATGGCAGCAGTATACCAATATCCTAATCAAATCTCACCCAGTTCTTTCATGTAGTCATCAAAGTTTTCACTAGAGACAAGTTTCCAGCTTCCCACAAACTTGTTGCACATTATGCAGGGCTTGCAAGACAGTGTTTCCTCAGAAGAATGGAAGTGACAGGAAGAGTTCTCAGTAGGAGGCAGAAAGATTGTGTGAGCCACACGCATCTCAATGGCATCTTTTTAAGAGAGTCCCAGGATGTGTAGCGTTCAAGGCCACCCAATGCAAAGCGACAACGTCAGAGGCCAAACAATGGGCATTTTGTTCCAAGCAATTCATGCTGGTCCCAAGACTAGCAACATTGCGCCTGCCACCAACTCCTCCACTATTGTCATAAAGCAGAATAGTTAGGACTAGAACGTGATCTTGCTGTTATTATGCTGGAAGGAAGATCCGGCACAAAGCCACTGTGGAGAACAATATTTGGTTTTCAGGAGGGTGTTATGGGTATGACTAGCAGTTTGTGTGTTTTCAAGAGCAGAGCAGAGGCCTTTTGTTCAAGCTGTAGAGAGTTTTGTGCTGGCCACAAGAAATAATTGGGAGTCTGAAATGTTCTTTACACAGGGGAGTCGGGCCTATCATCCTTGAGGAGGCAGTAGTTTTACTACTTCTGAAAAACTCATTTCAAACGACATGGTTTTAGACAACTCCCATCCACATGCTAACACGCCCTTTTTGAGCAAGGTGATTGGAAGGGTAATAGTAGTCCAACTGTAACAGGACTTGGAGGATCCTGATTGCATCTATTACTGTTGAGTTCCAACCTGCCTTGGAGACTGACTCAGCCTTATTCACCCTGTTGGATGACCTTTATCAAGAGATAAAGGATATGTGAGTGACCCTATTACCCTTTCATTAACCTGGTATCATCCTGGACCATCTCATTGGGATGGGAGTTGGGGGCACAGTTATTCAATGGTTCTATTCGTACTTGCATGATACCTGACCAGAGAGTAGCATTGCAGGGAATGTCAATGTCTACCAGCCCCCTGGAAAATATGCTATGGGGTCTGATAGTTCCAATCTTGTTCCTGATGTAGCTTAGCATCAAGGTGTTGGGTGAGATTTAGAGCAAGGTGTCTTCAGTGTACTTATTGTTAACACCCAACTATATTTCTCCATACAATTACACACACACACACACACACACACACACACAAAATATGGTAGGAGACTAGGAATGCTATTCTCTTAAGATACATCTGTTCACAAGTATCAAAAATGGAGAGGAGTTTGAAAAAGGATAGTAAATTAACTTTTTTTTCATAGCCATTATTATTATTATTGCTTAATCCATGTATGTGGTTCTTTACTAAAAATGTGAGGGCGGGTTCCCACCTTTAGAGCAGGTGTAGGGAACCTTTGGCCCTCCAGATGTTGCTGAATGACAACATCCATCATCCCCAGCAAACATAGCCAGTGGCCAGGGGTGATGGAAATTGTAGTTCCCTACACCTGCCCTAGAAGCATCTAGATAGCGATACCAGGAGATACAGGATGTGATGGAAGGAGAAAAAATTAAGGTAGAGAAGCAGGGCAGGATGTCATCAAATATTCGTGCTACTGACAACCAGGAGCTTTGATCAGATACTCCAGAAAGAGTGTGGAACTCACAGCCCAGTGACTCTGTTGATGGTGGTAGCCAATTTGTGGAGTGAGGTAGCAGCCACCATGGTTGAGGAAGAAGGGCAATTTTCATGTGAGATCTCAGTGTAGACCTGTGAAATCTCGGGGTAGGGTAGTACAGTGGTACTTCGGGTTGCATACGCTTCAGGTTACAGACTTCGCTAACCCAGAAATAGTGCTTCAGGTTAAGAACTTTGCTTCAAGATAAGAACAGAAATCGTGCTCCGGGGGTGCGGCAGCAGCAGGAGGCCCCATTAGCTAAAGTGGTGCTTCAGGTTAAGAACAGTTTCAGGTTAAGAACAGACCTCCGGAACGAATTAAGTACTTAACCCGAGGTACCACTGTACCTATTTTTAAAACACAGGTTGCCATCTTGCCCAACCTCCTTCCTCCTTAAGTGAAAGAGGGGAAACTTTTCTAGCCCTTCCATTCCTAGTTTAGAGACTCTGAGGAGTGCAGTAGCTACTGGTTAACAGGGCCAGAAAGGCATTTTACTCCCAACCACAGCTAGTATTAGGTTAAGGGGTTTTCACCTTTCATTCAGTAGGTAGCAACTGTTAGGCATCTCATCTCCATTGGGAAGGGTAGAAGTTTAAAGGTGGGGGAACCCTGAAGGGGTCATGAAAGGTGAACAGCCCCTGCCCCTAGCTTGGGTGGGTCAGGCTGTCCAGTAGCTATCTCAAGATACCAGTGGTCCAAGTTGCATAGTTATCTGCCATGCTGGGTCACTGATGCCAATTAATGACCAGTGGATGCCCTGACAGGCATGTGATATGATGGCAGCACATCAGGTTGGAAGTCCTTTAGCCTACAGATCCTAACCCAATGCCAGCCCCACCCATGTCTGTCAGTCAATAAAGTTGTGGCCAAGTTTTCATCCATACATATCTCTTGGTCTTTATTGTTTTGCACCCATACTTGGCCATGGCAGGGGCTGCCAGGGTGACTGCCCCACAAAAACTGCAGTGTAGGTGAACACCTTTGTTTCAAGCAGCTCCAATAATCTTTGTATTGAATCACAAAGACAATCAAGGTGTGGAGAATATTCCTGACTACAAAGGTGAAAGGAATGGTTGTTTAATAGTAAGGAAAGTGTCTACAGCCTCATTGTGACCCAAAGTTACTCGATTTTCAATTATTGTTCTTGTGGTGCAGAGTGATAGCTTAAGAAAAAGAGTGACAAATAGGCAAAACTTCATGCAATTTCTTTGTAGACTATAAGTAGCAGAACTCAAATGAAAGCAAGATCTGGCGCACCACAGAGTCATCTGTTGCGATGAGTAATGTAGGGGAAAGGACAAGCAGATTATTATTACCACATAGCCTGAGTTTATGAAAGCAATAAGCCTGTCAAGATAATCTGGAGCCTCTTGACCTCACATGTAGGTCAAGTGATTCAGCAGGGCAAATCTTTCGAAATATGCTGATAGACATGGTCTTGCTACTTGCATGTGAAAAGTTGGTTGCCTCTCTGGCTCACCATCATTCAGGAATACTAAAAGCAAGACACAGAAAATTTTATGGGGCAGTTTTTGACCCTAAGCTGACGTCCAATGTATCTTGAGACATGAGAATGTCCCAAACGAAAGCATCAGGAGAAGAACACTTTAATCTGCTTCACTTGGTTTTAAAATGGAAGCTAAGAAACCAACACAGATAGTCTTAGGGGGTGTTTTTCTGCCCCAAACTGAATTCAAGGTGCCTCAGCTTGCTAAATTATTCCAGAATAAATCACGTGTAATGTGTCAGGAAAAGGGCCTTATCTGCTTCTCTTTCTTGAAAAATGGCATGGGGTAGATGAAATCTGATAAAATTGAACAATCTGAAAATATTAATTCATATCTGAGGTTGAACAACTTAATTTGGGGTGGTGCAGGGGAAGGGAATCAATTATCCAAGACCAGTGTTCAAATCCTCACATGGTCATGAAGCTCATTGCGTGCCCTTGAGTCAGTCACTGCCTCTCAGCCTAATTTACCTCACAGGGTTGTTGTGGGGATTCAGTGAGGAGGGGGAGAAGCATGTATGCCACACTGACCTCCTTGGAGGAAAAGATGGGCTATAAACACAATAAGAAATACAAAATCCATGTGCCACAATCATTTTGTAATGTATGGCTAAGACCTAAAGGTAAAGCTTCCCCAGAATTCTCTCCTTGTGCATCATGTAATATAAGAATCAAATGAAGACGAAATGAGATCCTGGGAGATATGAGAGAATGGGAAATGTAAGGTTTCTAAACTCTGCAAGACTTTTTGCATGTTAATAATGAGATCATTTCATTTGAACAACTAAGAGAGAGACTGTTACCTTTTGTTCCTCAAAGGTTTAAGTATTTTCAGATAAGGCAACCCATACATTCTTTAAAAAGAAAGTATGGAGCCTTTGGAAGTTGTCAAAAATGAAAATTATAATAAATGAGCCAGTTGGAAAAGGAAAGGTGGGTACAATCTGTAGACTATATTCATTATTGGCTTTGGTTTAAAGATAGGAAAATGTGAACTCATGTTATTTTTTTTCATATATACATATTTGTGTGTATGGGTTTTTTTGTAATAAATGTTAGTAACGGATTAAATAAATAAATGGGGGGTGTCTTAATTGCTTAGAACATCTTTTTGCTCAGCATGTAAACTTTGTGTGAAGCACCATACCCACAAAACCTCCCCACCAAACCAGCTCATTTGTAAGATTCAGTGGGTTTTCTTGGGATGCGTTTTGCCTCAGGTACTTTTTGTTTTTGTAAATGGTAAGTCACTGAAATTTAGGAACAGTGTTTCCTACTGCAGAGGAACCAATAAATGAGAAGTAGGTCTGCTTCTGTGTAAGTTCTGCCACGGAAAATGCAGCCAGGGTGGATTACAACCTTGTGCAACTATCTACCATCCAATCTGAAGTCTTCTTTAGTGGGAAAAAGCTCTAATAATAACTGACTGGGCAGACTATACTGATCCTCCAATCCACTAAAGATTCCTTAACAGCACAATCCAATGCTGTGTCTACTTAAAAGTAAACCTCATTGAATTCCACAGGACTTACTTCCAGGTAAGCAGGCACAGGCCTACAGCTTCATGCATGGACTAGGAGACTTCACTGCCTAGTGTTTGGGGAGCAGTTGTGTATCTGATATGATATGGCACTGAATGCAGCCTTCACACATAATTCTTCATCTGGGTTGCTTGAACCATCATCTTTGAGAGTTAAGCAAACTATGCTTCTTCTGCCTGTGTACACATGAGGCTGGCTCATGTCAGACTACTGAACCCTTGAAGCCAGTTGCGTACTCTGAGTCACATCAAGTTTCAGGCACAAGTCCTTCCCATCCATTCCCAACATCCTTTTAACTGGGGAGATGCCAGGGATCAACCCTGCAACTCCTCAGTGTCTGCTCAGCCCCTGAGCTAAAGCCCCACCCTTCTAGATGAGCTTCTCCAATTAAATGTGTGGGAGAGCATTTTGATGAGGACAATGTAGTGCGGATGCGACGGAAAAGTTCCATGCACGAACGACAATGGGGAAAGCAAACAAAATGGAGTTAATTGCAACATTTCCTCCCCAACCCAGTGCTGGATGACTTGGTAAGATTCCTTACTGTGCCAAGAAGTGTGTGTGATAGATGCCTGCATGTTTGTGCATGAAGTATATATTGCCCATGCACACTGCTGCCAAATGTCCATCAGTAGAGTGGAGCTCAGTGGCTGAAGATCTGCTTTGTATGCAGATGGTCCTGAATTCAATCCCTGGCATATTCCAGTAGGGCTGGGACAGAATCCTGCCAGAAACCCTGCAGAAACACTGTCACTTGGTATAGATCAGGGTTTCCCAAACTTGGGTCTCCAGCTGTTTCTGGACTGCAATTTCCATCATCCCTGACCACTGGTCCTGCTAGCTAGGGATGATGGGAGTTGTAGTCCAAAAACAGCTGGAGACCCAAGTTTAGGAAACCCTTGTATAGACAATATCCAGCTAGATAGACCAATGTTCTGACTTCCTATGACAGCTGGCTGAGCATCTAGGCAGGTCCCACACCAAGGAAGGTCAGGTTACCAGGTACCTCTGCTGTAGAGAAGAAATGGCTGTTCTAGATGCCAGGTTTTTGCTACTATTTTAAGAGGGGATTAGTGAAGCTTGGCAGATCCCACAGGAAGAATTCTGAAATCTCACTTTGGACTTATTCCTTATTCGGCTTCCATACAGAATCTGACCGCAAGGAAACAGCAACATTGTTTCTTTATCATTAAGCATTTTATTGAATAGTCACCATACTTTTAGGTTGAATACTGTATACAGGTTCTTTGGGAACGGTTCTATCAATAACATATCAGTTCTTTGGAGAAAGCAACTGCCTTGTGGGGCTCTGCATCCCGAACCAGCTAACTCTTCTGCTTCTGTGTCCCACTAACCACACAGGGGAAGGAGTCTATCTTCATGCTTTCTCATACACTCTGGTGCAGACAACGTTGTTCATTTCACACTCCTAGGAGGTAAAAGACAGGAGAATCAGTACATCACAAAATCCATTCTTTTCATACAAGCAACTTCAAACAAGTTGCTCAAGTGTTCAGTTGTTCAAATAAGTATTTGTTGAGGTGAAAAGTTTCAAGATTTACAAGAATGCCAACAGTTGAGTAAGCAGTCTGACTTTAGCTAAGACAGCAGTATTATTGTTTTATTACTTGCCCTTCACCAAAAGATCCCAGAACAAGTGTCAGCATTAAAAAACCACAGTAAGAAACCCCAAACCCATAACCTTAAAATCATAATCCATAACACACATTACAGGTAGAATACCAAACTCAGTTCTTAATGGCACAGGTAAAGAGGTTCATCTTCAGCAACCAACATTCGTTGTTAAAAGATTGTGCCAAATGCATCTCTGTGATGAAGGAGTTCCACATTTTGAGGGCCATTGCCAAGAGGACTCTCTCACAGCTTGTCACCCCCTAAACCTTTGACAGTAGCAAAAACTCCAGGAGGGCTTTCTCTGCTTATCTTAATCTGTTGCTGCTCTTTCAGACATTTGAGGCCAAAGTTTCAGGGCTTTAAACACTAACACAAACATCTTGAAGTAGGCTTGGAGAATAGGCAACCACTACAGATGCTTCACTGCAAGTTCTGCAGCACTTACAGCTTTTAAGGGGAATCCCACATAAATCAGCTTGCAATGGTCTAATCTGGGGGTTATCAGAGTATGGAGCATCTCCTGTTCACATCCCTTATGGTGTTTGTAAATGCAGGAGGACCAGAACTAGATTACTAGAGAACAAGCCCCCATTCAGATGCAGCCACAGTAGTACGAGAGATGCTTCTGCAGGTCACAAGTCAGAGTTGTTGACAAAATGACACAGCAAAATGGGCCTGGCCCAAATCACATGATCGTTCACACCACCAACCGGCAACCTCACTGGTGACCACTGTTACATCATTCACAAGCATCTTACAGCTGTGCACATATTTGTATACATGGCAGCAGCTTCCATGCCCCCACATATAAAGGGAGCCTTGTTCTGGTGAATGTCAAATGCTGAACACAACAAGTGATTTTGTGGGGCACCAACTTAACATTCCAAATGCGGGTGGGAAGTCAGTACTCACTAAGAGATCGTTCTGGATTTAAAGTGCTTGTTCTAAACCTTAAGCATGGGGTCAGGCCAGAACCCCAGAAAATCCAAAGCTTTTCCTGAGCCCCAGTAGCTTGCTTCTCACCAACAGATTTCCATGGGCCCCCAAAATTAGATTCTCCATCCCCCAATAACCTCAAACCCTGAAGAAGAATGATGTATAACTGATTGTCATGCAGAGGCAGAATAAGCCACAGTAAATTGTTTTTATGCCTCAATGACGTCTAAGCTGCACTAGTTTAATATAGGTACTCTCTGTCAGACTTCCCAAAATGCAGTCTAGAAAATTCCAGCAGCCTCAAAAGTGCAGCCACTAATTTGTTGCCCAATAGATTATTGACAACACACCTCTCCCAACATATTTTGGGACTCAATTCAAAGCACAGTTTTAGAGCTGTAAAGCTTTGGAGGTCTGGGTCCTGGTATTCTACGTTTGTTATCACTAGTGCTTTTGAGTATGTTCCTAATAAAAGGCAAAATATAGAGAACAGTGTTGATGGGGAACTTGTGGCCCTTCTGATTTCAGCAACAGTGTGAGATTGTGGGAACTGTAGTCAAACAACATCTGGAGGACCCACAGCTTCCCAACCTCTGATAGAGTTTTGGAGATAAGAGCGTGTGTCCTGGAAGATAATTTTGATTCTTTTTCGGTGCAAAAAAGAGATACACCCTGACAGAAGAGAAGCTAGGCAGAGAGGTGCCCAGATTTCCCTGTACCTTAATGCTGACTGGCAGTATCAACCACTGTTTCATCCAATTACCTGGCGTCTCCCTTAATCTGTGAACTATGCCTACGGCTGGTAGTCTACATGCATGGACATGTGCAGAGTTCAGTAAGTTTGGCTAGATCTGACAACTGGCACAACAGCCAAAGAAACTTGGAGGTAAGTTCACGCCTGCAAGCTGGTCAACCCGCTTATGTGTCTGTGGGATTCCTCTTGCAGAAAGTCTTAGACAGCACCCTTGTAGCATCTTTGAAGTAGCTGCCATTAATACTTGATGTCCCCCGCCCCTGAGATCCTACACATTGGGGTGGCAAGCAGGGAGCTATTTGTCTACTCATTGTAAACCATTATTAGGAAGAACAACACACCTTTCACCCTAAGGTCCCAGGGCAGGTTACAACAATTAAACCCCAGTATTAAAAACTATCATCAGTTTGTTTATAAAACCTGTGTTCTGCCAATTGCAGAGATGGTTTGAAACCCTGTAGGTACTGGCCATGGAATATGTCCCTTTACTCAACAGGATGGATTTTATAAGCCCATCAATTAGTGCCAAATTTATTGCCCGTCCTTCTCCAGTAGGTCCCAAGGCAGGTTACAGCACTATAAAATTCAGTATTAAAAACAATTAAAACAAATTACAGTCATTTGGACAGGGTGGGTCCTGAAAGCACACATCTCACATTTCAAAAGCCAGGCTAAATAGGTGCATCATCAGCATCTGATGAAAGCTGTGTAGCGAAGGTGCCAGATGCACCTCTCTGTGAGGTGGGAATTTCACAACTCAGGGCCTACCACACATCCCAGGCTTATGAAGGGGGTGGAACTACCAAGAGGGCTCCCTCTGCTTATCTTAATATCCAAGATGGTGTGTAGGGAAGGATGCAGCCTCTCAGATATTTTGAGCATAAGTAGTTATGGGCTTTAAATAGTATTGTGAGTGCCTTGGATTGGGCCCAGAATACAACTGGCCACTAATGAAACTGTTTCAAAATGGTTTGTTTCTTTTTTGCAAATTCCAAGTAGACCCCAGCCAGTAATCTGGCTGCTGCATTTCGGACCATTTGAAGTTTCTGTGTTGTCTTCAAGGGCAGCCCCACCTAGAGCACATTGCAGTAATCCAATCTGGAAGTTACGCTGTAGCTGGCAACAGGAACTCCCTCAATTTCCAGTGCCTTCCAAAAACCTGCATACCTACCTTTTCCATCTGACCCTATGTCTATACACTTGCAAAAATGGTATTCAGAACATTACCTTCATCATCAAAGACCATTTAAGCCCACTGATTCCAATTAACATGTATTCTTAACAATATCACTGAGTCAATAGCACTTTAAAATGGGATTGAGTGATGCCCTTGAACCAGCTTTCCCCCACCCGATGTCTTGGACTACTGTTCCCATCAGCCCCAGTTATCACGGCCATGCTGACTGGGGCTGGTGTGAGTTGCAATCCAAACATTTGCAGCTGCCTTAAACCATAGCAGCATATTGTACGATTTAAAGTTTGTCCCGAGTGAATTTTAGCTGTTTCCCGTTCCTGTTTCCTTAGGTTCAAATGCAAGGAAATGCTGGATCAGATTATGTACCATGGCTCTCATAAAATGAGAAACACCATGTTTACAGATATATTGTCCAAATACAAATGCCTGCAAGGAGCAGCCATCAAAGTGTGCTGTTTTGATGTAAAAAATTGTTTGAGCAATTGCATTCCATGCCCCCTTAAAAGTAATTTCTGTACCTATTAAGCTCTTCTGTCACCATGCATGGCATTTAGTATAGATTGCATCGTTGCTTCCATTTTTATCTCTCCCTTTCATTAGCGGTAGCGCATAATTTTGCCATTTCTACTGTCACATTGCAATATAGATACAAGAGAAAAAGAACTCACCACAACCAGCTTTCCATCTTCTATTTTTCTTTTTATTGTGGTCTCTTTGCCATCCCATTTCTGCGACTGATTGAGTGACCCATTGTCTAATGTTACAATACTCTGCCAAGAAAAGAGTGGATATCTGGTTAGTGGATCCAAAATCATGTTAAACTGTGGTTAAGAAGCTTATTTATGGTTTCGCCCAATGCATGAACTGGCAAACCATGGAGTGATTGCCAAAGCACACATTTCCAGAAGCTAAACCAGGGGTAGCCAAGGTGGTACCCTCCAGATAAAGCTTTTTGCTTGGCTGGATAGAAAGTAGAGATATGTAAATAAGGGGAGAGAGAGTATGTGGTTGGAATGTAGCCCACTAGACAAAAATCAGCACCACCTCCAATGCTCTGCCCACTCTTCCATTGGCCCCTGCCAACCCCTAGAACATGGCCCCCAAACAGTCGTTGACAAGAGAATGTGGCCCTCAGGATAAGAAATGTTCCCCATCCATGGCCTTGGAAGTGCATACCAAAGGTTCCCATGACCATTAACTACTGCTTGATACCTTGGGCAAACTCTTCCTCCACATTCAGGTGGAAAAATCAGTCCATCCAAATCTGATCTTTCAGATCCACTCCACCTCCCACACCACACTTCAAGTGATATCCATCCTGCACCACCAAGACTTGGATCAAATAAATTAAGAAAACAGCAGGACATACCTTTACTTTCCTGTCATCTGCTGTGGTCTCATCAAACGGTTCCCCCAGTTTGAAGGAAATCTCAGTGTTCTTTAAACTGCTCTCTGTTTTGATGGTTATAACATCTCCATTGCAACTGATGATCACATTGGGCTTGGCAACACCAGCCAACTTCCTGGTGGGAAAGCCCACGCCTAGAAGCCAAATGAAACACTGTTAAGCTCTCAGCGTAAGCTGCTGGGTGTCTGAAGATCAAGACAGTTAACTAGTCAGGGCAGTGGGACATCCCAAGCTAGGTCCTGCAGGATAACTTTAAGGGAAGAGTGGGGAAGATTTAAAAGCACAGCGTGGGCAACCAAACATTTGTCCTGCTCAAGCTTCCCTTCTCTGCAACTATTCACACACACACACACACACACACACACACACACACACCGGGGTCTACCTCAGGGCAGAGCATAACCGGAAGAAACAGCTAGAGAAAAACTATTTCAGGAGAAGAGCATTGGTGGCAAAATGGAGAATGAAGTGTTATGCATTCCCATGCTGTGGTATTGAGATAGTGCAGGACAAACATCTATCCAGACCAGGACGCCATGTTCTACAGTAGTCATGCGCCTCCAAGAGTCCCAAGCTGGATCTGTGCACAATAGCAATTTCCTGCTTGTGTTTCCCAGTGACATATTCAGATGACCATTGTGACCTTCTGAAGTGGTAACATATTGCCATCATGACTTGTAGCAATTGATAACCTTCTCCTCCATGAATGTGTCTAATCCCCTTTTATCCTGCACTTTAAAGCTCAGTGTCCGAGCACTCTTCTTTTCTTTTGCTTCCAGAGCTTTCCCTGCAAAAACCCTCTCTTTAAAGCTGAAGGGCAACAAATGACAATTCAGGTTTTCCGTGGAATGCAGTTTGCTCCAATTCAGCTTTAGAGAGTGGGTCTTCACGGAGAAAGCTCCAGAGCAAAAAAAAAAAAGTGCCTGGACATGAAGCTTTAAAGTGTGGGCCGCTTCTAGAAAGAGCAGAGGAAAGGCAAGCATGGGTAAGTCCTGTACTGGTGGCCACTGACACATCTCAGGGGAAAACTTGTTTACCACTTTTGAGTTCCTTGGAGATATAAATGCAATAAAAAACAAAAAGATGGTAGCCAATTACAGAGTTTCATTTATGTACTACATAAACCATGCTCCCTGCTTTACGGTGCTTGCCACTATCCATTTATCCATTTCCAGTATGCTGGCCTTTCTGTTGTCAAAACCACACTGCCCATGAATAAGAGGAGAGTATCAGCAAACTCATGGTAACTTTCCTAATGGTTGCAGAAACACAAAGTATTTTTAGGGGGGGACTTAGGGGGTCCACCCCCATAAAAACCCAGCTCAGTGAGGACTGAACGTGTTTATTGCTCATAAAATACCAGTTGAGCTCAGAAATGGGGGGGGGGGACTGAAGACTGAACAGGGGCGGGGGAGAATAGAACTGATGGAGAACAGGATGAAAATCACATCTGGGTACATAGGATAGAGGAAAACCACCTCATTGGATGGATATATCATTTCTGAGAAGTTACTTTCAAATGAACCCCAAAATGGACAGAGAAATCAAAGAGCGATGTAGCTAAACTGGCTACCAGTACTTTAATATCCCCCTACCCATGAAGAACCACCCCCCAGACCATGGGGGCTGAGCATGTCCAGCGGGCACCGTTTAAAAGCAAGCGGAATGGAGGGGAAACACCACAGATTAGCTGGTTCATGAAAAGAAGCACTCCACACTGAAATATTTTGTTGGCAAGCAGCACTTATGGGTTTTCTTTCTAAATATCCCGCTGCTAAAATAGTGGCAACACTATTCAGGTAGCTATCAGTTCAGCAACATGATTAAATGGTAATGAGTAAAAAGGATTTCATTAAGTTTTTTTATAAATGACCTAGCACTATAAACACTTTAAGTAGATATTTTGAATAGTCCCGTGTTACAGACTTTTTTCTAGTACTAGTTAAAAAACAGAAAAATTAACAGATAAAAATGGTACCCTTGTAGCCTTTGTGTGGAAAATGGGCTGAGCTTACAATAGGTCTTACTACTAAATAAGCTTCTTTAGGATTACCATGCAATTTATTTGGAAATCATTCAAAATAACAATGTGGCACCTGCTTAATAAGCATGCATAGGATTATGCAACAACAACTTGATTCGAGTTACAGCATTCCATCCTGACTCTCACTTTATTAAAGAAGTCTAAATCCAGTAAACTCAGCAACTTAATATTAAATTCAGAACTATATACTTACAGAACAGCAGCTGATAATTTGTTTTTTAGTTATCAATGTGGCTGGGGAAAAAGTATTTTCACACATAAAAAAACTGAAGCAAAAAACTCAGCATCATAACCAAACCCACCAAAAATATTGCTTCCTACTTACCAAGTTCTTTCATATAGTCATCAAATTTTTCAGTGGAAACAAGCTTCCAGGTTCCCAAAAATTGTTCACACATGGTGTAGGATTAACTAAGTCTCCTGAGGAACTTCTTACAAGTTTAACTAAGCACCACAAAGAGCACAGCACCTCTACTATACAGCCAGATGATGACTTTAAAAAGAAACCCTGAGCATGTGACCCTCAAAAGATTAGCCAATGGTAACAGAGACTCTCAAGGACTCCAATTACCAGAGTTTCTTCCTTTCTCAGTGGGTCATAGTACTATTAGTCACTGCAATATAAATCACTGTATTGTCAGCACTTAATTATTGTGCTTGAGTGTCTATGGCAATTTCTGCTGTTGCATCCTAATTAATTTTCCTGGTTGGGGAGGAAATATTGTAACCTTTATTCTGCATTGATTTAGTAATGACTCCTCGCCACCACATGATTACACACTCACAATTACTAATAGAGGAATCCTGTGCATGGTTCATTCAGAAGATAGTGAGGCCCACAGTGCTATCTTCTTCCATGACTCAGCAGCATAGAAATACTTGAGTTGTCTTAAATGGTGCATGCCAAAACTTTAAATGCATGGTGGTAGAAGAGCTGCTTTAGTTGCTCTAGGGTAGGTGGATCAAAGACTGTGATCTTCAAAGCTGCTCAGATGTGGCAGCTTGGATAATCAAAAGATTCTTATTACAATATCATGTAAATGTTATGGGAGTGATTTTTGAATCAGAGTGGCTATGAGAAAATGAATGCAATCAACTCTCATGTCACGCTGATTCACATTACAGTCCTGTGCATGTCTATTCAAAGGTAAGACCAAATTCAGTTCAGAGGGATTTACAGTACTCCTTACTAAATGTGCACAGGATTGCAGCCTTAGCCTACTAAAGTTCATAGGCCCATTCATGGGTGAGTAGTTTCAGAAGTGCACTCATACAGCTAGACCCTGTGCATTCTTACTCTAAACTTTGTCCCACTGAAATTTTAGCATGGTACTTACTCCATTCCTGCCAACCTAGCAGTTCGAAAGCACGTCAAAGTGCAAGCAGATAAGTAGGTACCGCTCCGGCGGGAAGGTAAACGGCGTTTCCGTGTGCTGCTCTGGTTTGCCAGGAGCAGCTTAGTCATGCTGGCCACATGACCCGGAAGCTGTACAACGGCTCCCTTGGCCAATAAAGCGAGATGAGCGCCGCAACCCCAGAGTCGGCCACGACCGGACCTAATGGTCAGGGGTCCCTTTATCTTTACCTTACTTACTCCATAGTAAGTGTGTGCATAGAACTGGAAGCTTAAACTGGCTTGTCTCCTTTAATTCACACTCAGTTCACACTCAGAACAGATCTGGTGAAATCAATGGACAAATCAAACATGTCACTGATCAGGATTTATGCCAGGCATAGGCAAACTCGGCCCTCCAGATGTTTTGGGACTACAACTCCCAACATCCCTTGCTAACAGGACCAGTGGTCAGGGATGATGGGACTTGTAGTCTCAAAACATCTGGAGGGCCGAGTTTGCCTATGCCTGATTTATGCTGTTATGGACAAATGCAAATAGAAAAGAAAAGGAAGAATTGTTCTTGCTAGGGATGGGCAAAACTGTAATTTGGTTTCTCTCAATTTCTCATTTTTCCAAACCTATGTGATTTTGCCAAATATGCATGCTTTGGCATGCAGTTTCCCCTAATATAGATTTTTGTTACGGTATTTCCCCTAATAAATGCATTTTTATAGTATATGATTTTTTTTTTTGGTACAATACTGGGCTGAAAAACTGCACTGCAAAAATGTGCAAATTTCAAAGGATTTCTGTGTTTTGGGTTGCACATTGTTTTGGAACATGCAAGTTAGGTATCTTCTCCTTTATATGTGAACAGAATCTTGGAGAAGCCAGTTCCAGAGTCTGACGATGTGCTGATTGAAGCAGTCCTTGCTTTTGTCTTAGCAGCACCCTTAACAAAGCACAGTACCTTGGATTCTTTAGGGAAATTCACGCTTGTTGAAATAGTTTCACAGTGCTTTTAGTGTATAGCACTGGTGTTGCTTTAAGCTAGATGGTGAGAGACCTTTGAGGCCGCCTAACAATATTAATCAACCTTTCACTCATTTTTGAAAGGAATCAGTCTTTTTTTGAACTTTGTTCCTTCATTTCCTCCCTCTCGCTGGCTCCTAGCTTTGACTCTTGCTTCTTTACCCATTTAAGAGGGGAAATGAGTTTTCAGTTATACAGCTGGGCTTTTATAGAGGGAAATTATTCTATTATTCTTTGTGACAAGCAGCTCTTGTTTACGTGGCCCTTGGGAGAGCCTTACAGGAGTAGGGTTCTGGTTTTTCTTTTTTCTTGGCAGGACTCCAGTGAATTTATCAGCTTCATGACAGGAAGAAAGCTTTTCTCATCATGAAGGCTGTGTACAAACTACACATTTTAAAGCACCCCCCTCCAAAAAAAGAATCCTGGGAACTTTAGTTTGTTAAGAGTTCTGGGAAGTGTAGCTCTGTGAGGGTAAAGAAACTGCAGTTCCCAGAAAGCACAATCAGGATGGTCAGATAAACACTTCACACATGAGGTCACAAGTTGCACATTTTCTTCATGTGATAAGTGTTCTATGTGTGCACATACAGCTCCTCCATGTAAGCAGATCATAAAATAATAGACTTCTAGAGTTGGAAAGGACCCTGAGGGTCACAATTTAAAGTGTTAGTGCGGACTTTTAAAGCCTCAGCCCAGTATACCTGAAGGCATGTCTCCACCTTCATCATTCAGCCCAGACACTGAGGTTCAGCTCCTAGGGCCTTCTGGCAGTTCCCTTACTGCGAGAAGTGAAGCTACAGGGAACCAGGCAGAGGGCCTTCTCAGTAGTGGCGTCTGCCCTGTGGAACGCCCTCCCATCAGATGTCAAGGAAATAAGCAACTATCTGACTTTTAGAAGACATCTGAAGGCAGCCCTGTTTAGGGAAGTTTTAAATGTTTGATGTTTTATCGCTTTATTATTATTATTATTATTATTATTATTATTATTCTGTTGGGAGCCGCCCAGAGTGACTGGGGAAACCCAGCCCGTTGGGCGGGGTATTAATAATAATAATAATAATAATAATAATAATAATAATAGATCTATTTCGACCCCTGCAATACAGGAATATGCAGCTGTCACATAAAAGGATCAAATCTGAAACCTTGACGTTATCAGCACCATGCTCCATCAGCTGAGCTATCCAGGAGCTCCACACATGTATTTTGGCAGACAATGTGTGCCAAGTGTGCAGATGGTGGGCACATGACTGCCACATGTATTGCCAGTGTAGGCATGGTGGCAACAGAGGGCTAGCCCACACAGCCCTCTCCCATCATTATTTGAATATATGAAGGGGTTCCTCTAAACTCCCCCAATTGTAATGGGCAGAACATACAAATTCTGCCTCTTCTATGCTTTCCTGACATTCAGGCAGTGGTGACTGAAGCTCAAGGACTTCAGTTTATGGTATTTCATATAGGGCAGCTGTTGGAAAGGTCTTGTCCTTTCTGCCTTCCAGAATCTACCACTGCGCAACATGATTCACAACCCAGCTACTAATCCACAGGAAAGTAATTTATGAGTCAAAAGTTGAACTCAGTGCTTTATGCAGGTACATAAACCAAGCTTGGCATGGACTGGGAGTAGGTGGCAAAGTCATGCCACAATGTTCCAGACAGCTAAACAGGTGTTGCAAAGATTGCTTCCTGGAAAACAAGTCCGTTGGGCAAACCTGGCTCCTGCTTGCTCCTTAAAATGGTAGGCTGGAGTCATACTCATCTTGAAGCTCTGTAGCAACTCTTGTTGTTGTTCTGTTGTTTCAGGACTGATGGTTTTCTTGGACTTAATCTGAACTGAGGCTGATTTCAGGCATGATTTGCAGCTAAGCTTTGCTAATACAATGACAAAGATCTTTAAGAGTTCTAAAAACCCTGCTAGTCAATGTCCTGTTGAATATTATTCTAAAAAATATAACTAATCGTTCTGTAAGAACTGACATTAAACCGCCTACAGCTAAGAAAAAGGAACTTCACAAAGTTTGACCTTCATCTTGGAAAAATTGATAAACAGCAGGAATACACTGGAGACGTAAACAAGACATTTTCTGCTTAGACTGGAGATACATTACAACACAAACTCAGGTGTTTCCTTTTTCCTGGCCATCAGGATTTCTATCCTACAGCTGCTTTGTATTTGATGTTCCTGCTTTTAATTACAAGTAATTAGGAAGGGCAACATTGTTGTAGGCTTCCTCTTGAACAGTTCAGTAAATGAGTTAGATTGCCTTTGCTACTGCAAGATGGTTGCCAGTCTAGCTTAAAGTTGACAGAAACTTTATAGTACAGAGGCACAGAGACACCACAGGAGATCAAACTACCAAATACAGTATGCGACTTTCATTGGTATCATCTTACAATGTGGCAAATATTGCAAATATCAGATGCAAACAAATGGGTGATAAAAGGAGTTGAAGTTTTCTTGTTCTAACTGACCCTCTCCTTTTTTCAACTTTATACACAGTAGTAGGCAGAAATTCAACAGTGGCATGAAATATTCCCACAGCATGGAGAAAGGTAACAGCCACAAGGGACACTGTAATAGCTAAGTCATTGCTGGTGTTAAAAAGGTTTGTTTGGACTGTTTTGTGTCAAATCGATAGCTTTTTACATCAACATTGCATCAGTTGTGCATCCAAACTTGACCCACTTCTTAACTGAATGCAGGATTGTTTTTAGTAAAGCAAGTTTTCCAGCTGCTCAAATTCCCCATCAGAAACTCCACACTAATAAGAAGAAGAAGCTGAACCAACATAAAGTGTGTTCTCCTCCTTGCTTACACTCTGTATCTGTGGCAATTTCTCCATAACAGTCAGTGCTTATTTACTATACAGTGAAGATTCATTTATGATTCTGCCTTAGTTCATTAACTAACAGGCACAAAAAGCTGGACTTTGAGACTATTTACAAAGATGTGAAAAGTGCTACCTGCCTAAAGATGTAGGTGAAGAAGAGAAGGTTCTGGCCCAAAAGATGATGGCGTTTTAGCATAGTTTAGGCAGTTTGTTTTTAAGCATTCTGCCCTATATTTATGTACATGTGGTCCCTGACATTGGGTCATAATCCCCACCCACTGCCCATTTTTCCAATTGCCAGTTGCTTTCTAACGGCACATTTTTCCAGCTCTAAATTTTGCATCGAACTGCACAGTGGAAGTTATTTTCTCTTTCATTTATTCTGCTTTGACCTAAGTGTAATCATAGTAGTTTCCTTCTATGAAAATGCAATGGTCTTTCCCTGCTGGTAAGGAGCAGTAATGACCATTTTATCTCACACAGCTTTCTTATTAACCTTCAAAACTTCCAGAACAACTTTCTTTGCTAATGCACGTATTATCTGAAGTGCACTGACACTCAGGGGCCAGAAAGCAACTTTAGCTTTGCTTCCCTGCTGCGTTTTGTATCGGACATTTTTTTTATCTAGCTGCACTTTTCAGTCTATTAGAGGACTGTACCAAGTGTCATGGCTGTTTGGGGTGGGTGGGGAGAAGGAAAGAGAGATATTTAATAACCGGACTGAAATTTCACTTCAGGGTGAGATTTAAGACACACATGAGGATACTCTCATTAGCTTACAGGCATTTAACCTGCCAACACTCTGTACTACTAACACAAAGTTTCTATCCTTCACCTTTCTAAAATGTCACCTACCCAGAAAGAAAAAGTCCTTGGGCCCCTTTTGAACCTGGAAATATTTGAGGTTTTGAAGCCATAAGGCTGTAGCACTGTGTTGGCGATCTCAGTATTAAGGATAATATATCTGTATAGGTAAGCTGTGAACTTTTAAAAAAGGTTTCTGGGGAAACACTGACCTTTTCAAGTACATGATTTGCTTTGATTGAAATCGCTTCTATCTATCTACTTATTTGCAAGCACTTTTCCATGCTTTCAGGATGGGCCCACCACCTTCCTGCACCTCTACCCCAGAACAACTTTTCTACTCAAGCTACGTAACAGGCAGAAACCCAACAAATGCTACTTTCCTCCAGCATATGCATTCAACTGATAGGGGGGATCCTCACCAGTTGAATTACTGCCTGCTATACAGCTGCTAAAGGGAGAGAAGGCCCAGTAAAAAAAAAATATGGATCATTTGCTATGATTTAGGCCGTGTGTGTCCTGATTTTTAGAGGCATTGTCCTCTCTTTGAAGGAACCCTCAGTATGAAAATCTCTGGTCCAATTCCAGTTTAAAGATAAAGAACTATTAACAGAAAGGAAGGACCTGGAAGAGGCCCGCAGGCCACTAGGGTTGCCAGGTCAAGGGCATCCCAGACCCTGAGATTTCAGGGCCCAAACCTGAGACCTAGGGATAGGCCCTGGCCATGTTATGACAGGATGCCCCTGGTGATGTCACGAGGACAGGCCCTGGAGAGGGAGGTTAATGGGGAGTGAGGAGCGGAGGAGGACAGACCACACAGAATGTCAGTGCTATAATTTGCAGCTAGCTTCTGCCGGGCTGAAGCATGCAAGTTGCATGCATAGTCCATCAGGCCCAGAGGGAAAGTGTGAGTGAATAGATGAGTGAACAGCATCAGTGCTGTTTCCTGTTTTCCTCCTCCTCATTGAACATTGGGCCTGAAGAGTAAGAGGCGGCAGGAGGAGGAGAAAGTGCTGGCAGAGAGGAGAAGCATCATCACAGACCCTCCAAGTGTCCCTTTTTTCCAGGGACGTCCCTGATTTAGAAAAGCCGTCCTGGTTTCTGATTTGATCCTGGAATGTCCCACTTTTCCTTAGGATGTCCCTATTTTCATTGGAGAAATGCTGGAGGGTATGGAGTTATCCAACCCCCAAGCCGTCTGAAGGCAATCATGTATAGGGAAGTTTTTAAAAAATGTTTACTGTTTTATTGTGTTCTTATGTATGTTGGAAGCTGCCCAGAGTGGATGGGGCAAGCCAGTAGGATGTGTGGGGTATAAATAGTAAAATTATCACTATGGACTGGGAGAAATGTTGTAGGATATGTCATCAGTTGATGAGAGATAGTAGTGAACCCCTAGGCAACCCAACTGTTTAAAGGCCTGAGGCTCCAAATATTTGAGAGACCCTCTCAGATCATCAGATGGACCTTCTAGGTAGTCCCACCACCCTTATATGTTTGGCAGGTGGCAGCACAGGAGATGACATTCTGTAGCAACTAACTCCCTGTCTGAGCATGCCAAGGACATAAAAAAATCTGGAGATGGCCCGCCAAAAGCTATCTTTTTCCTACAAAAAATTATGTTTTTCCATACAGCAGTACTCACAAGGATTTCCCCCCATCACTCTTACGTCATGGTTGAGCAGTTCTCAGGAACCTGGAAACTCATCTCTAGTGAAAATTTTGATGAATATATGAAAGAACTGGGTAAGCAGACATTTTGTCACAAACTAAGGGCTTATCCCCTGGGGGAAATGGCTCTTTAGCATTCAATCCAAGGAAACAGCAGATTTTCTCTGGATTGACGTTTGCTCCGATTTAGCACTAAAGAATAGGTTTTCCCTGGGAAAGGAGTGGGGCAACAAGAAAACTGTTCAGAATGAGTCTGAGGCACTTTGGCTTAAAAAAAAAATACCGTTTAACAGAAAGGAGAGAAGATAGATGTTATCATGGATTGAATATCTTAAATAATCTCCTCCCACTGTTTTTATGTAACTGACAGATGGAGAATCGGAAGTCCTTTTTATTTTTCTCTAATGTTTTCCTTTTTTCCCTTTCCTTTTTTCTTTTTCTATTCTCTCTCTCTCTCCCATCTTCTTGTTTCTTTCCCCTTTCTTTGTTCTTTGCTTTCTTCTTCTTCTTTTGGGTCATATTTTTGGGGTCTTTGTTAAGGTCCAGGGATTATGTACTCGTGGGGTTGGTAGATGGTTGAGAGTGGCCCTAGGTGAGAGACAGGGTAATGTCAGTCTCCCAAGGTGAAATTCTGTTTTCCTTCTCTTCTGCAGGAGTAGGTTTTGCCCAAAGGAAACTGGGCAGCCTAGCCAAACCCACCATGACCATCACCACAGACAAAGATGTAGCCACCATCAGAACAGAGACGGTCTTTAAAGTTGCTGAGATTTCCTTCAAGCTAGACCAAGAGTTTGAGGAAATAACAATGGATAACAGGCGTGCCAAGGTGAATATTATTGTTTCCCCTAGGAATGGTTCCCATGGTGGGAAGTGCAGTATCTTGACAGGCGAGTCTGCTAATAATCAGAACTTCAGTTAGATAAATATATTCCTGTTGGTGGGGGGGAAGAAAGATAGCAGGTAAAACCAAAAATTCATCTCCTTATAACTCTTACTTTTATATTTATTTTTAAGAGCGTTATAACAAGAGAGAATGGTACTTTGATTCAAGTGCAGAAGTGGAATGGCAATGAGACTATCATCAAACGAAAAATAGCAAATGGAACTATGGTGTTGGTAAGCTTTTTCCATTTCATTCATACAACCATGTGGCCAGGGGAAGGACCATAGTCCAGTGGCGAAAGATAGGGCTGCCATATGTCCGGATTCTGTTGGACACTACAGGGATTTCAAAGGCAGAATTGACGTTTGGGGGGAATATAGCAACCCTACGGAACATTCAAACAGTTCCAGGTTCAATCCTGAGTATCGCCAGCTAGGGCTGCTAAGGTCCTCTGTCTGAAAGTCCCTGCCAGTCAGTGCGAGACAGTACTGAACCAGATGGACTAATGGTCTAATTCTGCAGGGCAGCTCTCTACGTTTCACCCCAGGGTTTTAAGGCAGTCAGTTCTGTTGTTGTTTGCTTAAAGTTGCAGCGATCGAGGCTGTAGTGTCAAGAGCCAAGGAGAATGCTATTCTTCCCAATCAAGTTGTTTTCACCAGTACTAGGACATAGTATACCTTCCCTGCCCATCAGACTGGAGCATGGAAGGAGAGAGTGGAAAAAAACAAGAAGAAATAGGGAAGAATAGCATTCTCCTTGGCTCTTGACACTACAGCCTTGATAGCTGCATTGTATTATGACAACCACCCTTCTGAAGTTAACAAATTGCTCTTCTACCCTCATGTCCTTTCTGTGAGGCAGTTACAGAAGGAGTGAGTGGACAGCCCCCAAAGTATATGAGGAAGGGTAGGAGTCGTGTGTCCATGATTTCAACAGCATGTGCAGGTCTGCTGCTTGGTCATAAGCTATGGTTTAATGTAACATGCAAACTGGGCCAGTGTTACTGGCAACAGCATCACAAGTACAACCCCACACATAGAAGCAACTGAGAAGACACCAGCATTACTATAAAGATGATTTTTTTTTTCATTTGCTAGGAATATATCATGAATGACATCATTTGTACCAGAGTCTATGGAAGAGTGTGAAGACATTATCTTTCCATTTCAGCTTGTTTTTCCTACGGCATATTAGTTTAGCGTTACAAAAATGAGCACAGTGCTTATGTGGAACTGAAATAAATAATTTCAAGGAATTGGCTTAAAGGAAGCTGCTCCAGTGACAGCCTTTCATATCACTCATACTCAGTCACCCGCACACACAAACACATGCCCTTTGAACAAGCTTACTTTGCAAAATTGATCACAATTCCTTTTCGCAAACTAAGTTTGTTACAGTTTCATGCATGTAAGAACATTCTTAATTGCAAAGGTTTATTTTGCATTTCAGCATTTTCCTTTCGGACACACCAGTTTCCAGGAATATTTGCACCAGAATGCAAATCAGTGTAGGGGGCAGTGGCTGTAGCTTACCAGATTCGGATGGAATGTGTTATTGAGCAAGAAGTCCCTTTGAAGTTGGGCTGTATAATAAGCTACTTACCCAAATCTGGCTGTGAACTGCAGCTGTTGATTAAAGGGTTATGATAATATACTTAGGGTATCCAATAAAGGCTAACTTGAGGTTAAGTCCAGTGGAGTTTGCAGTTTACATTTTGGGATGAAAGACACGCTAGGGAGAATTTAAATAAGAGGCAATCCATATATTCCAAACAGCAGACAATCAAGTACTTCCCCAACTCTGAACATACATAAATCCCACAAAGCTTGATGCATGAAAAAAGCTAGCACATTAGGGAGGCACCTAGGCCAATATCAGTTTTCCAAGTACAGAGTGCTTTTCTCTCCTCTGTACATACAAGTCCCTATGCTAAATTTAAAGTAGTACAGTTGTACCTCTGCTTACATTTCTATCTGGATACGTAATCTTTGGGATGCGGACGTGGCAAACTCCTAAGTATTTTTCGGTGTTTTGTCCTGTGCGCATGCGCAGAAACGCTCTACGTGCCGCGCGCATGCACAGAAGCGCTAAACCGTGCTGCACGCATGCCCAGAATCAGTCCTCCAGTTGCAAATTCCTCGGGATGAGGCCAGACCTCCGGTACGGATTCTGTTCGCAACCAGAGGTACCATTGTAGAGATAATAATGGGGTACTTGCTGCTACAAAGGTAAAAGGTAAAGGACCCCTGGACGGTTAAGTCCAGTCAAAGGCGACTATGGGATGTGGCGCTCATCTCGCTTTCAGGCCGAGGGAACCGGTGTTTGTCCACAGACAGCTTTCCGGGTCATGTGGCCAGCATGACTAAACCGCTTTGGCACAATGGAACACCGTGACGGAGCGCACAGAAAGGCCATTTACCTTCCCGCCATAGCAGTACCTATTTATCTACTTACACTGGTATGCTTTTGAACTGCTAGGTTGGCAGAAGCTGGGCTAAAGCAATGGGAGCTCACCCTGTCGTGCGGATTCGAACCGCTGACCTTCTGATCAGCAAGTCTAAGAAGCTCAGTGGTCTAGACTACGGCACCACCTGCTCCTTCTGCTGCTATGGTATCTGGCTGTACGCATAATGCACAGAACTAATGCATAAAAACCTAAGAGTCCTGCAGGCGCAAGCCAAAGTTCCATCTAATGTATCATTCTTGCAGTGGTGAACCAGATGTCTACAGGATGCTTGCAAGCAGGACTTGAGTGCGAAGTATTCTCCCCAATTGTGACTCCCAGCAACGGGTATTCAGAGGCACACTGCCTCCTCCATCCACTGCTTTGATGGCCTACAGTTCTAGCGATTAAGATACTGAAGTAAAACCTGTGGGATAAATCCAATCTCGTATAACCAACATGCTTACCTCAATTTAATGCATTAAGGAGTTAAACCCATAGAGTAAGAAATCTTGCCAGGATTGGTTAGTCCACACACCCTCTCACCTTGAGAGGGTTACCAAACTCGCCTCAACAAAACTAATAAATAGAAATTAAAACAGGATTATTAACTACCATTAGACCCACAGGCTACATTATTTGGATATTGTTATCTGTTCTTTGCCAGCTGGTCCTAAGGTGAGTTACCACAATTTAAAATCCAGCAATTAAAAACAATTACAATTTAATTTACAGGAATAGGGGATTAGAAAAGTATTTCCTCCCTTCTGTTACATAAGCTATCTTGGGGATATGGGCAATTGCAGCCTTCCAGCTTCTCTTGACCTTGTAGCTCCATTTCCCACCGTAGCTGGGTCAAATTTTTGAAGAATCTCTTATTTAAGTATTGCGTTATTCTGCCACAGTCTGAGTGGGTGGAAAACTGATAATCCGTATGCTTGCCAGCGGGTAGACCAGCCTCCCCCAACCTCGTCCCATCAGATGTTGCTCATCATTCTTCACCATTGGTTGTGCTAGCTGGGGCCGATAGAGATTGAAGTTCAAAACATCTGGCAGGCACCTGGTTGTCCTCAACCCCCAGCGTACCTGGTGGCAAGTCCCCACTGGTGTATGCAGTCCCAAAAAGTACATTCCTGAATTGCTTCTGGAATATCCAAGCCAAGGCCCATCCTCATGGGAAGTCCACCAGACACAGAACCTCACCTCTGCTTCCCATTTATCCCTTGCATGCTGATTGCAGCTTCTAGGCTAGATGAGGCATGTGACCCTCACCTCTTCCAAGCCCACTCCAGCTGAGGTATCACAACCTTCTTCCAGAGCTGGTGAGCTCCATCTGATCAGCTCATGAGCTGGGCTGTGGGCCATTGCTGGCTTCGGCCTCCTAGAGCACACCTTCCACTGCTCCCTATGCCTCAGAGCCCGCCATGTTCGTGGAGATGGGGAGCTCAGGCTCTGGCAATGGGCCCTGCTTTGGTCCTTTGCACCAACACCAACCCCCTTGCTGTCCGCTGTCACCCCATGAGTACTTTCTTTCTTCTTTTTTAAATTTTTTATTTCCAAAACCGAAAAAAGAAAAATTACAATAGCTGGTACAATACCACCAAGTGGTTCAGAGAGTTAATCAGGATAAAAAGAAGGGCTTTGATCAAAAAGTGTCAAAATTACGAAGTGAATTAATACAACCTAAAAAGAAGACCATCTCTAAAATCTACAATTTGCTGTTAGAGTGGGAACTGAAGGACGAAACAACCAAAGAAGTAATGATAAAGTGGGCAAAGGATTTTGGTCATACAATCCAATTGGGAAATTGGGAAAGGTTGTGGAAGGTGGATATCAATTTCACAACCTGTTATACGATAAAAGAGAACATGATGAAAATGTTTTACTGCTAGTACCTCACTCTGGAAATACTGGCTAAGATTTACAAAAAGCAGTCAAACTTATGCTGGAGATGTAAGAGGGAGGTGGGAACCTTTTATCACACATGGTGGGGATGTAAAATTGTAGGGAAATTTTGGAACGAGGTATATAAGGAGCTGAAAAAAATATTCAGGATTTCATTTGCCAAAAAGCCATACTTTCTATGCCCCCGACCTCTCCTTCTCCACCCCCAGCTTGCCTCGGTATGTATCAGTCACGGCTACACCCCTCACCTGGATCCTCTTTCCCCTCTCCATGGTCCTGCCAGTTCGTGACACTGGTTGAAGAAAGCTGGAGTCAACTTTCTGGTGCCTGCTAAAGAACACAGGAAGTTGTCTCATAGTATTAGTCCAACCAGCTCTACGCTGTACCTGAAGTATCTGAAGAAGTGTGCATGCACATGAAAGCTTATACTCAGAACAAACTTAGTTGGTATCTAGAAGGTGCTACTGGACAATTTTTTATTTCAACTGCTCTTTCCACAGTAATTATCTGATTTCTGTTTTAAACTTTTTAACTGTATAGTTTTATATATACTTTTTGTAAACCACTTACATTTTTTATGTATATAAAATATAAGTATATAAATATTGTTATAAATAAATAAATAGACATAAGATTCTGGGTTCTAACAAAACTGGAACCCAGTAGTAATGAAATATTCGACGAAATATTTAAAGCTCTATTGAATATATGAAAAGAAACGCACACACAATTAAATCCATCCATAAGCCACAGATATATTTGGTGGAACATTTTCTGATTTTTTTAAAACAAAATTTTGCAGAGGCATACATTTGCTATTTTCTGAGGTTGTCTTTCTTATTTGCTTTGCGTTGTGTTATGTTCTATAAGCAAAATAAGTAAGATGGTTAAAAAACAACAACAACCCAAACACTGTTTGGATCTAATCCTATATGTAGATATAGGTTACTCTCTCTTGCCAAATGGAAATCATTAATTTCAATGTGACATTGAGGCATATGATGTGAGCATGTCCAGTGATATATATTTTTTGGTCTGTAGTTATTGTCTGCATTCATTTTGTATTGCACAAATGCTTTTCGTTTGCAGATGTTCATCTACTTTTAAATTATATTCCTGTGAGGACTAATAGTAGGACAAAGATGGATTTTGCAAGCCCTTATGGCTGCCAAGAGGCTTATACTTCAAGCCTGAAATGACACAGAACACCCACCATCTATTATGCAAAGATCCGGGGACTTTACTGCCCTTGCTACGTTTGAACACATTTCTTATAAATGCTAATTTCCTTTGGATATGTATCAGGGTATTTCGATAACCTATATTGACTCGCATGTTTAAAATGAGATGGCTGTATTGGTTGTCATTGTGTTATTGTGAGCTGATGTTTCTTGTTGAAAAAGAAATGGTTAATTGCACAGATGAGAGCATCAGGTTTCATGTAGAGTTGCCTATAAGGCCGTTGCAACTCTAATCTCTTCGCTAAGTCCTTTACCCCAAACAATTTTTCCAGGATGGGGGAGGGAAGTGGTACCAGCTAGTGCAGAGCACAGCTGGAAAAAATACCATGCTTATCAGTTAGTATTTTTCAGCCCATTATCTCTCTTAGCCATAAACATCACCCACTTTTATTGTGCTGATAACAATCTGAGTAAAGTTTATATAACATTTTAACTAAAGCTTCCCTTCATTTTGCAGACATTAACATGTTGCTTTTTAATGTACGTGAAGATTACGTTATTGTGAAATCTGTGGAGGAATGTCTAGTTTGAAATGCAAGACTGTACACTTCTATATGTGAATGTCTACAAGACAGCACACTTGGAAAAGTATGTGAAATAGAGAGCAAAGATAGCTGAGCTACCCCCTGAGAAAAAACCCAAAGGCCATCATCATAGGGCAATATCAGACCTTTACTCTGTGTGAGACTTGGAAAATACTGAATTTAGCCAGGCAACAGCGGAATCCTAAACCACCCAAATATGGGATCTTATTCTCTGGAACCAATCCCTAGTAAAGCTATCTGGCTTTTATTACTTGAGGGATGTCAACAGCAACAAACTGATGTACCGCCAAAGAGACAATGTGTTTGCCTGTTTGTTTTAGAAATGTGAACATACCATATTGGTGTATTAGCATAAGTGAGAGTATATTAGTACGAAGAAGCAATGTACATCATTTTAACTTGGGGAAATGAGTCCCTCTACTGGCTGGCTAACAACTATACAGGACACTTCATTTTCAGCCATGCCTGATTTAATAGTGATGCAACTCCTGCAAAGGAATACGTATTAGTTCTTTTTTCAAAACGATGAACTCAAGCGTAGCCAGCCCTTCCCTTGCACAGCACAGGCACACCCTTACTATTTTACACACCTTTTCCTCTTATTGTTTCCAAATGCCTCTTCTCAAGTACATCTCTTCCTTGGTTATTTGTTAAAGGCAACAATGCGTATGGGACAATGCCAAGGCTACTCCCATCAATTATGTTGCAACAGGACATTCGATCACAGGTGCTGGATATACAATTTTAGACTAGTTTTTAAGAAAACAACTATCACTGAAATACATGTTTTAATTACTGCTCAGTGAAGGCGGCTCTGGAGCATGCAAATTTCTGAAAATAAAGGGCAAGAATAGTCACGGTCGTTTTAAAGCCAAAAATAAAGCTGGACTTTATTTTAAATATATTACTACAACACTTTTCAAAGCAATTCTCAACTTTACAAAGTAAAGCTTCTTAATATTAGCATTCCCCGCCCTTAGATTTTATACAAAAGCTCAGAATTTATCTGGCCTGCTATGCTAAAGAATCATTCTGAAGACGGTTGAAGTACAGGAAATGTTTCTAGAGCTTACACTTGAGTTGTCCCCTTGCATTGGTGCTATAGTCCATGCACTGCTAAAATCTAAACACTGGTGATAAATCCTATACACTAGGTGAAGGGGTTGCCAACCATTTTTAGGTCTATGGGCAAAAGTACAAAATGGAGAAACTGTGTTGTGTGGGTACCACAACCGTGTATGAATATGCGCAGTCACTAACACCCTCCCTCCTCGCCAGCAATTATATTTGATGGAATTGTTTTTGCTCCCAACCTCCAAAATCTAATGGTGGTGGCAATTTTCCTGGAGAGAGAAGCTAGGGCTAACCTTCCTTCCCCAGCAATCTCTGGGAAGAGCACCTCCTTGCAAAAGTTAGACTTTCATTATCCCATTAGGTTTAGGCTTATTTCCAGCCTAATTTCAGCAGGGGGAAGAATTGAGACAGGACCCTGTGGGTGCTAGGAAGCTCTTCTCTGGCCATATGCGCACCCATGGGTGCCAGATTAGCAACCTAATGTTTCAGGACAATGGCGGAGGTTCATGTGACTAGGCCATAAGCCCTGTTGGTTATGGCTGAACTAGAAGATCTAGCATAATGAAAGCTCTAATTACGGAAGACCAGAGGACCATTAACCACGTGCCTACAAATATTACATTGGTGGCACTTCTCCACGGTTGCAAACAGGTCGTCTGTACATCCAAAATAGCACCACCAAGTGAATCATCACAGAAAACTGCTAGTAACAGAGCTATGGTTCTATCAGGAGACCTGTATTTTACACTGAAAGCATTTTGGCTGTCAAAGTTCCAGCTGTGCAGGTACAAGCTTTAATGTATGATTCAAGTCAATATTTCTAGACACCACAAGGCTACCTTCCTTACACCTCCCAATGCTTCTTTACAGTTAAACTTTTCTTTCTAACAGATGGCAAACGTCAGATATTTTATAGCACGTAAGACTGACACATGCAGCTTAACAGATAAATCCCTGAATGAGTGTTAATCAGAAAATGTAACGAAAAGTCTTATGTCATCTTAAAGAAGACCAACAAATATATTAAAGGAGAAGCTTTTCTGGGCCATAGCCTGCTTTCTGCAAACAACCTACACAAGCTTATGCCCTAATTGATTCATAAGTCACTCTTTAACGCACCACAAGACTTTCTGCTGCCCCTGAAAGAGCTATTGTTTACTTACTTACTCCACTTCAGCTGATCAAACACTGACTTCTAAAATAAACCAAGAAATAAATATCTGGAACTGGAAATAAACTTCTCAAAATAAGGCTATAAAAAATTTCCTGTGAAATTTCAGTGTAAAATTCAGCCAAATGTTTACTCTCATATTGACAATAACAGTTCCATGATTTTTGGCCAAATATTTTTACACTAGTTTAATAATTAGGTATTTGAAAGAGGGCATGCCTGTCTTATTTTATTTTTGCATTTGGAATCTAAGTAATAATTTCCCCTTTTAATACACCTTTTAACAGTTATTGTGAAGGAGAAAGGAAAAACCACAATTCTGTGAAAAGCTGCAGAATAATAAAGCCAAAGCTAAACATTTTAAAGTACCATAGATTTCAGTTGACGAGACTTTAAGCATATGCTTTTATGCCACCATGTCACACACAATGTTTTCAAAATGGTTAACTGGATCCTGACTTCAACTCTGACATCCTGTGCTCTGCATATCAAAGATGATACTGATCAGGCCAGTATCAACAAGGTTGATATGAAATACAATATGAGGTGGAAAATACAGAAAACAGAAGTTGGCAAATGAAGAAGTTTTGTGGCCAAACTGGACACTGAGAGGGAAACAAGAGGGCAGTTTTTCCATCGTAATGCTAACTTTGCAGGGAAGACTTGGCAGGCAGATATGTGCTTGCTGATTCTCCCCAGCAAGTTCTGCTCGCATCTAGCTTTGTGTCAGAAAATGTGTTTGGCTGAAGAGAGAGTCCACAGAAATTGTGCAGGAGAAACTGTGGGCTGTTCAGGAGTTATGCATCTGCTCCACCTGCTGGCTGACCTGTCCTTGCAACCACCTGCAACCGCCCACTCCATGCTTGTACTGACAAACATGAGTTTGAGGCCACTTACCGTATTTTTCGCTCTATAACACGCACTCAACCATAACACGCACGTAGTTTTTAGAGGAGGAAAATCCGTAGGCATGCCACCCGTAGGCATTCCCTCCACAACATGCACAGACATTTCCCCTTACTTTTTAGGAGGAAAAAAGTGAGTGTTATGGTGCAAAAAATACAGTATTTGCAAAGGTAACATCTAGTTTGGTCCTCAGATTACAGAATGAGTCTCTGGGCCCAAGATGTTTGAAGCAGAAATCCTACCACCACACCCCATATGTTTTCCTGTAAGAGACATAAACAAGGTAATGAAACATTATTAAAAAAAGACAGAACACATTTCTAGGAACTTTGGGAAGGACTGAAGCATCAAGCTTTGAAATGTCAGAATTCAGCAACAGATCTATATCACGTGCCCTAGCACAAAGGGTGCATTTCACATTAAAAGCTCTTTTTAAGTATACAGACCAGCTGATAGGAATTGTCCATAACAGAGATGGTGCAATTATAACATTTAATTTGTTTCGTCATCCCTTTGGTAGGGAATGATCTGAATCTCTTTTGCTATCCGCTCTGCTAGTACTTGGCTATTTGCAGCAATTATTCTTCTTGACATCAAATCAAATGGTGCCCCTGGGGACGAAAAAAACAACAAACACAACTGTGTTATTTATGAACTAATATTATGAAGCAGGGTTTTAGCTATAATTATCGAAATACTCTGGATAAGTCATGTGAAAATTTATTAAGGACCACTCCAAAGTAACCTAATAATAATAATAATAATATACCACCTTTCATCTGAAGATTGCATAGTGGTTTACAGTACAGGCAACCCCCGTCTGCTAGTCATACTAATCTGGTGTGTTTTCCAGGACAAAAGTAGTGGGTTAAATCCTGCAAAAACTTGAGACCCTGACAACCCACTGGATGGAATACACTCAAATTCTAAAGCCCCACCCACTGTTTATTAAACTGACAACCGTTAAAGACATAGAACACAATCAGAATTGCACATCACAAATGCACATCCCTCAGTTAAGAAAGCAGAAATTAACTGGTCTTGTTACATTCCCAACATATTTTACCTGAGACATCGAGCAGCACTCCGCCCGCTTCCATAATGATAATCCCAGCCCCTGCCATATCCCAGCAGTGAATGCCCATCTCGTAGTAGGCATCTGCTCCTCCTGTTGCCACCAGGCACATGTTTACGGCTGCAGTCCCAACTGCTCTAATCCTAAAGCAGAGAAAGTATATTATTGCAACAAATTCAAACCCTGCAGTTTCACATTGAAATATTCACAGTAATCACCAGTCATTCGAAATGCAAAAGAAGCAGATGCAAACCAAATCATTTGACCTGGGTCTCTTTCAGTGAGATAAGTTAGTCGTGACTTAACTTAGGTCTCTGTGAAATCGTGTCTTCTCAGAAGTAAATCCTATTGGGATGAATAGCGCTTATTCCCAAGTATGTGAGTATAGGAATGCAGCCTCAGTCTGGATCTAACTCAATAGCTGCATATTGTTTTTAATAGGCACACACTGCTGCATTGTATCATTTATCCATTATGTCCTAAATTATATATAACCCCCCACAATGTGTGACCTCTTAAGCACTTTAGAATAGCTGACTTTTTGGCCTCTTAATAGTGCCCCCTTGTGAAACCTTTGGCCAGAACATTCACGACAGAACACCAGATTAGGCTCACTTAACTGCTACAAACATTGACGTTCTCTGCCTTGCCCTCGCCTTCCTGCAACTGAAATATGCTGTTATACACACACAAGCAAATATTTTTAAAGAAAGGATAGCCAACACTACAGTTTTAAGGACTATTTGTTAAAAAACCTAAGTTGTGCCTTATTCTAAACAAGCCTCTTTGATGCCATGTAGATCTCAAGAGTGCCTTCCATCAGCTTCAGCTTGTGGCCCAGCTGCGCCCCTATCTGGACAGGGATAGCCTAACTTCTGTCATCTATGCCAGCGCATAGACCTTCAGGTTAGATTACGGCAGCATGTTATACGTGGGGTTACCTCTGAAGACAGTTCGGAAACTTCAGCTGATGCAGAATTCAGCAGCCAGGTTGCTTACCGGGGCAAGACAGTTTGAGCATATAACACCAATCCTGGCCTGACTGTACCAGCTGCCAATCAATTTCTGCTTCAATTCAAAGCGCTGGTTTTTACCAATAAAGCCTTAAACGGCTGAGGACCACAATACCTCAAGGACCACCTCTTTCCATATGAACCATTGCAGACCCTATCATCATCTGAGGACCTTGTTTGTGTGCCTTGTCTGTGAGATGCCTGGATGGCGGTAACATGGGAATGGGCCTATGTGTGGTGGCTCCCCACTTATGGAATGCTCTCCTCAGGGAGGTTTGCCTGACACCCGTATTACATTTCTTTAGGCAGTAGGCAAATACTTTCCTCTTCTTCTAGGCCTTTGGCTAATTAAACAATCTAGCGCTTGCCGATCAGAATGTCAGCAGTTCGAAACCCCGCGATGGGGTGAGCTCCCATTGCTCAGTCCCAGCTCCTGACAACCTAACAGTGTGAAAGCACGTCAAAGTGCAAGTAGATCAATAGGTACCGCTCCGGCGGGAAGGTAAATGGCGTTTCTGTGTGCTGCTCTGATTCGCCAGAAGCGGCTTAGTCATGCTGGCCACATGACCCGGAAGCTATACGCCGGATCCCTCGGCCAATAAAGTGAGATGAGTGCCACAACCCCAGAGTCGTCCGCAACTGGACCTAACGGTCAGGGGTCCCTTTACCTTTACCTATGGCCTTTTAAACTGTTTGTGGGAGGGTTATTGTTTTTTGGTAATGGCATGCATAAACTGCCTTGTGACCTTCGGATGCAGGACAGTAGAGTAATTTAATAAATAAACAAGAAGACGACGACGACGACATACCCATGAATAGGAATGTTCAGTAGTCTTTGCATGTTAGAAAGAACAGTTTTTATAACCTCTGGATCACGGTTGGATCCCAACTCTGACACTAAGAGTGCTTTGGTAATATCTGTAGAGAGGTGGGAGGGGGGGAGGAAAGGTAGACAAGTCTGACCATTACTTTAATTCAGATTTGGCTGTTGTAGCTCAAAGGAAAAACAGTGAGTGTTTAAGAAAAATACTCGCACAATGTTCCCCCCACAGCATATAACTCATTAAACCATTATACAATATCCATACAAATGGTTTTATTGCCTTTTGCTCACAGAGTTCATGATCTTTTGTACTTTTATCTCACTTTACTGTACACCACTTCAATAACTTTTGGTTGTGAAGCGGTTTATAAATCTGCAAATAAATAGAAATTTGCATGTAACACACTAGGGGTGTCAGGATTTGGCCTCTGCTTCCTGCACTTACCTGAATTTATACAGTGCCCTTTGGTGAACATATGGTCTGTAATAAGATCAAAAAATAAGCACAAGACTGATACATGGGCCAACCCTGCTGCCTCAACCTTACTTGAAGGAGCAGATTTCACTCTGCACCCAAAGGTTCTCTATGGCAGGGTTTCCCAAACTTGGGTCTCCAGCTGTTTTTGGACAACAATTCCCATCATCCCTGGCCACTGGTCTTGCTAGCTAGGGATGATGGGAGTTGTAGTCCAAAAACAGCTGGAGACCCAAGGTTGGGAAACCCTGCTTTATGGTCTTCTGAGCTGAAAATTGTTTGTTTATTCCTACAGATAATATGTAAAATGAACAGTGAAGCTAGTATGGAAAAACACTCATCACATTTTGTTCACATGAATGATCTAGTCTCCAGGATAGCGTTCTCTGGGTGAAATCATGAATTCTATTCTAATATAGTGGTACCTCGGTTTAAGAACAGTCTGGTTTAAGAACGATTTGGTTTACAAACTCCGCAAAACCGGAAATAGTGTCTTGGTCTGAGAACTTTACCTCATTCTAAGAACGGAATCCGAACGGTGGAAGGGCACCGGCGGTGGGAGGCCTCATCAGGGAAAGTGCGCCTCGGTTTAAGAACGGTTTTGGTTTAAGAACGGACTTCCGGAATGGATTAAGTTCGTAAACCAAGGTACCACAGTACATCTAAAATAAATTTAAGTCAACAATTGGGTCTCTGCAATTCTCAATCCACAGGGTGAAATTCAACATCGTGCTAAGATGACCATTCTGCCAGCATAAGCATTTCTGCTTGCTGGAAATAACTATCTCTCCTCTCCTTCCTGTGAGCACTATCCTGGGGGTTCACTTTACCCTTTACAGTAGGATCTGGGGGAGGCACAGTGAGAGGTGGAGAAGCCCTGTTGTGCTAGTGGAAGTCATTCTGCTAGGGCACCAGGTTAGTTGAATCTGACTCATCACTTTCCCAATTTTGTATAGTCATACTGCTATATTAATGCAAAAGCCGTACCTTGTTGTTTTGATACTTGGAGCTTTTGCCCGTTGCAAAATGCTCCTTTTCCTTTCCTGCCGGTGTACATTTTGTCTTCTACACAGCTGTATACAATTCCAAATTCCATCTGCAACCAAACAAATGAAATATCATGGGGGGGGTTACGCTTTCAAAAAAAATTTACATTTTGTGTGTAGGCTGCAATGGTAGTATTTTACTTTTTTACTGTAGGTTAAAAAGAAATTATAAGTTACCTGTTTCTTTACAACAAAGCCAATTGAAACAGCCACAAAGGGAAACCTTGAAAACAAAAGAGATAAGCATATTGCACTTGTAAGCTCAGAGGCATAGTGTTAATGATTGACAGGCAGCATGTGTTCAACTGTAAATTAGAGGAATAAGGCAAACTTTTAACTAGCTACTCCTAATCAAATACAAACTGGAAAGCAAAGTCTAACATGACCATCCCACAGCACAACACAAAGATCTTACTCTGATTCCACAGGGGAGAAAGCAGAGAGGTATATTGCACAAGTCAATCATGCTCACTTCACTATTTTCACAGGGGAGAAACAAACCATGGCTTAATGTGATGTCCAAATCAAAGACTGCAATTTACCGGTAGTTGACTTAAAAACAACAACAACAACAACAACAACTATGATCAATAAGCCAAGAAGAAACATTGCTTAGATATGGTGGTTTGTTTGGAGCAAACCCAACTGTAATCCCTGGTTGATGTAAAGCTGAGAATGGGATCATAGTTTGATTCTTCCCAGTGCTAGTGGGGAAGAGTGAAGTGGGTATGATCGATCTGTGATTTAATGTGACACCTAAACACGCCCACCGTGACTCTAAGAGAAAGATGCAAAAAACATACCTGTGAACAAAGTTAGTCGTTCCATCAATAGGGTCAATAATCCAAGTGGGATTATCTGTCAAGGTACTTTTTGCACCAGCAGCAACAGATTCTTCTCCAATAAAACTAAAGGGATGTTTTTTTAAAAAACAAACAAACAAACAAATACAGGATTTACACCTGTCACATATAGAGCTTAAAATGTCACAACTTCAAAAATGATAATTCATCCAACAAATCATTTATGGAACATCCCATTCTCCATGGTACAGATTCATATTATGCACAGGAAATAGATAGCCATAAGAAGCCTTGTCGGATTTATTTCAGCTTCCTAGATTAGGCCGGATGTAGTCCTGGCAGCCCACAGTGATCTGTTGATGACTCTGGACAGCCCACAAAGAGGACAGGAATGCAACAACCTTCCCCACTACTGCCTCTGTCCTGGTGTGTCTCTAAAACTCCATCTTTCATGTATTTTTGTGATCTCCTTTTCATGTCACATAAACCAGAGATCATTACAATATCTTGTGGGAGTGAATTCCACAGTAGTTATGTGTTGTATGATACAGCGCTTTCTGCTATATATCTGTTATATATGCTTGGTAAGCAATGAGGTTGCACTGGAAAGCTCCACTATATTGGATCTCCCCATATAACCCAGCAGAACTTGCTAAAGTAGAGAGAGCCCCTTCTGCCACCACTGGTATTTTGCATCCTTCCTTTGCACCTATGTGAGACTTTGAACCTAAAATCAGTCCTAGAACTGGGATGTGTCAGTTAATAGATTTATCCTGTGTATCTCCCCTAAGCACTGGCCAAAGAAGAGGGCTAGATTTGTCACAGCAGGTCAGTTGGGAAGTCCTGATCTCTTGGATCAGGCTTGCTCTTCTGTCTTGAGAAACAAGATGCCCATGTGCATATTGCTGTTCTCTGCCAGACTTGCCTCACCTTCACATCGCCTGGCTATTCCCCACATGACAGTGATTTCATCTCTCCCAACAGGAGCAGCCCACTTCTCATGTTGTACCACACTGATAAAACGTGTCTGACCTATAATCCATGTTCCAGATCTATGAAGCTGTCACAACCATACCTAGCTAGATATTATCTGACCTTCCCACTTTTTTTAGGATCTGCAAACTCTGTCTCTATAGACAGCAGGCAACCTCTCACCCGTTCTACATGCACAACACTTTGAATAAAACATAATCTTCCCACATAGGCCTAACAGCATGGCGTACCATCTTACAATTAAGACTCTTGCTGACCTGCAGTAACTGAAATCACTTGTATGCTCACCCGCAAATGATCGTGGCTTGCCTGCATCCCGGGCAAATGGGCTACCCCTACCTAAGCAGCAACCATAACACCATGCTGACTCTCTGATCCACCTCTTCATATTTGCATAGCCTGTCATTCATTTCTCTTGGCTTCTACCACACCCTTGCTTCATCCTGCCATTTTGCCATAACTGAAAGAAGCTTCCTTAGTTACTGCCTACAGGTATTGGAGGTTCCATTATTCTCCCTTTTCCCATCCTTACCTAACTAGAATTGAAGTGTGATACATGGAGGTTATGCAAGACAAGCACAATTTAAAATGTAGAAAAAACTATGTTATTAGTTTGTTAGGTTCCCTGTGCTTATTTTGAGCCACTAGGACCAAAGGCTTCATACCTGTACTTCAGACACATCCTTCCTCTCCCCAGTGATAATAAAAAATCAAGTTCTAAAATATTCTGTACCTGTGAGATGGGTATTTTTCCTTTATAGAAGAAATAAGCATATTTTCTACTTTTTGATCAGTGACAGTCACTAGATCTGCTGGAGAGCTTTTAATCATGATAGCTATGTCCTTTGTTAGTGCTTCCCGAACTACCTGCAAAGAAAATTATTTGCATGACACTTTTTGAAAACAAATTAATGCACTCAGTCAGCTGCACAAAAACATTTCCTCCCTTGTGGAACAGGCAGAAGCTCAGGGACTTATGCACCAGAAATGAGAAGAGGTGCCATGCTCTCTCTGCCCCATCAATGTCACTTAACACATCCAAAGCGCTCTCCAAAGACTACTTAATGGTGTTATGAACGATCCCCACCGAAGTGCTACTATTCCAGCCTTTTCAGAACATATCAGATTCTTTCTGGTACAAAAAAAAAGAAAAAGAAAAAAGCCAGAAACCACCAAGGGCAATGGGAAGATTACAAATGCATGGCAGTATCATATGGATGACTTCTCAAGGTGAGTCGATGGGAATGGCAATTTCACAGTAAATAGCTCATCTGAAAGCAGCTATCATGCTCAGGCTTGAAGACAGCCATTTGTGATCATTGTCTCCTCTCCAAAAATGTCTAGCAAAAGGGAATTAGAGCATGTTGTTGACTGCTATATTTTTGGACTTCCTTACAAAGCTGATCATGCTTTTCTAAACCTTCCCTTTGTTTTTATATTTTAAAATGGAGTTGGTCTCCTTATTTGTTCTGCAAATACCCCATCGTTTTATACTGCTGAAGTACTAAACAGAAGTACAAGCAAGACGTATACATTTTCCAGAATAATTACGTGCTTACAAAAATTCAAAGCATATAATAAATAACAACAACAACAACAACAACAACAACAACAACAACAACAACAAAAAATTATTTATACCCCACCCATCTGGCTGGATTTCCCCACTCTGGGTGGCTCCCAACAGAATATTAAAAACATGATAAAACATCAAACATTAAAAAATTTCCTTAAACATACCTCTCCAGCTTTTCTTGCTAAAATAACTGCAAAATCCATGCATTCTTGCCAAGGATCAGCCATCTTTCTCTAGGAAACAGAACATACACCACCAAATTATACTAATCAAAAGAGCAAACATCACAACACTGAAGATGTGTTAAAATGCTAAATCTGCAGGTTCAAACTATTTCAACATAAACAATACTATTATTTTGTATCAAAGCTGCAACACTGCACAATACTGGGAAATAAACTTCTCTTCAGTCTGGAGCAATGCATTATTTTGTAATATGGGCTACACAGCAACTACACAATTTCCTGTATGTTGCCAACCTGCATAATGTCAGGCAGATGCTGAGCAAATTTGTGCTCCTGCATAAATGAAGCAAGAGACATGCCTTTGCTACAGATGACTAGAACTGGCAGTGATTTGCAGTAGAAGTATTGTGTTCACACAATTGCAGAGATTATAAAAGCTGATAAGAGTGCTGTGTATAAATATAAGTAAGTGCAGTATGCGAAAACTTGCAGTGGGAAGATCACTTATAGCTTATTAGCAATTTCAGACTGTAGGCTCCCTTAGCATGTTTCTGCACATATAAAAGTTGATCAACCAACAGAGACCAAATGTATGAAAAGTTGTTACTCATGATGACCAACAATAGCATCTCTGCAATGTTTTCCAAATCTTTCAGTCTTCCAGACAAACTGTTCATAATATGCTACAAGGTTGCTGTTAACATTTAGCTGTTGTGAAAGATCCAGCAAATGTATTGTGTAGATGTTGCACTTTCCTAGCACTTGAAACAGGAGTTTTGCTTCTAGGGAAATGTGACTTTCTCCATTCAACTAAGCGTTCCCATAACAATACTGAGCATTGTGTGGAAGAAAGCCGTGACCATCAAGGATGCCCAATGAATAATAATTTCTAATGTAATAAGCAACACAGTTCTAACATAATAAGCAACACATTTCACATCAACCCTGCATTAAATTATTATAGCAATAAAAATAAAACCTCAGTGCTCCCACATAACACCTCTTTCATCAGCTCCAGTCAAACGTGGCCAATAGCCAGGGATGATGGAGAAGTTAATCCAATAGCATTTGGAGGGCTACACTTTTCATTTATCTGTTATTTCAGTGCTATATAAAAAGGCTGCATATTGTTGGGGGTCTAAATTTCACAAAACATGGCTTCCTCTGAGTTTTGCATGCTTTAACAGGAATGCCTGACAAGGAAGGAGAGGAGTTGTATTTAGCTGCCCCCTAAACAAAAAAACAACACAACAACACCCGGTTTTTCAGTTTAGATGCTGATCCTGGGGCTTAATCTTAGCTACGGCCCAGCCCCGCTATGTATTTAGTTGTGGGTGGGTGGGGTGCAGACCCCATGAGTGCTTGCAGAGCAGATTCTCATCGCGAAGTAGGGGAGGAAGGCAGCAGAAATAACTGGGGGCTAAAAGTAAACAATGGCTGCCCCGGAACTCATGGAAATGCATTGAAGAGAAGCCCCACCAGGCCCGGGCTTACCGTCAGCAAATCGAAGCACTGCTCAGATCAAACTCCTCAAACGGAAATCTACAAAGCCGGCGGGCGAAAACCTCCGTGGGAGGAAAATGATGACCTTTGCACCTCTCTCCGTTATGTGCTTCCTTCCTCGCCTCTTTCTTTCTCAGGCAGCCGCCGGTATTTTTTTTTTTCCAAGGGGCGCGGCTAAAAGCGGAAGGAAGGGGCTCGCCGGCATCCCACGGTCGTCCTGGCAACACTGGGATGCCTCTGGAGAGGCGCAGGGGCGGATGGCTCTCCTTTCCCTAAGGGCGGAAAGGCAGGCAGGCAGGCAGGCAGGCAAGCACCGGGCAGCCTCCTGGCTCGGGCGGCAGACGCCTTGGGGACTCAGATGGTTGGCTGCTTGCCCGACTCGCACTTATGAAAAAGGGAGGCCTCTTCTAAAGCAGTGGCGACCTTTCCCTTCAGATAGATACACAGTTCCCGTCAGATAGATACACAGTTATCGTTGGCAAATGCCCCTGAGCATGTGCAGAGAGCATTGCAGTCCGACGACGGGTTTTTTTTTTTAATAAAGATGAGAGTGGTAGAAAGACACTATGGTTGTTCTGGAGCAGCCTTTCTCAAGCTGTGGGTCCCCAGATGTTGTTGAACTACAACTCCCATCACCCCTAGCTAGCAAGGCCAGAGCTCAGGGATTATGGGAGTTGTAGTCCAACATCATCTGGAGACCCACAGGTTGAGAACCGCTGTTGGAGGTAGCCCGGGTTCAGATGATGGTGGACTACAACTCCCAACATGCTCCGGGCTCGCTAAGGCTTATGGGAGTTGAGGTTCAGCGGCATTGGAAGGGGACGGGGACACACGCGCGACAGCGGCTTGCTACGGGCGGGTTCCCTTCAAAGGGAGCTTCCCGCTTTAATTCCCTTTTGTCTTGCAAGGCTTTCTTGACATGTTTGGGGCGGGGCGGGTTCTTTTCGTGAGGTGTCTGGTGTTTATTATTCTCTTTAATGGGAGGGCAGGCAGATATGGCACACCAGGTTCTAGAAGGCTATGTGATGCTTAGCTGGTTAAGTTTTATTCTGCCTTTTAAAGTTATTACTGATGGCACGTTTGCAGCTCACTTCAGCAACCGCTTTGTTGTGTAACCCCAACGCTGCATATATACGTCGATCGCGATGACTGGGGGAACCTGAGACTGATTATGGTCGATCGCAGGTCGATCGCTGCGCTCCTGGGGGGATGTGAGGGAGATGCTGCCCTGCCGCCTCTGCTGCACTCAGCGCTGGCAGTAGGGTGGAATGGGATGCTGCCTGAGGGAGGCGGGGGGGGGGGGGGAGAGAGAAAGAAGCAGGGAAGAAGAATCATGGAGCAAGGAAGGAAAGGAAGGAGTTAACACACAGAGAGTGGGGGGACAGGGAATGAGAATCACGCAGCAAGCAAGGAAGCAAGCCCATTGGTCCCATCACGGTGCTTGTGCCGGAGTTAATAACAAGCTGGCTAGTGCCATACAAGCCGAGGCATCCTATTGGCCCTTGCGCGTTCTGATGTTTCTTGGGGGCGGGAGCTTATAGAGTACGTGTTTAGACGCCAGCTGGGAGGGAAAGCGGGACAAACACATAGCTGTCAACTTTCAGATTTGAAAATAAGGGATCAGCAGCCTCGAAAATAAGGGATCAAATTTGAAAATAAGGGATCAGCAGCCTCAAGAATAAGGGATCAGCAGCCTCACCTGTCCCGGGGACAGTCAACGGGATATCTAACAATCCAGGATAGCAGCTGGAATAAGGGGATTTCTCGCCAAAAAAGGGAAGGTTGACAGCTATGGACAAATATCAGCTGCATCTGGAGTGCAGCCAAAGGCGATTGTGTGGGGGAGGGTGTGTGTGTAGCCGTTTGTGGCACTGGTGTGAAAACTTGACTCTTATCACATTCTCTTTGCTTTTAGCGAGAATCTTGAAATCCAAATGTGCTGCCAGTGACATAACAGCTGTAATTAAAGGATTCTTTTGACAAGCAACGATCATTTCAGTATTATAATTCGATTGGGGGCGGGGCTTGCACAAGCTCTACTTCTCCCATTGCCCTAAAACGCATCAACTGAGGAGTGTGCATTTATGAGTAATTCCTTGGACTACTTTGAAATGGACATAAATCAGAATTTATTAAATTTCTTCATGTAGGTGATAAAAATAACACATGATGAAACTATAAACAGACTTTTGTTAGGCCTGACAATCACATGCAGAGTGTTTTTCACGACTACTCTATATATGAAGTTGCATTTTCTAGAAAATGGACTTCATTATCAAGATATTCCAAGATCACATTTCCACCATTATTTAGTGGGGATTCTCTGCTGCTTATCCAAGATGCTAGTGTCTGGTCCAAAGGCAAAGCTTCTCCAGATGCCGGGTGGCAGAGTCGTAATTTCTGAAAATCCAGAGAAAAGGGGGGGGGGGAATACCCTGTTGTTATTTTGCAGCTCTCTAAGGAAATTAAAAATATTTGAACGATAAAAAATAGTTGCTGTAGTTGATTTACCTTAGCTGTGGTTTTGTTGTTCTCATTCTTAAGGTTTGCTAAGGTAGCGGCAAAATCTATCACTTTACCAATGCTCCAGTTACTACTAAAGAACATGGGTTTGCTTTTCTCCTTACTTTCTTTAGGTAAAAACACTTGGAAGTAGATTCTCTCTGTCTGCAATAGAAAATGGCATTGATGTGCCTTTAGAAAGGAACATACTCCTCAGAAAGGAACTCTACAAAGAATCAGGGCCAGGTAAACCAGAGAGAAAAGGTAAAAAAACAACAACATATCCTCCAATTGTAAAAAACAACATACACAGAATGCACCCTCCCCAATGCCACTACCACCAGCTGTTCATGAGACAGGCAGGCAAAGAAAACATCAGGTCCCTACTCTTGCTCTAGCTGGGATGGTTTCATTTCATTTTTATTAGCTTTAAAAATGTGTTGTAGAAAGAGGGGGTTATTGGGATGTTTTTGTTTTTATTATGTATTTTCTGTTTTTTTATATTGTGATTTTATGTTGTGAACCACCCTGAGATCTACAGGTATAGGGGTGCGTTAATAGGGATAATGCTTCTCTAAAACATGTGTTTTTTTCATTGTCCGATATGGAAAGACTTTTGGCAGAAGGTAACTAACCATCAACAGAACTGTACGGAACGACCTTACATTTACAGAGCAAAATATCCTCTTGAACCCAGCACATGGAACCTCACCAAAGGACAATACAAATGGACTCTCCGTGCCCTTACCATAGCAAAAAGACTGATACTAATGAATTGGAAAAATAAAAATGTGGCTCCCTTCTACAATTGGATCGAAGACTTACACAAACTTGCAACACATGAACAACTTGCATATAAACGGAGACTTGCCATGGACAAGTTCAATGATATTCGGAATCCATTCTTACAAATACTGTAATAGGTTAAGATCTGGTGAAGTACAATAACAAACTTGTAAAATATACAGTTTTGGGTCCCCACCCCCTTTTGTTTTCCCTTATGCACGGGTTCTCTCTCTCTCTCTCTCTCTCTCTCTCTCTCTCTCTCTCTCTCTCTCTTTGTGTCTCACCATGTTGGTACATGTATGGTTATGTACCTTTTGAACTTTCAATAAAGATTGAAACTAAAAAAAAAGGTAGGGGTGGAGCGGTTTGCAAATTTAATAAATAAAAATAAAATACAAATATTAGTTAAATATCATTGAGAGTTTTGAGGACCTCAGTTGACAAGGATACAAATTCACTAAAACTATCCAGCAGCAATCTAGAATCTACTTACCTCACTCTCCCCACAATTCCAGGTGTTTCCATCCTATACCATATTTTACATTTGTACAGAGTTTAATATACAATGCTGCTGCATGTACAGTCCCTGTGGAAAGAAGATTTTACTAATGGGGCTTCATTGCTCTTTCCTTCAGGTCCTGCAGTTATTTAAATTGCTCTACAAGGACAGTGTAGTAGACAACACTCTCCTACACTTGCATTCCACTTTAGAAAACCCTGAACAAACACAATAGCAGAAGTACAGAGATCACTTTTGCTTCACTAAATATGGGAGTAACTACAAATAGGTATGGTGTTTAGAGACAAATGAACGTGACTTACCTGCACCAAGGACTTATCCCCAGATGCATGCATTTTCAGTTTCATTAGGGCCACCTTTGCTGCTGTTTCGCTGTTCTTTGCTCCTCTGCCTCTTTTACTCACTGTGGCTTCTTTCTTAGAATCTGAGATTTATGCATGGACTCATTTTAGTAGCTATCACCAGTCCCTCTCATTTTGCTAAAAATGAAATATGCACCAGCATGAATGTTAAAGCTTCTTCAGAACGGGTGCACTGGAACAACGTGCAGCCTTCTCTTGTTTGTGTACATAGGATGGAACCTTTTCTCCGACCTCTGAGTACTATATGCTTGCCAGTAATCAACATGTGTCATTGAGAATGGGCCACACCAATATATAGAACTGAAGATGTTCAGGGGAGTTCAGATATGAAGGAACCAACTTGATCCCACAGGTCTGTCTCAGGGATGGTTTCACGCAATAAAAAAATTACTGCTCAATTACAGTTGAGAACTTGTGGGAATGAAAGTGGTTCCACTCCTTCATTATATCTTGCTAGCACAGAACGACTTATTCCTGCATAGGATTTCCACTTAACTCTCATAGGATGTAGACCCAGACATAGCTCAAGAACACAGAAAAACAGGACAAGTCAATTACTTTTAGGAATTGTAGCAAGTAGATGGAAGTTGCAGGACCCAGCCTTACTTTCAGGACACAATATGAAATATGAAAAACTTAGCCTCTCTTATTCTCTTTCTGTATCAGAAACCTTATTAAGGCCACAATCCTATGGCCCCTGAAAAGACATCCTAGGGACCTCGGCCATGGAGAGGGAGGTCCGTGAGCAAAGGAAGCCTGCCCTAAGAAGTCTTACCACCGTGGGTGTAGAAACCTGTGCTGTCAGTGTTCCAATAGCAATAAAAGTAAAATGGGGCATTCCAGGGGTGCTTTATCTACTGGCTCCAATGCTACCCTGTTTCTTCAATATGTCCCCACACCAGGAAAGGAGGAGTCTACATACAGTCACATACATTCTGCAGCAGAAAACTGTATTTTTAGCAAGTCTTACTGTACCTACCTACAATATCTTTAACAAGCTGCTGGGTAACAGCCATGCGAGGTTTAGGGATTTCCAATTTTTCACATTCATGGTCCAGTTCATGGCGGTGACTGAAAACAAGAGATGAAGAAACTCTCAGTAGTTAGTCTACAAGCTAATGAAAAACGAGGAGTGAGGTTGCTTAGATTAATTAATTTGCTCACCGAAAGCAAAACTGCTTTCCACAGGAAGGGCACAACACAGGTACAAGTTCTTTTCCATCACAACCTTTATATGTGCACAAGAAAGATTTGTGGTGATCTGGTTTCACCTCCCCACTTTTTAGATTTGCCTAAGACAATTTCAAAGGAAATTCATGTTACTTACAAATACACATCCTGAATTCTATTGAAACATAACTGGGCATTTTCTCCATCATTCATCACAGCTATTTAGTAGCTCTCTCTTAATAAAGAGAGAAGATATTATGTTCTTAATATAAGACCACTTTTGCTAAATGCCAGGTGGAAAGAGACTGAGTAGAATAAAACATGTCCAGGAAGTTACTCCTAATAAACTAATAGAAGCCATTAATCTAAAATACGTAAGTGCTCATGCTCACTATATGCCTATGATTTATCAGTAACTTATAAGCAGGAAAAAGGACACCATAAAAGAATAACAGCAACTAAAAGCAACCAATTCACAAATTAAGGTAAATAATAAATACTCTCTAAGCAACCTAGGGGGAAAAGGCAGAGAATGGTCTGGTTTGCATGACATGCTAAGACATATTATGAGTCAAGGTGAACATGAGAGCTTGCAGACTCTGGAAGAGATTACAGCTGCTTTGTTCCAACACAGTTATTTTGGTGCTGCCCTGCACTTAGCTAAGCCATGTTTGCCTTAGCATGCCATCTGAACCCAGGTTTGCGGTTTAGCTGTTTTCAGATGAACCACAAGTTGTAACCAATGTTTGTCTTGTGCATTATGGCTTGTGGTTTATCTGGGAGAGCTAAACCATGAACTCTGGTTTGGATCATGTGCTAAGCCAATCCATTTACCTAAGTCTCAAGGTGATCTACAAGCATACAATTAAAACATAATTTGGCAAAAAGATCATATGAATTGCTGAACGAAAACTTACAAAGAATTGCTTGCAAAATTATTCAGAATGAGCTTAAGGGAACTTCACTGTTAATTAAAATATTCCAGAGGTGTTGAATGCTACAGATGATAAAAATTATCAACTTACCTCAGAACAACCATGAGCAGCCCGACTTCTGTGCTGAAGACTTAAAATTACAAATAAATAAAGACCAACATATCATTAGTTTGTGAATTAACAGGAGAACAAAAAAAGACTTGGCACATTTTTTCTGAAAAGTTATCTCAGCAAAACTAATCAAGAACGCTACAGCTTCAATTGAACAAAGCATATTTTTGCAATTCCTCTCTTCTCTCTGTTTATTTGTTAGCCATGTTGTTTTGCAGCCCATCCATCCAAATGTCTGATTCAGGGATGGTGAACTTGTAGCCTTCCAGATATAACTAGATTATAACTTCTACCAGCCCTGACCAGAGGTCATTTTGGCTGGGCTGATGGGAGCTGAGAATCTAACAGCATCTCAAGGGTGACAGGTTCTCCATCTCTGATTCAACTACAGATTTTAACTTCCTCAGGGTTGGGACTATTTCATATATATTACTGTTCTTTTGTTTCTTTTAAGTGCCACAATGGTGCTATACAAATAAGAAGAGCAGAGCAATCCTAAACAGACAGATATTCCAGAAGGCAGTTAAGTCAGTGCATCTCCTGCATCCTAACTGCTCCTGGCCAGTGGATCAAGACCAGATTGTGGCTGACAGTGTAAGCTTTCATTTTCTGACCTTCCGTTGTCTCCCATGGGGTGAATTTAGTTACACCTGCATTTTTTTGATATGTTATACTTAGCTTTGTGGGCAGGACCAGTGAACAAAGTGAGTTAGAATGCAGTGCAACTTTGTCTATTCTTCTCACACCACTCCCATTCTCACCCTTGACATGCCCTTTGGGGCATTTACTCTGACATTGCTTTTGCTGTTTTGACTTAAGCCAGCAGGGCTATCCCTCAGCACCCATAAATAAATATGCCTGGGTCAAGTCATCTATGTCAGTTTAAAGTGCAGGGAAGAATATTCCTGCAGGGAGAGATTAGGATGTTGTATATCTGGGGAGTCAGGATTGTAGCATAAATTCTTTCTTACCAGAAGACTCCTGAGCAGCCATCACAGACAAAAGGGAGAAAATCTAAAATGAAAAAGATAACACTCAAATGAATTTTTGATATTTTTACTTTTCTGTTTAGGTTACTCGTGTTGTTTTAAACGCAAATCTTTATTGTATCTCACTTTCATTTGTAATTTTTGTGTGTGGGTATTTTGTAATATTTCATTTGATCTTTTAAGAGAGGTTGTAGAGAGCTGTTTTTGGAAATGTAAAGCATTGTAGAAGTGATTTAAATGAATTCATATCTATATATATATTACAGGTGCAATAATAAGACAGTGACAAAAATAAGACAGATAATCTCATATGTCAATCAGCACCTGTGCTGAACCAAAGCTGAACTGTTCTGGAAGCTTTGCTAATGCCATCTTGGTAGTCACGATAACCCCAGAGTTAACTGGAAGTTGTCGTAGCAATGAGCTCATATATGTTTACATTCACTTGCTTTTATATAAGTTAATTGGCTGGCTTTGCTGTTATCCTTATCTGTGGGCTTGGAGTGCTGGGCTCTGAGCCCAGAAAGGGGAGCCATTTGTAAGGTTTGGGTCAAGTGAAATGACACATGCTGCTTTGTGTATAAAGAACGTAGACACTTTTGCTTGGGCGCGGGCTAGCCATCTCCTTGCTGCGAAGTCCGTCCTGCATCTGCAAAGGCCAGAAGAACTGGCGGACTGATTTGCTGTAAGTCTCCAACTTCCTTTAATAAAGCACTAGGACTGGCCGTTCTTGATTAAAGGGTTTTATATTGAGTGCAAGCTACATTTTGTGATAAGACCATAAAATAAAACTTAAATAAAAGATAACTACTCTCCTGGCAGACGTGAGCTCTAGCGCATGTCCTTTTCTATCTAAGCAAATCGGCCACAGGATAAACACCTTTTTGCCTTCAGTGATAACCAGAGTCCTTGCTAAACTCCACTGGCTACCAAGCAACAGTCCACGCCCACTTCTGGAAAGAGCCACGCCCCTTAATTTGGTTACTGTCAACTATCTCCTCCTCTTTGCCTTCCACACCCATAGAAGCAAAAAGGTCCAGAACAGTACATTAGTCTACACTTCCGGAAGGGTAGGAGCATGAAGCCGCTCTACCCTCGAATCTCCATGGTGGTGCTTCTTCGTCCAATTCCAACTCGCCCCTCAGAGCTTAAACCTGAGACTCAGAAGTGGCACCATGAAGATGCACTTCCCCCTCCCCCGCCACGGAGAGTCCCATGGTCTGCCCTGCCGCTCAAGGGCTCCTTACCAAGCTGCCCGCAGTCCTCCACTTCACAGTGCTGTCCAATCTCCAGTTCCGCCATGTTGGTGCACGGCGCATGCGCGCCCCGCCACCATGTTCCGGCGGCTCTAAAAGGATAAATTCGGCCCCTCCTACCGAGCCGTGGTATCCCAAAGACCGCCCATTGGGCGTCATCGAAGAGGCGGAGCTTGAGAGATAGGTGGGCCGGGCTCTGTGTAGGAGCCGCGCCTACCCGCTGTCACGTGACGTCTGCCCCCTTTCTGATGTAATTTTTTTGGTGTGTGCGCGCGCGCGCAGCGCATTTACTCTTATTCAAGTCTTGCCCGTTTCCATGGGACTTACTCCCAGGTAAACGTGCGTAGATTTGCAACCGCAATTTTAAAAAATGGTTTTATATTCTACTTTTTATTTTGTTTTAAAGTTCTTCAAAACTTCCAGAGACCTTCCAGTATAAATTACTACTATATCACTTACCCAGGAGTAAACTTAATGGGCTTTACCTCTGAGTAGGTATGTCTAGTTTTGCATTATTATTAGTAAGAGCCCAATTATTTCAGTGAGGGTTGCTTCCAGTTAAGTAACTATAACTTAGAGTCTACCTTAAACCCCACTAGATGTGAGGGTTTTCCTTCTGAGCAAGCATACTTTGCACTGTGCTGTCAATCATTGCAGGTACACGCGGTGACTCATGTGGGGTTCATGACATAACTGCTCTCATGACCACCGTTGATCAGTAGGAATCTTCCTTGCCATTGCAATTTAAAATGACACATTAATTACCGAGGGATCTCTTTGGTTTTTGAATCTATACATGTAAAGCGAAGGATTAATCAAGGCACGCTGTTTGGTAGTCATGCCTATTGTAAGCTTTATGACTAAAGCAAGACGTCATGGTATCTTGTGTCTTGTGTCTTGGTATCCTTAATATTGCTGGATATTTACGTTTATTTTTCAGTTTTTTCTAACATAACGCTGGATTCATTGTACCCCTCAACGAAGCAAGAATCGCGTAAATTAGGTATTCCGTATAAAGCAATATTAAACCATCCTGCTGGATTTCCACCTCGGGTTCCCGAATCCAGATTCTTCCTAATGCAACAATTTGGGGGTTGGGTGGGGTCAAACCCTAAAAATCCGTAAAATGCGAATAACGTTGACCAGCCTCGATTCTGATGGACAGCAGCCCATGAAAGCTAATCATAGAATTATAGAGTTGGGAGGAACCCTGAGGATCATCTAGTCCAACCCCTTGCAGTGCAGGAATATGCAGTTGTCCCATATGGGGATTGAACCTACAACCTTGTCATTATCAGTACCACACTCTAACCAACTATCCAGGCTAATAATAATAATAATAATAATAATAATAATAATAATAATAGTCTTATTTGCATTTAGGTACCACGAGGCTCTTAAGGTTTCCCAAGTTTTCAATCTGGCTCTGATATAATAATACTGTAGTAGTAGTAGTAGCAGTAGTAGTAGGAAGAAGAAGAAGAAGAAGAAGTTGTTGTTGTTATTTATATCCTGCCCATCTGGTTGGGTTTCCCCAGCCACTCTGGGCGGCTTCCAACAAAAGATTAAAAATACATAAAAACATCATTCATTAAAAACTTCCCTAAACAGGCCTGCTATCAGATGTCTTCTAAACGTCAGATAGTTTATTTCTTTGACAACCTGATAAAGCCCCAAACGAATCACTGCTCAACCCAGGAATGTAGGGAAGGAAGGAGAACGAGGGCGCTGGCGAGCATGTGCAGAGTGCAGCGGCTGTCCCACGGCTTGGCTGGTTCTTCCTGCTGGGGCTCCCGTTTGAGAAGAGCCTCTCCGCTGGCGCCGCACGTTCCCCAGGTGGCAACACCTGTCGCAGGTACGTGTGGGTCACGTGGCTCGGCCGTCGGCCTCGGGAGCCGCCGCAACAGCAGCCACTTCCTTCCCCTCCTGGCGCTTCTCTGGCGCGTCTCTGAGCTTGTTTTCTAGGGAAGAGCTCTAGGGAGTTAGGGGCGTCGAGGAGGCGCGATCGTATCCCTGGCAAAGGCGGCTGGTCCTCGGCGGGGCGAAGATGAGCAAGATCCACAAGTTTTTCAAGGGCGGAGGAGGCGCCAAGGGGAAAGGCAAAGGGGGCCCGAGCCCGCAGGAGGCTTTAGCCCGGCTGCGGGAGACCGAGGAGATGCTGACCAAGAAGCAGGAGTATCTGGAGGCGAGGATCCAAAAGGAGCTGGCGCTGGCCAAGAAACACGGCACCCGAGACAAGCGAGGTGAGCTTTGGCCCGGCTCAGGCCTTAAAAGGCACGATTTCAGGGTCAAGTTGGTCAAACTTTGTGGGGGAGGCGCTTTTAGGAAGCGGTGCCTCTGAACACGTGCAGAGTGCAAACGCTTTCGCCCCAAACATTGTCGCTTTGCCGGTTGCGGCTCTCTCGCTTCCCACTCTTTAGGAATGTAATTGTCGACTCTGTTGTGTGTGGAGTGGAGAGACCGAAGAAGGCAGCTGTGTCATAAAGTGTATTGCACCAGAGGCAGTTTCAGCTTGGTTACTGGAATGTATTGCATTTCTTTAAAAGGAACCTTCCTCAACCTGGTTCCCTCTTGAAGTTCTGGATTACACATCCTGTCATTCCTGACCATTTCCATGCTGCCTGGATCCCATGGGAGTTGTCATCCAAAACAGCTCTCTAAATTAGTATGTGCTAAATAATTTTGCACTTGTATCTGCCTTTTACATTTTTCTGTTTATGTTGATATATGCTGCTGCTGCCTATTACTTGGTTTTTGGAATGTTGCAATTTAAATCTTCATTTTATTTTGTTTTTGTAAGCGGTCTTGGAGAGGAGTTGTTTTGCCTTGAAAGGTAGAGTATGCATCTTAGTAACTAAATTAAATGGGTTTTGACTCAGAAGGCATAATTGGCTGTTGCTCCCTGTGATTGTATCCAGTACAAGCTCCTTCCCATTCTTCTTTGCAATCATACCACGTGACAACTGAGTGCAGGATGTACACATATATTATTTCCTATACAAAAGTGATGTCCTTTCCTGTTGGCAAGCTAGGATGCTTGCTCCCTAGAAATTCTACCTATGCTGCTCTCACACCCATTTCCTAGATAGAGAACTCATTTCCACAATAATGACCCCCCTAAAGTGTGTCTATATGATACTATCTTTGTATACAGCCTCTTATTTCCCAATCACACTGCATCACAATGTGAACTTTATACCCACTAGAAAGTTTGTTACTTTGATCTTTGTTAGTTTAATAAGTAAATATACAACAAGAACAATCATTAAAATTAGTTTTCAAAGGTCTGCAGAAGCAGATTGTTTTAAAGATACTTTCGTATCCAAAAAATGATACCTTGCAATATGTATTATAAGGGACCACACCACTTCTAGATTTTGGGTTGTTAGTCCTGTATTTGGGCTGTAATCCTGAACACACTTTCCAGAGAGTAAATTTCATTATATGTAGCAGGACTTCCTTCTGAGTAAACATCCTTTGAATTGCATATCACCCTATACAAATGGGCTGAAGGCTAAGATTGCAGTGGCTCTAGAGCTCATTTGCGACTATCATATATAATTGTTTTAAGTTTCTAAAATATTCCATCACTATGAGTAGTTCTAGATATACGAAATATTGCATATTAGTGACTTTTTTATTGTATCTACCATAATTCTACGGTATTGCGCAACTAGGGTTTTTTTTAGTTGCTGCATAAAGTGTTACAAAAATAAACGGAAGATGATTGTGTGGTCTGTGCTGAAGTGAAGTATATTCTTAGATTTGTTGTTGGTCTTCATTGTTTGGCCAGAATCTAAGTTAGAATTAGAACTGTACACAGTAATTTCAGTGTTTCTTTTGCCTGCACCCGTAGACCCACCCTAGCTAGCCAATATAAATAGCTGGATGAAGTCATGTAGGTGTGTTTGAGATTTATATAACAGTACTTTGGAAGAAAGGCTTTCTGGTTTGTGAGAGTGCTCCCCTTTCAACCTTCAGTATAAAGGGAACTTGGACAAGGCACTAAATACTGTAGTTTCTTTGGAGTTAACCTCATTGAACTCTGTGGGGTTTTACTTCTGAATAAGATTGCTACATCAGAAACTGGCATGAGGCAATCTGAACATTTGTTGTCATTGTTGTTGATTAGTCGTTTAGTCGTGTCCGACTCTTCGTGACCCCATGGACCAGAGCACTGCCTCCCGCAGTTTGGTCAAACTCATGCTGGTAGCTTCGAGAACACTATCCAGCCATCTCGTCCTCTGTCGTCCCCTTCTCCTTGTGCCCTCCATCTTTCCCAACATCAGGGTCTTTTCCAGGGAGTCTTCTCTTCTCATGAGGTGGCCAAAGTATTGGAGTCTCAGCTTCAGGATCTGTCCTTCCAGTGAGCACTCAGGGTTGATTTCCTTAAGAATGGATAGGTTTGATCTTCTTGCAGTCCATGGGACTCTCAAGAGTCTCCTCCAGCAGCATAATTCAAAAGCATCAATTCTTTGGCGATCAGCCTTCTTTGTGGTCCAGCTCTCACTTCCATACATCACTACTGGGAAAACCATAGCTTTAACTATACGGACCTTTGTTGGCAAGGTCTCTGCTTTTTAAGATGCTGTCTAGGTTTGTTGTCATAGAATCATAGAATTGTAGAGTTGGAAGGGACCACAAGGGTTGTCTAGTGCAACCTCTTGCAATGCAGGAATCTTTTGCCCAACGTGGAGTTAGAGGTCAACAGTGGCAGAAGGGAGGGAGAGGATGAGGATGAAGGGCAGTTGCAAAGCTGCCACTCACGTCAGCGAATGCACAGATAGGCTGATCTTCCAACCTAACCACAAAAGCTATGTGCTTCTATTGGTTATGGTTACCTGGGTGAAACTGTTAGCCTGTAGATGTTTGTGACTGGTGAATTCTATCAGAAAGCCTTGATTCTCAAATATCTCTTTTGACCACAGTCTTACAGTGCAATCCTATACACTTCTACTCAAAACTATTAGTACAATGGGTAAATGGGTATAGTACTGCAACATCAATGAAATGAGATCAGCTTGTGGTGATGCAATAGTCTGGTGACAATAGAATTGTTTGAAGACCATGTTGTGGGCATGCTTGGTAGATCATGGGAAAGGCAAGGACAGTTGAATGGATTCAGACAGCATACAAGCAACACTGAAAACCTAATATTTATTCTTGATTATGTAAAAGAAAAGTAACAATAACAATCGCCCAATACGCTGCCTTCTCTTGACCAATAGTTCTTTAATTTAGACTGATATCAAAGCAATGTTTGACTGTACCGTTGTTTTGTGAAACAAGAATATAAAAATGCAGAGATTCCACAAAGGCTTTTAGCTAGGAAGTGGGTCAAGGAAATTTACCCTGATGTGTGAGCTATAGATAAGAAAACTTTTGTTGTACTTACAGAAAGGGAGCCAGGGAACAAAGGCAAAGTTGGCAACTGCAGTTTTGTTGTTGGAACAGCCTTTAAAGTTATGCAGACATAGTCGTCTTCCAGAACTCAATAATATATAAACACTGGTTTTTCTACAGCTTTCCACATAATCTATCAAACCTTGACACATTAGGCTTTGTGTGATGCTTCCACAAGCACAATATGCTTCCATGTGTAATAGAAAGAGGAACATGTGGATAATAATTTTGTGATGAGAAACTGCTTAAAAATACATTGCAGATAAAAAAACCCTTTGAGTTGAAATGTTAGCTATAGGGCTGGGGTGGGAAACCTAGGACCACATATCCTTCTGAGAAACCTTTATGGGAGCCAAATGTCAACAGAGGGCAGGGCCAGAGGGAAACGTGGGGCAGAGCAGCAACTGTGAATTTTACCCTTGTACAATAGGCTAGATTCCACACACACACCCTCTCCCTCCCTATCCTCAAAAGTTGCAGAACCATAAATAACTCTGAGAAAACAGACTACTTCCTCTAGGCTCCGCCGTCTCATGGAGAACTTCAGAGGCTTAAAGGGCCTGGAGGCGGCCATTCCTCCTCTATTCCCTAGCCTCCCTACTGATGTCCTCCTTGCGTCTCTGGGAAGCTTGTGCAGAGTGGTGGAGCAGCTGGGTACACTTGCCCCATGCCTTGGAGGGCTAAGCTGTTTGGGGGCCCCAGCCAGGGGCCTGTCAGGCTTACGCTGTCATGCCAAGAACAAGACTCTGGCCCTGGACCTCAGACAAGCTCTTCACGGGGCTAGTCGCTGGACTGGTGTAATGGGAGGCATCTGGATCCTCTGGGAATGCACCCATGAAGGTCCAGGGTTTGGTCCTGCTAGTTCTATCTGCCCCCCTCAATTACAGAGTTCCCTGGATCTCCAGCAGTTAGCTCAGAGCTCTGAATGTGATCTGGCTCCTTAGCTGATGCCTCTGCAGCCTCCAGCTCTGTGTCTTGATTGTTGTTGGATTCAGGGATTGTGGCAATCATGGGGACATTGTGGTTTCCATGTGTTTGTTTGTTTGTTTACTGCTCTTCATCCATAGACCTCAGGGCAGTTAACAACATTAAAATATAAGGTAAAAACACAAAATACATAAGAACAACAACAACAAAACTGCCACAAACCAATAACCCCACTCTCCCCATTCCTTCCCTCTGCAGTCCCTGCTTGTCCTCAGCCTGCTGCAGAGGCTTCTCAAGTGCTCAAGGGGATTTCTGTACAGGCAGAAATCAATTGCATAAGCAATTCAGCACAAGTGGTCCTCACCCTTTGAATATAATTGCATTGTGTAAATCTTTTGTAAGCCACTTGAATAGCCTCTTGAGGCTACAAAGCCCAAACTTGGATAGCCTTTTGAGGCTATTTACTAAATAAGTAAATAAAGTAATCCAGAAAAATAAATTTTAATAGAGTGGCACAGGCTTAGAAGGATTGTTGTCACTAATTATATCAACCTATATGCGGTAGATGTCCATGACAACCAGATCATAGAATCATGGAATTGTAGAGTTGCATGGGATCCCGAGGGTCAACTGGTCCAACCTCATGCAATGCAGGAACCTCAACTAAAGCATCCATGACAGATGGCCATCCAATCTCTGCTTAACAACCTCCAAGGCAAGGAAGGAGAGTCCACCACTTCTCATGGGAGTCCGTTCCACTGCCGAACATCTCTTACTATCAGAAAGGTCTTTCTGTTGTTTAAGTTCGAATCTCCTTTCTTGTTACTTGAATCCATTGGTTTGGGTCCTAGCTTCCAGAGCAGGAGAAAACAAGCTTGCCCCATCTTCCATGTGACAGCCCTTTAGATATTTGAAGTCCTTTAGGTTGTTAGAAAATAATCACATTTGCAATGGGGATATTTTCCAACAATTTATTTTTCATTCCACCAAATATTATTAGTTGATATTTGCTCAGAAAATGTAGCAACACTCTTGTCTGGAAGATGCATAGCAAGTTGTTGGTAAAGTTGAAATATGCGATTAAAAAAACAAGCCTAGGGGGGCTGGTAATAGATAATTAAAATGTATGTACTGCTGGTGGTGTTTTGCATGTCTCATGATGGTGATCCGCATTCCATGTGTTTGACTTAGCTGTCTTGACGGTTGTTACTTGAGGTTGGGCAATGCAAGAGTCAGGCAATGATGCAAATGTTTCATGTTACTGTAGAACAAGCCTAGCAACATGTTATTAAGAACACCATAGCGAGGCTGACGTGCACCCATAAGTATCCCAAATACCGCTTTGTTCCAGTTTTCTAGGAAGTTGCTTCTTAAGCTTCATTTTCAAACTACAAAATATAAAAAGAGGCAATAGCTTACGAATTTCTTATTATAAAATGCACAATTGGTTCTCCCCAAGATTTGATGCATTGGTGCATAAGAACCACATTCGATTTGAAGCAGGAGATCCATCACCAGGATTTGCTGTAGTCTTTAAAAGTCAAATTAGCAGCCCACTGGTGGGGAGGGGGACTTAAGAGTGAGACCATCATGGTCCTGGGGGAAGGGAATTAAGCCTTTCTTCTTGATTGGTTTCTTGATTAAAATGCTGCTTCATTTGTTTTGTCAGGCAAAATACCGACGTATTGAATGGGTACCTGATTTTTTGTTGTTTCTTTGGAAGGGTGAGATTATAGCTGGGAAAATGATACGAAGAGAAGAGTTTGACTCCATTCCTCCAGCACCATAATCCTGCTGCAGTCTCTACCTTCCTGCCCAGTGCATGTCTTGCTCTGGACCAGAAATTCAATTTGGTTGTCATTTAAGAGTGAACCTGCCGAATCCACGCTTTCTGAAACAATGTGCAAAGCCAAATGCAACCATCCTTCAAAATTCACACTTTCCTCCAGTTTCTCCAGACAAGTAATGCATACGTAAATGTGCGTATTAGGGGAAAGTTTATCTAAAAAGCATATACAGTCATACCTCAGCTCCTGAACACCTTGGGAGTCGAATGTTTTGGCTCCCGAATGATCGAAAACTGGAAGTGAGTGTTCCAGTTTTTGAACATTCTTTTGGAAGCCAGACGTCCAACTGGGCTTCCGCAGCTTCTGATTGGCTGCAGGAGCTTCCTGCAGCCAATCAGGAGCCACGTTTTTGGAAGCTGAACGTTTTGGAAGTCGAACGGACTTCTGGAACGGATTCTTTTTTATTTCCGAGGTATGACTGTATTAGTGAAAATACCATTACATTAGCGAAAATACTTTACAAAAATGTGTAAAAAAGGCAGACATGCATACAAAAATGTGCTTATTGGGGGGAAATTGTACTAAAATGTTGATGGATTTTCATGAGGATTTTTTTTTCTTTTTAATTGAAAACTGAGTTGGAAATGTGAAGAACTGAACTTAAGATTGGAAAAATGAAAAACCATAATGGACGGATTCACCCACTGAGAGAATTGTTTTATAACTTCCAGAGAATTTTATAAGAAAAAAGCACCTTCTTCAGAACAGGAGTGGCTCAGATCTGCTCCTGCTATTCTTGTAACACAGTAGGTTACCCTGTGTAATAACTTCAGCTAGGAAACTTTGTCTGAATTTCTAATCTCATGCCAAGAGAAAACAGGGCTTAGTTCCTTAGAGTTGTCCTTAAGTCACAACTCAGAGCCATAATCAGTTCTCCCTTAGTATGAATGTCTTTAAGCCATTAATCAACTCCAGAACTGATCTAGCGGCAGTCCACATGAGGTGTACAAAGTCGGCACCTCCTAGTCCTGACACACGAGTTAAGAGCCCTAAGGATAAATATTTGTCAAATGGTGTGCAATGGAGCTGATCTACTTCTTTTAAATGTAAATATTGAGTTTATTGGAACTGTGGTAAAGGAAGCTCTGTGAGATTTGCTTAAAAACATATTATCTTTATAGAGGGTGGAAACCTTCTCATTTCATTGGTTAACTTTCTCCCCTAAGTTTATACTGAACATGCTGGCATTGCTTCATTTTGTCTCATATGAGATGGGCTGTATCAGAAGTAGACATAGGAAGCTGCCTTAGTCCATCCAGCTCAGTATTGTCTTCACTGACTGGCAACTGCTCTCTAAGATGTCAGGCAAAGGGTCTTTCCCTGCCCTGCTTGGAGATGCTGGAGACTGAACCAGATGCAAAGCACATGCTCTAACACCAAGTTATCAGTTTTTCCTCCACTCATAAGTAGCCCTTGCCAACATGTGAGTGTAAACTGAATTGACAGACTATTTTTACCTGTTGCTTTAAAGAAAGAAAGAAAGAAAAGGAATGTGATCTAAGCCTGTTGATATTTTGTGGGAGGGGGTATTGTTTTTGTTTGTTACTATGTCATGTATTTTTGTGTTTTTATGTTGTTGTTTTTTATTTTAACATAACTTTATTGAAATTCATAAATAACGTACATAATATACACACTCTTAATTTGACAAAAATGAAAACAACCATGTACTAATACTCTTCTTTGGATTCACAAAAATTAAACTTAGTTTAAATTTATACAGTCTCTTTTTCTTATCTTTTTTACTGTGTTTTTATGTTGTAAATGGACCTGTGATCGTCAGATGAGAAGGGTGTTAATAGAAATTTAAACACCTCAGGTTACAAATACTTTGGGTTACAGACTCTGCTAACCCGGAAGTAGTACCTCAGGTTAAGAACTTTGCCCCAGGATGAGAACAGAAATCGTGTGGTGGCGGTGTGGCATCAGCGGGAGGCCCCATTAGCTAAAGTGGTACCTCAGGTTAAGAACGGACCTCCAGAACGAATTAAGTTCGTAACCAGAGGTACCACTGTAAATGTATTAAAGTAAATCCCAACAAATCATGAGTAGAGCCCTATTCATGTGAAATAACTTTTTCTTTCTGTAGTTGCTTTTGTTCTTTACCCTCTCCACACCAATAAACCCCCTCATTCCTGCTCCAGTAGATTGGGGAACCTCTGGTGTGTGTGTGTGTGTGTGTGTGTGTGTGTGTGTGTGTGTGCTGTAGCTAGTAAAAAATTGACAAATAGCTGCTGGGGAACAGAACTTTTTGGAATCCTGCCTGTTGTTACGCCATGATCATTGAGTTTTGTGGAAATAATTGTGGTTTAATGATTGGTGGAGAATTCATTGTGTTTCCATTTGCTTCTACATTTTAGTTTGAAGGGTACAGTTTTGTGTCTGCAACTGTAGCCTCTGCCTTACTAGACTGTATGCTTGCTGTATTTTCTTTCTCTAAAGGAAGTTTTCCTTTTATTTTTTGAATACAACTGTTGTACCAAATGAATACTTCTGTAATTAGAGAAGTATCCAATATCAAACTCTACCCTTGATATTTCTCTTCCTACTGCAATTTTGAAATTGTCACTCTTTAAAATCGCCGCACTCTTAAAGTAAAAAATAAATAACTAAAGATAAATCTATATAGTCTTGCGACCTGTGATGTTATGTTTATTTCCTCAGATTACTCTCTTTTTCTTCTCTGGCTTTCTTCTGTTTCTGAAATCTTTGGAATGGGAACCTTCTTTTCCGGTCTTTCAGAATATCTTGTCTGTGAAGTAAGTTACTCTCCAATATTGTGAAACCATCAGGTTAGGTTATATTGACTGTACAGTAAACAACAAATGTGCATTTGCCAATTAATAAATAAATGGTTGTACTGATAAGCCAGATTCTTGAGCCTGTCTTATCCACTGTTGTGAAACAGACAAGACAGAGGCTCGGACTCTGGCTTTCCAGGGTGTCTGTCAGTCTTTCACACCTCTGCAATTGGCAGTCCTATGTCTACTTTTTATTTTCCTTTAATTCACCAGGGGCATTCTGACAACCAGTTATAAATACAATATAATGTATTTATTATTATTATTTGGGGGGTTACCTTATATATTGCATATATATTCTGAAACTGTCTAGATTTCTGACTGGATGGGGCCATACAGTCTTTAGAAGGCTGAGAAGATTTTTTTTTTTTGGTATAACAGCATAATGGTTTCATATATTTATCTGTATACAATTCAGGGTCAAGCTGAAGGGAGCGGCCTCTGTTTTAGGATGTTTTGGATTTCGAATTTCATGAGTTTTTAAAATGCCTGTGGAGGCAGGAATGAGGAACCTATAGCTGTCCAGTCCTTGTTGGACTCCAACTGCTATCAGGCTCAGCCAGCATGCCTGTTGGTCAAGAATGATGAGAGTTGTAGTCTGGAGGGCCACAGGTTCCCCACTGGCTTAAGGGAATTCGTATGATCCAAAGACATATATCTATGACTATATGTTTTTATTTGGATAAATCTACCCATTTGTAGAGGGACGCGGGTGGCGCTGTGGGTTAAACCACAGAGTCTTTTACTTGCTGATCAGAAGGTAGGCAGTTCAAATCCCCGCAATGGGGTGAGCTCCTGTTGCTCGCCCCTGCTCCTGCCAACCTAGCAGTTCGAAAGCACGTCAAAGTGCAAGTAGATAAATAGGTACCCCTCCGGCGGGAAGGTAAATGGCGTTTCCGTGCACTGCTCTGGTTTGCCAGATGCGGCTTAGTCATGCTGGCCACATGACCTGGAAGCTGTACGCCGGCTCCCTTGGCCAGTAAAGTGAGATGAGCGCCACAACCCCAGAGTCGGTCATGACTGGACCTAATGGTCAGGGGTCCCTTTACCTTTACCTTTACCTTTACCCATTTCTAAAAATGACTGTACATATGATAAAACTAAAGGGAATGGATTCTGTTTTCCTAAAAATTCGTATTATAAAGGCACTAGCTGTTCAGATTCTTATGGAGTTTCCTGGCATGAACTCATTCCATGCTGCAGTTGTTGGACTGGTTGAACTGGGTCGTCCTTGAAGCATGGAATCCTCTTATTTTGGCCACAATGAATCAAAGAAATCCCAGTTCTGTTTATGCACACCTGCTGCTCAACAACTTCGTTTGGGTTGAATGCAGCAGTTATTTTTCTCCCCCACCACTGACTTCACATTCCAGTGAAATCTCTAAGCATTTCATTGTCATTGGATCCCATTAAGGAAATGAATTAAGGCTGATCTTTTTCCTCACCAGCCTCCTTCACAAATACAGCAGCAGAGCTGTATTATTCTGTGAGACACTCCCAGTTTCCTGAGTGGCACTAAGTTCAAAGTACAATACTGCTCAGAGTTTCACTTTGTTTCAGAGAACAGATCAGTGGATACACAGGGTGTTCTAAAATCAGTACTTTTTGGGGGGGATACTCAGACCCTAAACATTTTGTGAATTTTTGTACTTTTGTCCATTTACTGTGTTTATTTTCCCCAATTTGAACTATAAAATGGTGATTTTCTCGAGTCGAAATGAGAGTACCCCTAGACATTTTTAAAGAAAAAAAGCAGTCTAAAATATTTGCTCCCCTTCCCCCATCAGTTTTTTTTTTTTTTAGGCTGTAGCCTCTTTCAGTCTCCCTGCTGATTTTCCAAATGTGTAATTTTGCAGATAACAAATTGGGGGCAGCAGGGCTGGGACCAATTTTAAAGAATTTCTAATTAGTTTTATTCCCTGGAATTATTTTGATCATACTTCCGTGGATTTGTCCTGGCAAGTTCCATTCTGGAATCAATGCTAGAAATACAGAATTTGCAACATCTGTGGGAGATTCTGGTTAAAGCAGATTCCGGGCACACCGTCCTAGTGTTCATACAATGACTTAATAGGGCTACTGATACCTAGCTTTGCCAAAGCTGATGAACCAATTCCTACCACTCTGCTTGTGTTTTGATGTGGCTGTTGCATCCTTCATAAAAGGATGGGCCATTTAGGGCAGGAGACCTTTTCCAAGAAATACAGTGGAAGGAACTGCATGATCTCTGGAATCCTTAAATTGTGCCCTTTTGTAGAGACCCTAATACCTGATCTAAGTAAAGCTTTGGGGCGGAAACATTCACAAAGCAGAAAAGAAAACAAATAGCCAAAATTCACAAGTCTTGCATTCATCCACTTTTCCCAACTGAACACCATTTATTTCTACCCTCCTCCTCCTTCGCTTTGTAACAAATTTCTATTGAGACAGATTTTAAGATGTGAATGCCAGAAAGCCCTACTGGTAATGTGGAATTAGTGGTTTTTTTCTCTGGAATGTGCCTCTGCAGTAGAGGAGAAAGTATCCCAGGTGTGTGCTTTCTGTATCTTATCTCCAAAATATCAACATCTTGCTTTTATCTTGACAATATTTTATCCCTTAGAATGTTGTTGCCTCATTTTCCTCATATAGATTGTGTTGCCTCTTGAAAGCTATGGAGGGACCCTGGGTTTTCTTGTGGCCTGATGGATTCCTAAGCCCCCTTCCTTTCTTTATTTTTATCTGCTACTCTGCCTTATTTGGTGTGAAGCAGCTCCATTTGAACTGCATTAGGAAATAATAATAATAATAATAATAATAATAATAATAATAATAATTTATTATTTATACCCCACCCAGCCACTCTGGGCAGCTTCCAAAAAAATATTAAAATACTATAATACATCAATCATTAAAAGCTTCCCTAAACAGGGCTGCCTTCAGATGTCTTCTAAAAGTCTGGTAGTTGTTGTTCTCTTTGACATCTGGTGGGAGGGCAGGGGTGGGGAACCTGTGGCCTCTCACACATTGCTGGACTCCAGCTCCCATCAGTCAGGGGTCTGACTGGTCAGGGGGGTGCTGGGAGTTGCAGTCCAGCTGCCTCTGGAGGACCACAGGTTCCCCGCAGCTGCATCACGAAAAGCTCTCCTGCTAACCTCTCCTTGTTACACCAACAGCTGCACTGCAGGCACTGAAGAGGAAAAAGAGATACGAGAAACAGTTGACCCAAATCGATGGGACCCTTTCCACCATTGAATTCCAACGCGAAGCCCTTGAAAATTCCTACACTAACACAGAAGTGTTCAAGAACATGGGCTATGCAGCCCAAGCGATGAAAAAGGTGCATGAAAACATGTAAGTGGAAAACAGACTGTCAACTGTCCATTGGAAATGCCCTTCAATGTTAAGGTTACCATTGGGTTTATTTTGGTTTGTGCTGTTGTTTTCGTTAGATCCTCAGGTGTGGCAAGATTTTATGGGTAGACATTAGGGGCTGAGTGTGGTATTTTTGGCTCCTGTGGTGTTTTTGCAGGCCCCGTGGCAGTCCAGATTAACATGATTACCTGCTCACTGTAGTCCTTGCTGCGCTGAGATTCTGGTGTGCAAAGCATGTGCTGAACTGATGAGCTACAAGGGTGTCCTTCCTTTCCATTTTAGGTTATGGCCAATTTCTTTGTGTGTGGGGAAGGATGACTCTAAAACAAAACAAGCGAGCAAGTTCATGTTCTGGTGGTATTAGACTACTACAGTGTAATGTATGTGGGGCTGCCTTTGGAAACTGCCCAGCTACAGCGGCGAGGATACTAACTGGTCATTGCAAACACATCTCAGTTGTGCTTAAGAAGCTCCAGTAGCTACCATCTGTTTCAGAGCACACTTCAGAGTGCTGGTGCTTAGCCCTACATGGCTTGGGATGTGGGTTCTAGAAGGAACCTCTTCCGAGACTTCCGGGTTGGCGCCTCCGGTAATGGCGGAATTCCTCTGATCGGGAGGAATTTGCCCCATGGGAATTTGGGTCTGGCCGTCACGGCGAAGGCGGAGACCCGTTAAAAATCACAGGCGGGTGAAGCCTGTGAACGTGGGATTCGACGGGCACCTTTTGCGCCTCCCCTACTCTCGGGGAAACCGCCGCTCAGACCCTGGGAACAGGCTGCTAGCAGGACTGACGGTTTTTTTTTTTGGGAATGTTCACTGACAGCGATTAGAACGTTCGTTGACAGCTAGCTAATAAGAGAAATACATTGTTTCTACTGTCTCCTTCTGCTTTCAAAAAGGAGCAAAAGTAACCGAAAATTGAAACTAACTTCATTGTTTGAGCTGTGTCTAAAAAAGGACATTACTTACTAATATAAACAGAAACTGTTTCCCTCTAGAGGAAGCCTTTGAAACTGTTATAAGAGTTGGGCTGGGGGAATTTCCAGCTGCAAGATAAAAAGTTGTGAGACTCTGGGACTGACCTTGAATCGGTTAAGTGTTATGGCAAAAGTATCAGCATACACAAAATCAAGAGAAATGTCGACAGAAGAAGTCTTAGTGGATGCATTAAGTAAGATAAATGATTCACTGGAACAGCTTAACAAGAAGGTGGATGTGGCAACTACTAAAATTGATTTAAATACAGAAAGTATAAATAATTTGGGACAAAAGGTGAACATCAATACAGAAACCATCCAGAAATTGATACAGGAATCTACTTCGACATGGCAGACTGTGGAGGAAGCTAGGGAGAAAGTTGTTGCTGCTGAATGTAAAGTAACACAATTGGAGAGAGAGAGAGTCCCAGCCTTACAGATGCAACTTGTTGACCATAAGTTGATGTCTGTTATGACTGAATTTAAAGAAAATCAGATGAATTTGTGGATCAGAGCCCTACCTGAACTGGAGAAGGAAAGTTTGATACATTTCCTCACACAGGAATTTGCTGATTTTTGGGACTTGGACTTGGGTCAAGAAGAGATTAAAATTGTGAGGGCCTTCAGACTTGGAAGAGGAGGGAAAAAAGAGAAGAACAGAGTAAGAGACTGTTGGCACTACCAGAAGAACCTAGAAGAACAACAGTTAAGAGTGGAAATTTTTAAAGACGTCCCGAAATACCTTTTGGATCTTAGGTCCAACTATGGAGATCTGGTTGTCCTGGTGAGAAGGAATAAAATCATCTTTAGGTGGGAGTTTCCCCAAGGTCTACTCTTTAGTCTTAAAGAAAGGAAAATAAAAATAAGATCAGCAGAAGACAAACTAAAGTTTTTATATAAATATGAAGAAGACCTGCAGAAGGGACTTGGAAAAGAGCTAAGAGCATCGGACAGAAGATCACCAGGTTGATGGACTATAGGTAACTGGCGGAAATGACTGGCAGAATCTGAGACCAGGGAGAAGAGACGGTGGAAGAAGACTGGAAAAAGTTCAAAGACTATTTATAGAAATATTGTAAAATTAATGAGTGTTAGAAAAATGTTGGAATGAAGTTATATGGCTTTAGTAGAAATGTTATAAGGAATTAAGTACAAATAGATTATTAGAGTATTAAAGGGAAAATAAGGTTAAAATATGTTAAGATAATTATACGACAGAAAACAGAGGAAGATGGAAGGGAATTGCTGAAACAATTAATAGAAGTGGAATACAAAAAGGGAGGTGTGAGGAGGTCGTTGAAATAAGTGAATGAAAGAAAAGATTTTGAAATTGTATGATGTGTGTATGATGTGTCTTAAACTGTTTTTGTCTTGTTTTGTTTTGTTTTGTTTATTGTATTAGTGATGTGTAATGTTTTTATATTGTATTGTATTGTTTTCTTTCTTTCTTTCTTTTTTCTTTCCTTCTTTGTAGTGTTTAAAAGTAATAAATATTATTTTTTTTAAAAAATAGAAGGAACCTCTTCCCTCGCATCAACCTGTTAGGATATTTCCGTTCCACCTTAAAAGGGAGCAGGATGTTTGTATAACAGCCTGCGTAAGTTCCTGTCTCACAGGATGTTTATGTTGTAAGTTCGTTTCGTTTTTGGCTGTTTTGCCTGAGCAGTCGGAGCAGACGGTCATGCTTTTCTTTGTTCTGACCAACGCCTAATAAACTGTAAATATGCATGTTCTGCTCTCATGCTGTGCAACTTCTGTTGTGTGAATTCTGCTGATAGAGTGTGCACAAGTCCAAGAATGTGGCTATCTTTTCTTGAGGCTTCGTGTCGCTACAATTGCTAGATACTGCGTGACTAAGGGAGGTCGATGGATCGTCCGGCACCGAGCTTGGGCTCAGATGGATTTTATCTCCCTGGCAGTATCCCAACAACAGGTTATGGGCCCAGATTCACGGCACTTGCAGAAGAGTAAGACTGCGACAGACTGCTGAGGTATGTGTGGGAAAAGCGAAAGCAGAGGCTTTTTTGTTGCCGCGGCAGCCTATTTGATGTCCGGCACAATTAATTGGCCTGGGAGCCGAGCCAGAGGCATCGTGATTAATGAGCTGCCGAGATAAGAAGTCTTAAAAGGCTCACGGCTGAAGCAAATAGCTGAGATGGATCTTTTACAATCCTCTGAGGCTGCTCCGTGTCCACTAAAGCTAAATGGCCACAATTATCAGACCTGGGCAAAATGGTGTGAGAGTTTGCTGCGTCAGTTTGGAGTCTGGCATACTGTCTCTGAAGCCACTCCAGTTCCTCGGACAGAGAAATGGCAGGGCCAGAATTCGAAGGCCATTGACGTAATAGTCTTATCCGTCTCTCTGGAGGAAATAAAGACGCTTGCTGGAAATCTCACGGCACGTGACATGTGGGATGCTTTGAAAAAGGCCCACCAGCCAATAATCCCAGCTCAGTGTTTGAATGCATCGGAGGTCCTGGCTGTTTCCCAGAAAGCTAGTGAATGCAGGGATGCTGAGGGCACCGATTGCAAGCTGCAGGGGGAGAAGACTGCCACGTCATCCCAGGCAGCATTCCAGCCTCCAGGGGGAGCCAAGGAGTCGGCAGCTGAGAGCTCTGTTTCTCGTGAGAACCAAGGTCAGAGCCTTTGCAGAGGCCGGAAGACCAGATGTAAACAGAGCAAGATGCTTGCAGGTGGCCAGGAGCGGGGGGGGGAAGTTGCAACAGCCCACGCCAGTGGAAAACAAGGCTATGTTTGCTGGCACAGCTCCACCAAAGGCTAAAGGCACTTCTGATGGCCAGGAGCAGGGGGGCAAGTTGCAAAAGCCCTCGCCAGTGGAAAACAAGGCTATGTTAGCTGGCACAACTTCACCAAAGGCTAAAGGCAAGCTGCAAAAGCCCACGCCGGTGGGAAACAAGGCCAAAGCCAGGTTTATTGTGGATTCAGGCTGCACGCGCCATATCACCAAAGACCGCCATCTGTTCATCTCCTTCACACCTCAAGATGGAGAGATCCACCTGGCTGATGGAAGGACTTTGCAAGCTGCAGGAGTTGGGACTGTGAAACTTGCAAGTCTGCATCTTACCATCAAAGATGTACTTTTTGTTCCAGGAGCTGCGGACAATTTGCTTAGTGTCCCACAGCTAAATCGGCGTGGTTTTGAAATTACCTTCAAGAGGACTGTCTGTGTCATCAGAAAAGGCAAAGAGGACATTTTGCATGCAAAGTTGATGGATGGTTTGTTCTGTCTAACTTATGATGACAATGGTGTTGCTATGTCTAATGCTGATTCTTGTTGTGTTGCACAAACTAACAAGGTTCTTCATGCAGGGTGCATTCACGATGCACATCGCAGATTTTGTCACCTCTCTTGGCAAGCGCTAGCCAAGATGCCTGAGTTGGTTGAAGGTTTGGACATCAAACCTTGTAAGTTTCACATGAAATGTGTATCTTGTGCAGAGAACAAGGTGAAGATTGCTCCAAAAGGCAAGGAGTCTAGCAGGCAGGCTTCCAAACCCTACCAGCTAGTTCATGCAGACCTGGTAGGTCCTCTAGCGCCCTCTTTGGGAGGAGCAAGGTACTTCATGGTTCTAATTGATTCTTTTTCCAGGTACATTCATGTGTTTATGCTCGAGCAGAAATCGCAAGCATTTCCTAAGTTCAAGGCATTCTGTGCTTGGTTGGAGAATGCTCACGGTAAACGTATTGGGTGTCTGTTTACTGATCGAGGCGGGGAATTCACTTCTCAGCAGTTTGAAGCTTTCCTGACTGAGCAGGGAATCCAGCATGACATGTCAACGCCTAGATCGCCATGGATGAATGGGCTTGCGGAGAGAGCAAATCAAACGTTGCTGCAAGGGATAAAAACCTTGTTGCATGATGCCAACCTCCCTGAGAAGTTTTGGGGGGAGGCTCTCTCGAATTTGGTTTACACTTTTAATCGCAGACTGTCATCACCTATTGGCTGCACTCCCTATGAGAAAATGTTTGGTAAGAAACCTAACACCAAGCACTTGAGAATCTTTGGTTCTGACATGTGGGTGCACACCCCACAAAGCAACAAGCTTGGGAAGCGTGGGGCACATGGTTTGTTCATGGGGTACGAAAAAGGTGCATACAGGGTATGGATGACTAACTCTAAATCCATAAAGTTCACAAGGAGTGTTGAGTACAATCCTAAGTGGGGGGAAAATGTGGGAATTTTCCAGAGTTACCCAGAGGAAGAAGAAGGTGATGTGAAGAAAGCAGATCATGCTGAGAAAGCTGAGGAAACTGAGGATGATGATGATGATGATGATCAGAGTTCGGATTCCAGTTCAGTGGGCGGCGCTGCTGCTGCTGTCAGTGACAGTGATGACACAGCAGACTACAAGAGCGCAAAGGCCTCAGTCAGACCATCTGATGAGTCTGACAATGAACTGGAAGAACCACTGTTCACCATTGGTCGTTTTTCTCCTAAGAAGGAGGAGATGAGTCCAGAAGACTTGCGTCTGGTTCGCAGGTCTGAAAGGGCGACCAAAGGCAAACCTCCAAAGAGATTTGCTGATGAGTTTGCTAAGACGGCAACTGCTGTTCTTAGTAGCTCAGAGAAGGTGTGGGAACCTTCAAGCTTCAAAGAGGTCCAGGAGTTAACCTCTAAAGATGCTGAGCCTTGGCTTAATGCCATGAAGGCTGAAGTTGATTCCTTAAACAGGAACCAGACTTGGGAACTGGTACCGGTAGTCCCAGGGATGAGACTGGTTGGCAGCAAATGGGTCTTCAAGGCCAAGACAGACCAGAATGGCAAGGTTGTCAGACACAAAGCCAGATTGGTTGCCAGAGGTTTTTCACAGGTACCAGGGCAGGATTACCACGAGACCTACTCACCCACGGTCAAATATGAGAGCATTCGGCTGATGCTCAAGATCGCTGCGGAGGAGAAACTGCATGTTTCCCATCATGACATTAATACAGCTTTTTTGTACGGGATTTTGGGGGAGGAGCTGTACATGCTTCCACCTGACGGGATGCAGATACAGAAGGGAATGGTCTGTAAACTGCGGAAATCCTTATATGGTCTCAAGCAGAGTGCCAGGTGTTGGAACACAAAACTCACTGAAACGTTGCTTTCTCTAGGTTTTCACCAGGGCAAAGCTGATCCGTGTGTGTTTGTCAAAGAGGAGGGGCAAAACAAACTGTATTGTTTATGTTTTGTTGATGATCTTCTGATGTTTTGGAAGAATCAGGCTTTTTACCAAAGCACCCTAGCTCAACTGAAGGAGCACTTTGACATGAAGGATCTTGGTGAGGTATCCAACTATCTTTCTCTGCAGGTGGAGAGGGACCAAGCAGGTAATTTTCTGGTACACCAAACACAGAAAATTGCTGATGTATTAACCAGGTTGAATTTGGTTGATGCAAACCCAGCAGACACACCGATGGTGACAGGTTACCAGGTAGATAGTACTGCTGAAGCGTTTTCTGACACAACGCTGTACAGATGCATTCTAGGCAAGTTGAATTTCATTGCTAGATGTTCAAGACCTGACATTGCTGTAAGCACTAACCTGCTTAGCAGACATGCTAACAATCCTACTGTTCAGGATTGGAAAGCTCTGAAGCGCATAGCCCGGTATTTGAAAGGGACTATGCACTACAGGCTGAGGTTCACCAGTCAGAAGACTGGAGGTCTTGAAATCTTTGCAGATGCAAGTTTTGGAAGTGACACCACGGATGGTACAAGCACTTCTGGAGTATGCTACATGTACAACCACTGCCTGTTTGACTGGTTGTGCAAAAAGCAGACGACAGTTAGCCTAAGTTCCTGTGAAGCAGAACTCAATGCTCTGTCATTTTCACTCATGGATTGTGAATGGTTGATGCAACTGTTTAAGGACATTGGGGTTTCTGTGAAATGTCCTATACAAGTGTATCAAGACAATAGATCTTGTTTGGCTTTGCTGAACTCAGAGAGTTGCAAGCAAAGAACCAAGTACTTGCAGATTAAGCTACATCGTGCAAGAGAGTGTATTCAGAAAGGACTCATTCAGGTGTCCTACATGCCAGGAAATGAAATTCCTGCTGATCTGTTGTCTAAGGTTGTTAACAGAGAACAACTGAAGGTTTACGCACAAAGGTTGCAATTGGGTTGAACCACAGGTACTACAGGTTACACGGAAAGGGGGAGGATGTTAGGATATTTCCGTTCCACCTTAAAAGGGAGCAGGATGTTTGTATAACAGCCTGCGTAAGTTCCTGTCTCACAGGATGTTTATGTTGTAAGTTCGTTTCGTTTTTGGCTGTTTTGCCTGAGCAGTCGGAGCAGACGGTCATGCTTTTCTTTGTTCTGACCAACGCCTAATAAACTGTAAATATGCATGTTCTGCTCTCATGCTGTGCAACTTCTGTTGTGTGAATTCTGCTGATAGAGTGTGCACAAGTCCAAGAATGTGGCTATCTTTTCTTGAGGCTTCGTGTCGCTACAATTGCTAGATACTGCGTGACTAAGGGAGGTCGATGGATCGTCCGGCACCGAGCTTGGGCTCAGATGGATTTTATCTCCCTGGCAGTATCCCAACACAACCTGCCTGTGTTCTGAAATTCGTCATGGTGACTAGGGTGAGGGTCCAATGTTGTGGCAGCCCTTATAGCATTTTCTCACCAGGGAGGCTTGCCTTACACTTAAGCTGGAAGGCTGCATCCACAGTGTCCCTTTTGCTAGTTAAAGGGACTGAGATCCAGTGCCGTCTTTGATGCTGAACAGGATGGTCCTCCAGCAGCTCAGAAGAGATTTTTGTGTGTGGAGGTGGTGAGGGAATCAGGCACTGCAGGGGGAAAGAGTAAAGGCAAAAATCATCTTGCCCCTTCCTTCATAGTGAATAGAACTCTGATGTGCTAAGTCTGACTCCAACCCAAAGTCTCTTAGGCACCAGCTGAACCTGTTATTTTCCTGGGCTTTTTAACATCTATTGCTGCATTGCAGGGAGTTGGTCTAGATCAGGCATAGGCAAACTCATCCCCCCAGATGTTTTGGTACTACAACTCCCATCATCCCTGACCACTGGTCCTGTTAGATAGAGATGATGGGAGTTGTAGTCTGAAAACATCTGGAGGGCCGAGTTTACCTATGCCTGGTCTAGATGATCTTTCGAGTCCCTCTCAACTCCACAGTTCTATAATTCTATAGATTTTCTGCTTGTTTTTATTGCTGCTCTTTATTCTGCTGTTCTTTGGTGCTTCATGATACTTCTGTGGTTTTTGTCTGTTTTCTGTCCCACCCTGGTAACTTTATAAAATGTTCATGCGTGGTATACAGGTTCATTAAATCAACCTTTGTCTCTTCAGGGACTTGGACAAAATTGACGACATGATGCAAGATATCACTGAACAGCAAGATATCGCTCAGGAAATCACAGAAGCTCTTACCAGAAAAGTTGGTGATGACTTTGATGAGGTTGGTAATGAAATTAAGGACATAAACTAGATGCAGACTAAATATTACTGCTTAATTTTATGCTCGATAAAATCTTGTCAGGCTGGTTGCCAAGCACTTAACACCTGTCTTTAAGTGCACTTCAGTTCTCAGTTGACTGAGGAGATAACAGTTTAAATGGTGGGAAATTGGACTCAGTACCTCCCTGAAGAAAATTTTCAGAACTATATGCGAGACATGTTAAGGCATACACCCAGTGAAGTTTAATGGTCTTTGAATCATAGAATTGTAGTGTTGGAATGGGACCCTGAGAGTCATTTAGTCCAATCCCCTGCAACACAGGAATCTCAACTAAAGGAAAGCTTCTATTACAAAAAAAGGTTATGTACGTGCGTATTGGTGTGGTGCATTGATTTGTAATTGATTGTAGAGTCCTGAAGATAAGTCTACAGTCAAAAATAATACTATAATACTAGTCCATTTCCCACATATAATGGAACCTTGGTTCTTGAACACCTTGGTACTCAAACATTTCGGCTCCCAAACGCCGAAAAGCCGGAAGTAAGTGTTCCGGTTTTCAAACGGTTTTTGGAAGCCAAATGTCCGATGCGGTTGTCAGCTATTGTTTCTGGGGCGCCTGCACCAATAGGAAGCTGTGCCTTGGTTTTTGAACGTTTTGGAAGTTGAACGGACTTCCAGAATGGATTACGTTTGAGAACCAAGGCACCACTGTATATCAGCTGACATATGGGGCCATAAATCATGCTTCCTGCTTGGATCAATTGCACGAGCAGCTGATCCAGTTGCATTTCCACCTGCCCCACACCTGCTATCACATATGACATCAGGTGTGCAGCAGGTGGACGAGATATGGAGACAGTGGCCCTGTGAGCCAAATAATTGTCAGACCAGATTTGGCCCCTGGCGCAGAGTTTCCCCACCTCTGACCTATGCCAATCATGACATGACAACAACCCAGTTTCCAGTTTAATAAAGCTTCCCTGTCTGATTGCCTGGAGCAGATACTTACTTGCTACTGGCAACTAGGTGAGTGGCTGTTTACATGGCTGCCATTATTAGTCTCTTGAGATAGTGGACCTTGTTTCTCAAAACATAACCTTCCATTTTTTTAAAAAAAAAAACTTTCAGGATGAACTGTTGGCAGAACTGGAAGAACTGGAGCAAGAAGAACTCAATAATAAAATGGCAAATGTTCGACTACCAAGTGTACCAGCTACGCCGCTGCCTTCCCATCCTGGTAAACTTTTTTTTTTCTTATGTTGAGCTGTCTGCTAATCATATATGATATAGAATGATTCAGGTGAAATAAATTTTAGTATATATATCCTGAAACTTTCAAGATTTCTGATTGGATAAGCGGGAAGTATCGAGACAGAATACACTAAGTGAAGAACAGGGGTTTTTTTAGTACTGAGGTTCAAGACCCAAAGACCTGAGTCTTACCTGGCACTCTGTGAGCAGTTCTAGTGTGTACCTTCTATTGACACCCTCCATGATGATGGTGATGAGTCTTGTATTTCAAGTGATATAATTAGAATTTGGATTGGGTGCAGGATGGCCATGGCCAAGACTTCCCATTGAGTCATCATGTTTGTACCTTGTTTTTATATTCTAACAGTTCTTGCACATCTCTTTGTTACAGCATCTTCAAGGAAGAGGGTGGAAGATGAAGATGATATGCAGCAGCTTGCGGCATGGGCTTCTTAACAGCAATCTACAGGGTTACGGGAAACGCCATGGAAGAAGTTTATGGAACAGTGTTTTGTTTTACACAGAGCATGGCTGTGTTTGATACAGTCCGGCATTGGTCCCTGGTGGGATTTTATGTCTGTATGTATGTGTATATGTACACATGTATGTATATGTGTGTGTGTCTGTATTTTTAAGAGAGCCAGGATTACTTAAGACCTGTACTTGAAGTGTGCCTTCTTCTTCAGATGCAGCCTCATATGAATTTCTTTTTTCATACAGAAGAAATCTGATTATTTTTTTATATTACCGGTGAAAATTGACTGGGGTAGTCTATTACTACTACACAGTATTATCCTTTGACTCTGAAAGCTCTGTGTATAGGTACAGGCATTCATGCTTATTACCTGAATTAATTGGTTCTGTTCCATAGAAACATTCAAAGCTGAGAGCCGATATATGCAGCTCTCCCAGGCTGTTGCTTTTCCTCTTTTGTACGTACTGACTTTTGCTTGTACAGGTTGAAACCCTGTTTGCTGCAGAGGATGGTATGAGCAGGCATGTTTCTAATATAGAGCAACATCCTCTGTAGAGTTTCAAACAAGTTTGGAGTTGTTGGAATATGTGGTCCATTTGGTCCCACTAGGTAGAGATGAAGGAGAAATTTGATTTCGTTTTAATGCACACCTCCCCAAACAACACACAAGCCACAAAATGCGCTTATCCTTCAATATTTGCACTTTTCTGAATTTTGCAATGCAGTTTTCCAACCAAAAGGTGTAAAAATGTGTCTGTTAAGAGAGTTTGCATTAAAATGTGTTACATTAGGAGAAATTGCCTTCACAAATATGTATAACAGAAGAACCTCGCAAACTGATTTGGAAATATGATGAACCTATTTTAAAATCTAACATACCAACAACTGGGAGACACCAAAATTGGCAGATTCATCTACCCCTACAGGGTGTCGTGAAAATATTTGTCTAAGTCCTGCCAGAGTTTTGTGCTGTTGGATTTCTTTGCTTTCTATGGGAGTTTCCTTCCATGTAGCTACTTGTTCACTCGGGGTCCTATATGGAAGAGCCAAAGACTGATGTGGCACCTTAAAGACTAGCACACTATCTTTGTCAAGTGTATACAGTGGTACCTCGAGTTTCATATGCTTCAGGTTACAGACTCTGCTAAACCAGAAATAGTACCTCGGGTTAAGAACTTTCCTTCAGGATGAGAACAGAAATTGTGTAGCAGTGGCGCAGCGGCAGCAGGAGGCCCCATTAGCTAAAAGTGGTGCTTCAAGTTAAGAACAGTTTCAGGTTAAGAACACACCTCCGGAACGAATTAAGTACGTAACCCGAGGTACCACTGTATAGAAAGACAACTTGGGTCTTGTATAGGCACATAACACATGAAGAGCTCTGCAGTCTAAAATGCTGGATGCAGTTTGGCTTGCTATAAGTGGCTAAATTCCACTGAGTTTTTGTGTGTTTGATTGCTAAAATGGAGTTAATTTTAGCCAACAAAGGTAGTTGAGTGGAGCACGTTTGATGGGGGGGGGCAGGCGGGCTGAGAAACCAGTTTATAATGGGTGTTTGGTTTTGTGACCAGCCGACTTCAAACTGATTTTATCAGACCGTTTTAGCATGGAGGTTGCAGTCCACTAAATCAAAGGGCTGACTTCATGCTGGAGAATAGTGGGCAGAGAATGGCCGAGAATCTTCTGTTCCCTTTTCCCACTTAGCTTTCTTTTAACACTGAACCTTTCATATTGCCATGCCTATTATCCAATGGAGAATCTTAATAGGTTTTTAAGGTTGTGACTTTTGAAATGTCCTCCTTACACTTGTTCAGTTTCTTTCTTTTTTCCTTTTTGCCTGAATGAAACACTTTACATTGGAATAATTTATATAACTTGAAGTACCAAATTTCAAACAGGGTCATTTTTTTTGACCTGGTAGAAACAGAGCTAGGTTTCAGATGATTGGATAATGAAGATGCAAATAAATATATTGTCTGAAAATATTTGTGTTTGACTTGGTAAGTGTTTTTCCTATCTTGCTGTAAAGCAGGGGTGGGAAACCTTTAGTCCCTTCAAATATTGTTTGAATAATAATAATAATAATAATAATAATAATAATAATAATAATAATATATACCCCACCCATCTGGCTGGGTTTCCTCAGCCACTCTGGGCGGCTTCCAGCAAAATATTAAAATACAACAATTCATCAAATATTAAAAGCTTCTCTAAACAGGGCTGCCTTCAGATGTCTTTTGAAAGTAAGATAATTGTTTATTTCTTTGACATCTGATGGGAGGGTGCCACTCAGTCCCAACCAGCTTGGCCAATGGTACCACAAATTATTTTTAAAGGATGCGATATTGATCTGGCTTAATACATTTATGCTTTGGTTCATCGTTATTGGGGATGAGTTATACATATTTTCTTCGCCCTCATGACTGATGCTTAATCATGTAATACCCTGGAAAATGTGACACTCATACCAACATCAAGTAATAATTCTTACATGGATCAGGAGGTAGGTAGATCTCTGGGTGATTTGCAACAGATATGGCACAGATTTCTGGTTTTAAGTTGTTCAGTAATAGCAAATTTGACTGCTTAAGTGAAAACATCTTGGATAAGAATTGTGAATTGAGGTCTATTCTGGTACAGTACTCAAAACAAATCCCTGTGCTCAGCAGCAGCTCAGAGCCACTGTAAATTATTGTAAATATGTATTTTTAGTACCTGGCTCTAGGTGGTGCATGTCCAGGTTCAAATACAAGCAGATTGTGTAGTTCGAAAACCTGCTCCCTCTGCTGTAAATGATCCTTTGGCTGTGTGTGTTTGTGTGTGTGTGTGTGTGTATATGTAGAGAGAGGGGGCTGCATTCAGGAGAGCCTAAAAAAGCTTTTGTGTGTACAACTGTTTGAATCCTGACCAGCATCCACTATGACAAGTATATTTATATAGATTTTGGATATAGAAAGCATGAGCTGTTGAACTCCTTCGATAAAATGATTTTTAAAATCATTGCAAGTTAAAATGCTATTGGTGCAAATTATTTTTCTGCAGTTTATATATAGAGTCATGGCACATTTTGGCATGTTCTCTCTCTGTCTCCAATTTCTTCTTTATTTTAATTTTTTTAAAAAAACAACAACCCCAAAACTAGCTAAAAGTTGCTTGGTAATGTTGTTTCTCCTGATAGGTGCAAACAAAGCAAGTTGAGGCTGAAGTCTTATTAACTAGGAATTGCATCATAGTGGATCAGGTGTTGCTTTTCTATAGGTAGAGTCAAAGTATACAGTCCTACTTGGGTGTAAACTCAGTGGGACTTTCTTTTAAGTATTTCTAAGTATAGATGCATTAGATACATGTGCTCTACAGAACTGCTGGACAGATCTTGTAAGATTGGTGGAAATCACACTCTAGAAATCCATCTTAAAGACACAGAGCCTTTCTGCGTTGTACTCCAAAGTGCAACTGAAGCTGCCCTCCTCATTTTAATTAAATACTAGAATCTCTGCAAAATAATAATAATGCTAAAGGTAAAGGACCCTCGACAGTTAAGTCCGGTTGGGAACGACTCTGGGGTTGCGGCGCTCATCTCGCTTTACTGGCCACGGGAGCCAACGTTTGTCCACAGACAGTTTTCTAAGGTCTTGTGGCCAGCATGACTAAGCTGCTTCTGGTGCAACAGAACACCAAAACCAGAGCAATGCATGGAAATGCTGTTTACCTTCCCGCCGGAGAGGTACCTATTTATCTACTTGCACTTTGACGTGCTTTTGAACTGCTAGATTGGCAGGAGCAGGAACCGAGCAACGGGAGCTCACCCCGTCGTGGGGATTTGAACCACCGACCTTCTGATCAGCAAGCCCAAGGCTCAGTGGTTTATACCACAGCGCCACCCGTGTCCCAATAATAATGCTAGATTGAAGCAATTGTTATAATAACTTCTAGAACCACTCACCTGCATCAAGGTAGCGGCCTTTGGACCAAGTTAATATGTATGAGAGAGATGCATGTGAAAGGTTTTTGGTTTTTTTAAAGAGGATGGGAGGTATTTTGCTGGCCTGTAGGTGGCACTCTGAATTCAATAACAAATGTTAAACTTGCTTGACCGCTTTTGCTTGAAGATCTGCTCATGCTAGGCTCCCTTACATGAGGAAATCGGCATAACCTCTTTTTGGGGCTATGTAAATATTGCTTCATTTTATACACAGAAATGGATCGGTCCAGAGGGATAGCCTTTTTTTAATCTGCTGCAGAAATGCAAGAAGACATATAGTGCTGGATTTAGTTCAGGGGAACGAAGGCTACATTTCTACCCCTTATTTGTTAATGTCTATAGGCCACAGGTTATGAGAATAGCTTGTGTCAGACTAGTGCCAATATATTAAGATACTTTGTCAAGATGGATGGACATGGCTCAGTTTTTATTATTACCCCTCTCTTCCAGCCACCATGCACACTTGCCCTTCCTTTATCCTTAAAACATGACTGAGAACCTAGTTAGGCTGACTGGTCCAATGCCACCCGTTGAGATGAATGGCTTAGTGGGGATTTGAATTCGGATCTCTTTAGTTCCCCAAACTACTATGCTGCATTGTTTTTGGTTCACTTTTATTCAAAAGTAATAAACTGCTTTTTATAAGTTAGGAAACAAGTGCTCCAGCAAATGTATGGTAGAGACGATTCTCATCTTTACATCACCCTCTCAGTCACAGATAAATGGCCAACCCACACACCCCAGGCAGCTGTGGTTTGTGGAAGGCCTGAACATGTTCCAGTAGAGTCCAGCTCATACTGCTTGTCTCCATATCTTTGCTTCCACTAGCTTCCCGCTACAGCAGACAAAAGGCAAAACCATTCCAAAATAGTGTACAGTGGTACCTGTTAGTTTCTGTTTGTGCCACTGTGCAGTGCTTGGAGTCACAAGACTCTGTTTTGCATTCCAGAGATTCCAGGCTTTTGGAAGTCTCACGGAAGACAGGAGATGGATGTGATGTTACTGGTTTCCTGTTCCTTTGTTGTTCAGTTATTCTCTGCTTTCACAGAGAGAGCATGTATATTTCTTTTCTGTCTGCATAGTTAGAAATAAAACGCTCTTTGCAATGTAGCTCATACTATCTTGGCTCCTTCCCTGCGTGCTGGATACTCTGTGTAATGGGGGAACGTGCTTGGAGCCTCATCAAAGGCTCAGGTCGTTAATCACGTCGGACTCGACCGGAAGAGTCGCTCAGTCGAACGCAAGTCCGCTAGTACCTCAGGTTAAGAACTTAATTCGTTCTGGAGGTCCACTCTTCACCTGAAACTGTTCTTAACCTGAAGCACCACTTTAGCTAATGGGGCCTCTTGCTGCTGCTGCTCCGCCGGAGCACGATTTCTGTTCTCATCCTGAAGCAAAGTTCTTAACCCGAGGTAATATTTCTGGATTAGCAGAGTCTGTAACCTGAAGCGTATGTAACCCGAGGTACCACTGTATCTCTGTCGTTGGGGAATAACAGCTGGAGTGGGATAAGAAGCCTACCTAACAATTTTTTCGTGAAGTTAAGATGAGGGAGGGCACAAACCTTGAACTCTTTGAAGGAAATGCAAGGTAGACATAAATAAAACCATATGGCACTGTGCCCTGCTTGTGAGCTTTGTACAGGCATTGAGTTTGCCACTGTGAAAGCAGGGTGCTGAATTAGACACACCTTTGGCCTACTTCAGCAGAGCTCTCTCCTCGTGTTCCTATTCATTACATGCTTGCTCCTACTTGGACTTGACTTCCAGGACACTTCCCAAAAGATTGGTGACCTCTGTCCCATGCTGAAGAACGCCAGCCATCTTTGCCCAGTAGCTCCTATACTGTTGGCAGTGAATAAACGTTAGATATTGTCTTTGAGCAAACTAGCAGCTTTTCCCAAACTTGGCTGCAGCTAAAGGTTTAGCCGGTTTCTGCATTAACAGCAACAAAATCAGACACCACTGGAGATGTGGAAACAATGAGTCATGGAACACCTTGCCCAGGTTTTGCAATAAATGGGACTTATTTAAACGCCAAGTTCTAAATTATGTTTCATGCATGGAAGCATTTTCATTAAGAGTTACAACACAACTTACTGTGTTTTATCAGGCATTTGAAATGGTCTTATACCAGGCTAGATATTTCCCAGCACCTGCTAGCTGATCCTGATTTGTTGTTTACAGAAGGGACCTAGGCTTCAATCCTACAAACAGCATTCATGCAGATGGGCTATAGAAAGAGGGATTGTGCCACCCAGCCAGTGAAATGGCATCAGTGCACCTAGTGCACTCTCAGTGGACACAGGTGTTCTGCCAGTGGGGCTACATCAGCTGTGGGGCTACAGAGGCCCATTCTTGGGGGGTGACTGAGGACCTACAGGCTCCTTAGCCTCATTTCTTCAACCCCAAGGACTGTTCTGTCCAAAATATTAGTGGAAGTATTACTAACAGAGTGAGACTGGTGGAATGGGCATGCCCTATCATCCTTATATATATCAGATTTCAACCAATCATTTAGGGAAGTTTTGGGAACAACTGAATACAGTGATTATGATTTAAGATCAAGAGAAACATAGGGAAGTTACAGAGAGTTGCAATGTCATAACCCACTAAATAAAACCAGAATTAGGAACTTTGGGGAGCGGAATAGATTTGTATTTTAGAGTAAAAAAAAATAACATGAGCCTGTCCTCCTAGTTCTAATGGTTGAAACTTAATAATTTAAAACTTTAATATTTTATAACAGTGGATTTGTGTATAAGGAATATTTATTAATAATTCATTATGAAGCAAAGTGCATGTTAAAGCATGTATATAGAAATATTAGCTTCCCCCCTTTTAAACTAAGTTTTTCAATATGTATTTTCATTATGGAATTTATATTTAACTTTGAATAACATTAAAAAAACAGAATTCAATCAATTACTATTTTGGGCTTTAAACTGAAAGGCAGTCAAGAGTTGTAAACTGCACAATAAGCACATAAGCTACAGTTCTCCCCCAAGTTGCATGTAGATTAAAAAAAGAACATGTTTCCAAACTTCCTTAACTCACTTTAATGAGTGCAGGCCTACTAGTGCTCACTTGTTCCAAACCAAGCGTGTCCTTTTAACACCATGAATGTTAAGCAGCAAGTAAATTTCATTGCATCTGATAAAGTCTAATCTTTGCCACTAAAGCTTGTGCCATAATAAATGTGTTATGTCTTCCAGGTACGACGCAACTCTTTGTTGTAAATGGCATAAAACGGTATTGAATAAGCTATTCAAAAAACAAAAATAACAGAAGGAGATTTATACAGTAGCTACACTTTTAGATCCAATTCAGAATTAGGAAAAAGTTAAATGACCTGCTTATGGTCACACACAATCTGCAGATGTTTTTAGCCTTGAATGTCAGCCCTTAATTATCCTGAATAACAGTGCGCAAAGAAAACTCCCTACTTAAAAAGCATTGACAATAGTATAAAAGCAGTATATAAAATAATATCCAACAAAGCAGCAGTGTTTTGATCAAAACATTTCCTTCCATGGATGATTGTTCTGGAAAACAAATAAAGGAACTATTTAATGCATGTTTGCCAAGGTTAACACACAACCGATTCCCTTGTTCTCTTGACTAGTTGATTCCTTTAGGGGTTTCCCCCCCCCTTTTCTTCTCCACAGCTTCTTCAAAGCAACCCCTGATTACCAGAAATTAAATTCCATTTCATGTTCCTATTCAAGTCAATCTGAAATAGCACCACCAAAACACTTCCCACCAGGTTCAGTCATACACTGCTCCCACTTCATACTTTCCTCCCGTCCATTTTCAAGGTCTGCATCTAGTTTTCAGTAGGAGGGGAGAAGCTTGCTGAGCCATGCAACAAAGCATCACAGGTCTTCCACAGTTTCTGGCAGGATCTTACACTCTGGTCAGAACTTGAAATACATGACTATTTTAGAGTGGGAGCTAGGAGACAGTTTACTGACATCTCTCTCTCTCTCTCTCTCTCTCTCTCTCTCTCTCTCTCTCTCTCATAAACACAGATTGCATTCAACTAACTTTTACACAGAGCAGATTCGTTGAAATTAACAGCCGCGGCTAACTTAGGTCCCTTAATTTCTATGGGCCTCTGAGCAAACATTAGTTGAATACATCCCCATTCGTCGAAACTTTCTCCAAAGAGTCATTAGACTCCTATTCCTCTCCTATAGACCAATTCCCAGAGTGATTTAACCATCAAACGCCTTTCTCTTGGAATCATAGCTCTGTAACAAATTAGCTCCCAGAATTATTTGGGGGAATTGAAGATGACTGTTTAAAGTGGTGTTGTAGAGCTTTAAATGCAAGTTGCGAATGTGACCACAGTCTGGCAGTGGTTCATCAGAATAGTTGTGATTCGAGGACCCGATCCCCGCTTGGGGAATAAAGACACATGGACACAGAATGTAAGGTTAATGGGTAAGGTAAAGGCCACAACTTTATTGATTACAGCATGTGAGAAGGTATTGGCTTAGGCATTGGACCACGGAACATTAGACTCCACCCACTCGTAGAGGGGTGAGTCTGAAGAGGGGTTAACCACCAGTAGGGGAAGCCTGTTGATGCTAATCCAACTATAGGCACTCTTCCTGATGTCACCGAGGGTCGTGCCATGGCCCCCCGCCACACGGGCATCGGACAGGATCCACGACCGCCGGATTCCTTTAGCGGAATACCCAAAATTGTCGGGGAAGGCGATGGCCACACCTTGCCCCCCGAAACACCAACAACACATTCCAATGCCTAACCGCCACCTGAGTCAAAAGGCTCGCCGCCAATACCCTCACAGCTGCAACCAATCCCTAAGACTATTGGATATGTTAGCCAGCCATATGTTGTTTCCGCGATCTGAAAGATGAACACTGTCATCCCGGAATAGGGTCTGGTCGCCAATCTAGATATCATCATGAGATATAACTAGGCCATTCATAAAACGCACTTTGCGCGATTCAAGAGTTTCCTGGATTTCTCAAAGGCCATAATGTTATGCGCACCGCGCCAAACCTTTCTCTTCAAGAGAGAGGACCAGAACAGGGTTGTTCTGGGAAATAAGGCAGCCAACTCATCCAAGACCTTTCTCATGGAATTGAAGATGACTGTTTAAAGTGGTGTTGTAGAGCTTTAAATGCAAGTTGCGAATGTGACCACAGTCTGGTAGTGGTTCATCAGAATAGAATTATATTTAATATTTTTTTGAGTCAATTTAAACCTGTCAGCAAACCAAAAGCCCGGGGGCAGGGGGAGGAATAGTTTAGAATTGATCTGTTAATAAACTTGACTGCAGCTGTTAAAGAGGCCATCCAGAACTAAACTGGGTATGGAAGGATGCCAGCATTACACTGGTATGTTTTATATATGCTGTAAGGTAAAGGGGAAAAGGTAAAAGAGCCCTGGACAGTTAAGTCCAGTCAAAGGCGACTATGCGGTTGTAGCACTCATCTCACTTTTCAGGCCGATGGAGCTGGCATTTGTCCACAGACAACTTTCCGGGTCATGTGGCCAGCATGACTAAACCGCTTCTGGCACAACAGAACACCGTGATGGAAACCAAAGCCAGAATGGAAATGCCGTTTACCTTCCCGCCACAGCTATATATGTTGGAAGCTGCCCATAGTGGCTGGGGAAACCCAGCCAGATGGGCAGGGCATGAATAAAATTATTATTATTAGAAAGCTGAGAGAAATTCTCATACAAAGCTTTTCTAAACAGATGCACAAAACAAAAACTTCAGTGACTGAGAATTATGCAAAATTTCAAACATAATGAGGTATTTCAGTACAAATCATATTCTGAGTATGCGTAGTTTAGTCCAAAGAAACTTACCTTCATATTTAATTAGTGAAGGATTAAACCATAAATTATTATAGTGAAATCTAGGTATGTACCTAATAAGGGACGCTTAAATAATCATATTTAATCTGAAGTATGTGCAACAATTAATGCTTTCATACCTACTAAGTAACGCAAATCCACACCCCAGCTAGTAGGCAGGTTGCTTTTCCAGTTGTTTCAACTTCTCCCCCCACACCTCCATTTTACAACAAGCACTAGACTCCTAGTAGTCCTGATCCATTGTTAGTACAATATTAGGTCCCATGTAAATGGGCAGGAACAGCGATAGTGCAAAGATGTTGAGACAAAGGCCCTGTGGTGGGGTTTCAAGAAAGACTTCTCACATTAAGAAGGTAGGCCACAATGCATGGGGCTTTTTAAGACCCACAGAGCAACCAGAGAGAGGCAAGGTGAGAATAACAGTTACCTTCCAACCTACCTAACCTGTTTTCATAGAATCATAGAATTGTAGAGTTGGAAGTGGCCCCGAGAGTCATTTAGTCCACCTCCCTGCAATGCAGGAATCTTGCCCACAGCTGTCTGTGGGTGGGCTCGAACCACCAGCCTTCTGGTTAATAGCCAGATGCACTGACCCATCGGGCTACGGAGACCTGTCATTGTGAATGACTTCCTGGCCCTGAATGGGATAACTGTGAACCTGAAGGACCAGGTGCGCAGCCTGGGAGTCATTCTGGACTCACAGCTGTCCATGGAGGCGCAGGTCAATTCTGTGTCCAGGGCAGCTGTTTATCAGCTCCATCTGGTACGCAGGCTGAGACCCTACCTGGCCGCAGACTGTCTCGCCAGAGTGGTACAAGCTCTGGTTATCTCTCACTTGGACTTCTGCAATGCACTCTATGTGGGGCTACCTTTGAAGGTGACCCGGAAACTACAACTAATCCAGAATGCGGCAGCTAGACTGGTGACTGGGAGCGGCCGCCGAGACCATATAACACCGGTCTTGAAAGACCTACATTGACTCCCAGTACGTTTCCGAGCACAATTCAAAGTGTTGGTGCTGACCTTTAAAGCCCTAAACGGCCTTGGTCCAGTATACCTGAAGGAGCGTCTCCACCCCCATCGTTCTGCCCGGACACTGAGGTCCAGCGCCGAGGGCCTTCTGGAGGTTCCCTCACTGCAAGAAGTCAAGTTACAGGGAACCAGGCAGAGGGCCTTCTCAGTAGTGGCACCCGCCCTTTGGAACGCCCACCCACCAGATGTCAAAGAGAAAAACAACTACCAGACTTTTAGAAGACATCGGAAGGCAGCCCTGTTTAGGGGAGCTTTTAATGTTTAATAGATTACTGTATTTTAATATTCTGTTGGAAGCCACCCAGAGTGGCTGGGCAAACCTAGCCAGATGGGCGGGGTATAAATAATAAATTATTATTATATAAGAGCATAAGAAGTGCCTGCTGGATCAGGCCAACGGTCCAGCATCCTGCTCTCACAGTGGTGAACCCAGATGCCTATGGGAAGAATGCAAACACCCCTCTGCCCATCTGCAACTCCCAGAAACTGGCATCCAGGGAGCTACTGCCTCTGACAATGAAGATGGAACAAGGCATCCATGACTAGTAAGAGTGTTTGTACACAGTTGAAGGTAGAAGTAGCAGAGTGACCTCCAGAATGGTGCTAATATACAAAAATCTCCTGCAATAAAATGCAGAGAAAATGCATTCCAAGCCAACATTGAAATTTCACGCATCGTGACAAAACATGGAATGTAGATTTCAAAAAGCCAAGGAGCAAGTTAGCTAAGCTCCGGACTCTTTTAAACCCAGCATTATTTTTCAACAGACGACCAAAAAAGGATGTTGTCATGTCCAAAGGTTTATTTGCCCCAGATGGTTTCATACAGTCCTGCAGAGATCTTTGTCCTCACACCCTAAAACACAAAGCGACCATTGAAAATTCCGGCACATGAGACTGTGTGTTAACAGCATTAAACAAAGAAGTAGGTGGCACAGAGAAGAACAAAAGAAGCATTCTTCCTACTGAAAGAGCAGACAAAACAAGGCACTTCCAGCAAATAACTGCTGAGCAGAATGTTTCTGAAGATTCCATAAAGCTGACACACTATTATAACATCTCTAACAAGCAAAATACAAAAAGGCACTCCTGTACAAACCAATTGCACCTTCCCTCAGTCCAAAGGTCGAACAAAAAGCACAAAAAACACAGAGCCAATGAACTTGGCACAATATTTTCTTTGTTATAAAGTGCATTATTAGGTTCAACACAAATTTTAAACGAGAGTGAAGCTTATAGTGTGTTCCTGGGTGTACAATATTTTATAAACACACACAAACATAAACTGCAATTAGATTTAGTTATTTAACTGTGCAGAAGTATGGCTTTAATGACTCAAATATCTGTTTATAATATGCATACTTTAAACAGAGCAATTATGCATTAGCAACAAAAGAAAGAGGTAGTGTTCTTTATATAAGGCAAATTTGTTGATTCGGTGATTATGTGGCTGAGTGGCAAAAGTGTAAGGAGATTTAAAGAGATACAGTTAAAAGACAGCTTTTATATTGTTTTCAAGTGCAGATGAATGCCCACAGTGTGATATTTCTTTCCGCATTATGAAAACAAATAACATTCCCATTACTGAAAGGTTTAATTTTGGTACTGCAAGCTTTCCTAGATCATTGCATTATAATTTACATATCACTTATTTACATTTATGACTTTAAAAACCACAATAAATCATATACATTTTCCAAGTCCAGATGGCAGAATTATATTTCCCAGAGCAGAAGTTACATGCCTATATAAAGAATCTGAAAATCCAAATACCAAAAAGCTGTCCATACAAAATGTGAAATATTAATAGCAAGCATGTGATATACAACATGCTACATGATTGGTATATCTACATGTGTGGCATTTATCCTTTATATATGGGTACATCACTTAGGATTCCAACTTGACCTCCCTTTAACCAGAGCTTTTTTATATATTAATATATATCTCCCATAAGGCTAGATAATGGCTGAGACAAAGCAGCACTTATATCCTTCCTATGCCATAAGTTTCTCTAGATTGGTTTATGTAAACATTCAAGCTTCTGCCATCTCAACCTCTGCTTGACAGCTACTATATACTTCTGTTCAATGCAATCCAGACATTGACTTTTTTACACTACTGTAAAGGCAGCTGGTAGCATTTACATGTCTTCATCGGTGGTATACGCTACCTCAGCAACTTCGATTTCTGGCACGTGATTTTCAGCCAATGAACCGCTCCAAGATGTTGCCCGATTCTCTTTCTCAGAACTGTAGAGAAAGATCAATATGTTTGACACACTTTTTTTTTTTGGGGGGGGGATCATTTCACGTCTATCTCACGGTTCTGATCAGCACACTTGGAAAACTAATCTCTTTTACTAAGAGTTTATAGAGGTAGACCCTTGCCCCACAAAATATGCTAAGCCAGGTTGCAGGTTTTGTGTTTTATGCCGTTTTTTTTCCATTGTTTACATTATTAGTCATGGATACCTAGACCTCTGGGTTAAGGTGGATCACAGATGCATGCCTATCAGATCATTTCATGTTCAACCAGCATTATCCACGTGCAGCTTCTTCAGCATATCTCCTACTGAAGAGGTACAACCCTCAAGTATTATCCTTTTAACCTCCGTTTGGGGCAAGGACTTTTTGAAGGGGAGAAAAAGGCAGGAAACCACAAGTAACATAAATATATTTAATATGTGTGAATTGCATTTGGAATGTGAATGGCACTTCTACAACAGCATATCGCAGGTGACTGTAGAAGTGAAAGGCTTTTCAGAAAATAACCTTAAATAAAACATAGAAAATTTTAGATTGTACCTGTTGTTTTCTTCCAGGGCTCCTTGATCTGCCTCTATTGCAGAGGATTCCACTTCTCCACTGCACTCACTCTCTTGTCCTGACAACTTACGAGACTTCACTTTTCCTAAATTTAAATCCCTGTGTAATGAATTCAAGATACAGCTGATTGGATCCAGAATATCACTCTCACAAATGTAAGGAGACTTTCTATTTATAGAAAGAAGAGAATACACAAGTGTCCCCCCCCCAGTGTTTTCTAGGAGGATAAGAGGAAAAGGAGGAATTGGTGAAAATTGCCCCTGCTGCTTCTTCAAATGTAATTGTAGCTCCTGCTAAATGTTAGTTTAGGTCCAATTCAATATAGTTAAGCTAGGAAATAATGAAAAAGCACCTGAGCAGAACTTCTTTTAGAAGACTTTTCTACACATAATTATATTTTCATTCCTTTATTAGGTTTAAGACATAATATTGAAATGACACTGATACTAATTAGCAAATAACTTTCATTTCAAATTGTATCTATTTTGTATTGATGCTTCAGCATACTGTTTATCCATTATGCACTGAAAATATAATTATATTAGATGTTGAAAAAGTAAGTATTTTAGATACTAGAATACAAAATAGGATGCTCATCTACAAAGTATTTTGGAAAGTACAGTATTTTCTTTGCTATGCATTTGGACAGCTCTTAAGGTTTCATAATCAGATTGCATAGTGGTTCTTGAGATGAAGGAGCAGCTTTTTCTCTCTGTTTGGGTAAGATTGGACGGTCCTTTGACTCAAGATGGCAAGCCTTTCAAAACTGCACTGAACCTTTCAAAATGGCACCAATTTTAACTCTGCATTCATTCCCACCCTCCTTAGAATTCCTGGGCAATGTCAGGTACAAGGCCGCTAGTAAGCAATAACTATAAAATTAGCAGCATCATTTATTTCACCAGATTTCAGGTTCATACTGACAGTAAAATAGAAGTCCTCATCCTCAGGATACTTTACTAAGGATTTCCTCTTTGTGAGATTGCTACTTGGAAACTGCTCTCCCTTCCCTCATTCCTATCCAAAGAAATACGTAGTTAAACTGGCTTGCTATATGTGGCCTGCACCAACCCCAATTGTGTCAGAAAGGCTCACATTAAAGTGTTTTAATTCACACAAGACTTTTTATTTCCTTTTTAAATTGAAGCTTAAAATTATGCAAGAGTTACTCTGGGGGTTATCTCCTGTCTTTCAGGAGAGAATTGAGGGTATAACAACAACAAACAAACAAAGAAAGAAATTTTTATTTATACCCCGCCCTCCCCGGCCAGAGCTGGGCTCAGGACGGCTAACACCAGTAAAATTACAATAAAAACATAATGAGGGAGGGGGGAGGAGACCAATTTAAAATACGGGTTAAAATACAATTTAAAATGCAGCCTCATTTTTATAGTAGCCCATAGATCTAAACCATAAGGGGAGGGAAGCATAAGGGTCAGACTGAGTCCAAACCAAAGGCCAGGTGGAACAGCTCTGTCTTGCAGGACCTGCAGAAAGATGTCAAGTCCCGCAGGGCCCTAGTCTCTTGTGACAGAGCGTTCCACTAAGTGATGTCATTTGTGGACCTTAAGGTCCTCCGCGGGGCATACCAGGAGAGGCGGTCCTGTAGGTACGTGGGTCCTAGGCTGCATAGGGCTTTAAAGGTCAAAACCAGCATTTAAACCTGACCCTGTACTCCACTGGGAGCCAGTGCAGTATGGTTGCAACAAAAGAAGTTTTCAGAAATGCATGAATAAGTGCTCAATGTTTTGGGATTAATTTTTAAATTGCAGTCTGGTTTCAAGAATTTTCTGTCCACTTACCCCAATTGTTTCTCTATGGCATCTATGTACACTTCTTTTTCGTTTAGCATTTTTTTCAGAGCTTCCACCTCTTTTTGCTTTTCAGCAAGTTCCTTTTGCAGACGGTAGTTTGTTTCTTCTAGGGTCTCGCAGAAAGCCTAGAAGAAAAATTAAACGATTTTTTGAAGGCAATAGTTTTGTGTGAGAAATGCAAAGACTTGAGACTGATGATGTTCCCCTACTGCAATAGTTTTAATTTTTAGTATGCATAAAAGCACACAACCTCAATTTTATTTCATTGCACTGAACATTTTTATGTGGCAGTAATGAGGTCAAACTGTATCAATCTGTCATTTTTTATGTAAGCAAAAAACAAAACAAAAACTAACCTCATGGTAGTTGACAATGGCTCACAAAGGGACTGTCCTAACCCACATTTCAAAATATTTTCAGAATGACAAGCTGTGACCTACACATGCAGCTGAGAATAACTGCATGACCAGCCACCACAGCTCTGCAGACATGCATCCTGTAGCAACTTTACTATTCATAGCACTGGGACATTAAAACAGAACAAGGAAAATATAAGGGAACTACTATGTCATAACAGAAAAGCATTGCATCTATTGCAGAATCTTATAGTAACAGCATAATCATGATGAAACACAAATAACACATATTGGTTTGAATGTGGCTACTGAGAAAGTCCACCAAAAGTTGACATTTTCTGCTAAAGCTAGATAAAAAAGCATAGGTGAAGCTCACTGTAATTACTTGAGATTACATCTTGGCACACCATGATGCTGTCTTGTTGCCACGCCACATAATTCTACAAATCCCCTCATGGGGCTCAGAAGGTCAACTAGAGATTTTCCCCCCAGTCCCTTGTGACATAAATAAACATTGCAACTATTGTGGAGCCCCCTCCCCCTCAAATACGTTATCTGATGTTAAAAGATTTTATTGCAGAGCTTAATATCCCAAGACTCAACTGCAGCAAAGAGATCAGTACGGTTGCAGTAACAACACCCACTCCTAAATACACTTACTTGGAAGTAAATTCCACTGATTTTAATGGGATTTATGTCTCAGTAAGTATGTT